>NC_136798.1:39867727-39892727 GCF_951216825.1 Electrona antarctica
TTCATAAGGCAACACTCCTGCCACGCATTGAGCGCTAACGAGACAACCGTGTGTTGTTCATAAGGCAACACTCCTGCCACGCATTGAGCGCTAACGAGACAACCGTGTGTTGTTCATAAGGCAACACTCCTGCCACGCATTGAGAGTTAACGAGACAACCGTGTGTTGTTCATAAGGCAACACTCCTGCCACGCATTGAGTTAACGAGACAACCGTGTGTTGTTCATAAGGCAACACTCCTGCCACGCATTGAGCGCTAACGAGACAACCGTGTTGTTCATAAGGCAACACTCCTGCCACGCATTGAGCGCTAACGAGACAACCGTGTGTTGTTCATAAGGCAACACTCCTGCCACGCATTGAGCGCTAACGAGACAACCGTGTTGTTCATAAGGCAACACTCCTGCCACGCATTGAGCGCTAACGAGACAACCGTGTGTTGTTCATAAGGCAACACTCCTGCCACGCATTGAGCGCTAACGAGACAACCGTGTGTTGTTCATAAGGCAACACTCCTGCCACGCATTGAGAGTTAACGAGACAACCGTGTGTTGTTCATAAGGCAACACTCCTGCCACACATTGAGAGTTAACGAGACAACCGTGTTGTTCATAAGGCAACACTCCTGCCACACATTGAGAGCTAACGAGACAACCGTGTTATTCATAAGGCAACACTCCTGCCACGCATTGAGAGCTAACGAGACAACCGTGTTGTTCATAAGGCAACACTCCTGCCACACATTGAGCAGTGATGTAAATAGGTTTTCAATGTAATGAGTCCCGGGATGCACAGGTGGTCATTCTAATGAGTCCCAAAAAATTCTAATGAGTCCCAAAAAAAATCACACCTGTGTGAAGTGAGGGGATGCAACTCCGTGTGGGGGTTCGCGGGGGATGTTCCAGACCCCCAGGAACACGCCCAGGGGGGCGGGCCGGTTCTGGCGTGCCGCGTCGCGTCCGAAACGGTTGAGAATGACAGAGTTACCGTGTGTGGCGGCCCCTCTACTGTACTGTAATGTACTGGCACCCCCGAAAGCATACAGTTAATACGTGCGTGCGTGTTTGTGTGTGCATTAGGTTGCGCACAGATGGTGAAAAACAACCATGCTGTTTTCGTGCTCATACCCAGACACCCAGACACCCAGCCACCCGCCCACACACATAGCTCCGTAAGGGAGTGGTTGCACCACTCAAAAATAATAATAATAAAACATGTTTTATTTTATTTTATAAAACAAAAATATATAAACATATCAAATAGGCCTATACAGTATATTTTTAATGTAGGCTAGTAGTATTAGCAAGCACAACTCAGTAAGAAATACTAATAGTGGGCAACAGTGGATTTAACATAGCTTAAACCAACCAAAAGTTGTTTGCAGTTGCAATTATTATACTTAGTCAAAATATCCGCGTGTGTTACACAATGTGTGTTTCCCATTGAATCGGGTCTGCTTGTCACGCTAAAACATGTTCCCCTAAATATTTCTGTCGGAGGCAGCGCCGTTTAGTTGAGAGAGTTGCGACATCTCCATTCACTGCTTATTCGTGGGGCTGCATGCGTCACTGATCACTCCATTGTCGTCACTCTCCGTCTCTAAACGGCTCTAGTCTTAGAGGCTGCCTGAGCGCAGAGTCTCAGAGCCAACATGGCGGCGCACATCGCGCTGTGTTGACAATGTTGTTACAGACTAGTGGTTCTACAAGAACGATTCCTACGTGGATTTTATGTTTTATAACATAGGATGAGGTCTGATGCGGGCATGCAAAATGATCGTGTCCGTAGATTATTGTTTTACCGCATTTTTCCCCCCACGATTTCTTTTTTTCCCCACGTGGATTATTATTACTGTGTATGCTGACTGAGTACAGCAGTGCATCCCGTGGATGCAGAGGTTGAGCGGAGTTAGCGTCCCAAAACTATAAAGTGCGTTTTGGGACGCAAAACGCACCCTATTTACATCACTGATTGAGAGTTAACGAGACAACCGTGTTGTTCATAAGGCAACACTCCTGCCACGCATTGAGCGCTAACGAGACAACCGTGTTGTTCATAAGGCAACACTCCTGCCACGCATTGAGCGCTAACGAGACAACCGTGTTGTTCATAAGGCAACACTCCTGCCACGCATTGAGCGCTAACGAGACAACCGTGTGTTGTTCATAAGGCAACACTCCTGCCACGCATTGAGCGTTAACGAGACAACCGTGTGTTGTTCATAAGGCAACACTCCTGCCACGCATTGAGAGTTAACGAGACAACCGTGTGTTGTTCATAAGGCAACACTCCTGCCACGCATTGAGAGTTAACGAGACAACCGTGTTGTTCATAAGGCAACACTCCTGCCACGCATTGAGCGCTAACGAGACAACCGTGTTGTTCATAAGGCAACACTCCTGCCACGCATTGAGCGCTAACGAGACAACCGTGTTGTTCATAAGGCAACACTCCTGCCACGCATTGAGCGCTAACGAGACAACCGTGTTGTTCATAAGGCAACACTCCTGCCACGCATTGAGCGCTAACGAGACAACCGTGTGTTGTTCATAAGGCAACACTCCTGCCACGCATTGAGCGCTAACGAGACAACCGTGTGTTGTTCATAAGGCAACACTCCTGCCACGCATTGAGCGCTAACGAGACAACCGTGTGTTGTTCATAAGGCAACACTCCTGCCACGCATTGAGAGTTAACGAGACAACCGTGTGTTGTTCATAAGGCAACACTCCTGCCACGCATTGAGAGTTAACGAGACAACCGTGTGTTGTTCATAAGGCAACACTCCTGCCACACATTGAGAGTTAACGAGACAACCGTGTGTTGTTCATAAGGCAACACTCCTGCCACGCATTGAGAGTTAACGAGACAACCGTGTGTTCATAAGGCAACACTCCTGCCACGCATTGAGAGTTAACGAGACAACAGTGTGTTGTTCATAAGGCAACACTCCTGCCACGCATTGAGCGCTAACGAGACAACCGTGTTGTTCATAAGGCAACACTCCTGCCACGCATTGAGCGCTAACGAGACAACCGTGTTGTTCATAAGGCAACACTCCTGCCACGCATTGAGCGCTAACGAGACAACCGTGTTGTTCATAAGGCAACACTCCTGCCACGCATTGAGCGCTAACGAGACAACCGTGTTGTTCATAAGGCAACACTCCTGCCACGCATTGAGCGCTAACGAGACAACCGTGTTGTTCATAAGGCAACACTCCTGCCACGCATTGAGCGCTAACGAGACAACCGTGTGTTGTTCATAAGGCAACACTCCTGCCACGCATTGAGCGCTAACGAGACAACCGTGTTGTTCATAAGGCAACACTCCTGCCACGCATTGAGCGCTAACGAGACAACCGTGTTGTTCATAAGGCAACACTCCTGCCACGCATTGAGCTTATTTTGAGTTTTTGACCCATTAACGGGTTGACTGCCTGCAATGTACGGCGGTCTAATAGCCTTTGAACAGCCACTGCACCGAGCGCTGAGTTGCTTGTCATGAAAATCCACTTTAAAACGGTGTAATCGCTCGTTGTAGTGTAGAAAGGTATTCCATAATGCCCGCTCGGCGCACAGCTTGTTCCTCCGGCAAATTCGCCATTGTAAACAACGGGGACTCAATTTCCCAGAACCCTTTGCAATGCCGGCGCCATGGACCTTTTTGCGATGACGTCATCAAAACGCGTCGTATATCCCATTCTGTCCGGTGGATTGCCCGTATGATTTAAACGGATTAAAAACGTGGATTAAACAATGAAAACATAACTCGGGGCAACTCGCGAATCGCAGGGAAAGTGTTCTTCAATGAATTAACTCGGGGCAACTCGTTAATAGAGGTCAAAGTGTTAAGACCTGAGGCCGATTCTACAAATGTCTTCTAAATCCTGACAGTTTTCTGAATAACCCTATGTTTCCATGTCAGTGGCTCTCAAACTATTTCATGTCAAGGAGCCCCAGAATTATACCGTAATTTCCAGACTATAAAGCGCTCCTGAATATAAGCCGCACCAGCTAAATTTAGGGAAAAAAGCACACGTGTCCAAACTGTCCATATACAAGCTATATACAAGGACTATAAGCCAAACTGTCCATATACAAGCTACAGTTGGAGGCCATCGATATTGTCCTTTTCTTTTTGCTGAGGTTTGCGTGATCTGCGCAAAAGGACAGTTAACCCATTTTGTGCGGGAACCCCTTTTGGTGTTTTAAACATTGTTATAATTTAGCTATTGAAAAATAGCAGATCTACAAGCTCGTAGCGCGCCACCGAGTGGCGCGCTACGAGCTTGTAGGTCTGCTATTTTTGAAAAATCGTGAAAATATTTATTTCAGAAAACAGAGGATTTAGAAGGATTTTTTAAAATGTTGAGGTCAGGCCTAAATGGGTCAAATAATAAGGGACAATATCGGTGGCACCCAACTGTATATACAAGGACTATAAGCCGCAGGTGGGCCATAGAGATAGATTTAGAAGGTCCCCTAGTGGCCGTTAGCTGTAAAAATCCATAGATTAGCTGCACCGTTGTATAGGCGACTGACTGTGTGTGTGTGTGTGTGTGTGTGTGTGTGTGTGCGCGTACATTGTGGTTGTTGTCAGGATTGGAGACGTTTAGAGGTTAGTGTTATTTCTGCCTATACTAGTTGCATGCCTGACAATAGGCCATGTACAGCTTGTAGTATTTATTTGGGGGGGTACTTCATTTTTGGACTATTTTCAAATGCCATCCAAACATCTGTGTATGTCCTGACAAGTATAGTAATGCAAACACACGTGTGTGTGTGTGTGTGTGGTGACGATGAGCGCTGAAAGGGTCATCATCACGCGCACACACACACACACACACACACACACACACACACACACACACACACACACACACACATCTTTCCTTTCCGTTTCCTCCCTGCCTCTGCCCATCCTCTATAGTTCTCTGCACTCCAGCTCATTAGCCAATCATGCGTACGGAGACCGGTTCTATTTTTACTACCCCCCCCCCCCATAGTGTGTGTGTGTGTGTGTGTGTGTGTGTGTGTGTGTGTGTGTGTGTGTGTGTGTGTGTGTGTGTGTGTGTGTGTGTGTGTGTGTGTGTGTGTGTGTGTGTGTGTGTGTGTGTGTGTGTGTGTGTGTGTGTGTGTGTGTGTGTGTGTGTGTGTGTGTGTGTGTGTGTGTGTGTGTGTGTGTGTGTGTGTGTGTGTGTGTGTGTGTCCTTGAAGGTGGCAGGCAGAGAGAGACACACACACAGTTAGACGGACGGACGGACGGACAGAGAGAGGGGGACGGAGAGAGAGAGGGAGACGGACGGACGGACAGAGAGAGGGAGACGGACGGACAGAGAGAGAGAGAGAGAGGGAGACGGACGGACAGAGAGAGAGAGGGAGACGGACGGACAGAGAGAGAGAGGGACGGACAGAGAGAGGGACGGACAGAGAGAGAGAGGGAGACGGACGGACAGAGAGACGGACGGACAGAGAGAGGGACGGACAGAGAGAGGGACGGACAGAGAGAGGGACGGACAGAGAGAGGGACGGACAGAGAGAGGGACGGACAGAGAGAGGGACGGACAGAGAGAGGGAGACGGACGGACAGAGAGAGGGAGACGGACGGACAGAGAGAGGGAGACGGACGGACAGAGAGAGGGAGACGGACGGACAGAGAGAGGGAGACGGACGGACAGAGAGAGGGAGACGGACGGACAGAGAGAGGGAGACGGACGGACAGAGAGAGGGAGACGGACGGACAGAGAGAGGGAGACGGACGGACAGAGAGAGGGAGACGGACGGACAGAGAGAGGGAGACGGACGGACAGAGAGAGGGAGACAGGCAGACAGAGAGAGGGAGACAGACAGACAGAGAGGGAGACGGACTCACAGACAGACGCAGAGACAGACAGAGAGGTAGACAGATACAGACAGAGAGAGGTAGGCAGAGACAGACAGAGAGGTAGGCAGAGACAGACAGAGAGAGGTAGGTAGAGACAGAGACAGAGAGACACACGGGGACAGACGAGACAGACAGAGAGTGAACGAATAGAAAGGCATGAAAGAAGAACAGAATGTGACCATGGCTTAGTAATCTGAATCATGCATATTAACCTACAGCCTGCAGCTGTGTGTGTGTGCGTGTGTGTGCGTGTGCGTGCGTGCGTGGCCTCCCTCCCAGAAGGTCTGTAGTGGTGGTCGTCACGGTAACCAAAGTGGCATCATCAACTCTATCTGGGTTGTCATGGTGAATGAGTTTGGTTGTCCCTCTGATGAGTGTGTGAGGGCAACACTGTCACGGGTATTTGGGTTGAAGCGTGCTCGCGTGTGTGTGTGTGAGAGATCCGCCACAGCCTCGCGTTCATAAAACATTACTCGGATTATAACGGAGTCATTGATTTAATGTTGTAATATCTCACACTGCTCGCGTGTGTTATGGTGGGTTCATCCTACTATAAATGTGCCACGTGCGTGCGTGCGTGCGTGCGTGCGTGCGTGCGTGCGTGCGTGCGTGCGTGCGTGCGTGCGTGCGTGCGTGTGTGCGTGTGTGTGTGTGTATGGTTGTAATGCACGTAACTCGAGAACCGTTTGCCCCACCGACTTCAAATTCGACACACGCGTTCCACATCATGGACACACACGTGTGTGTGTGTGTGTGTGTGTGTGCATGGCGCACACGCTCATGAGAATTACTCAAAAAATATCTGAGTCGTTGACTCACTTTCATTATGTCCAACTCTCTCTGTGCACGCACGCACGCACGCACGCACGCACGCACGCACGCACGCACGCACGCACGCACGTAACCAGCCATTAAGTTGTTGACCCAGATGACCCTCTGATGTAACATAATGACATTATAAACGGTGTGTTTTTGGGTGTTTTTCTGCGCCCCCCCCCAAAAAAAACCCACTTTAGTGCTCACTGCAACAATGACTGCATAATGATGAAGAAGCTTTGGGCCTAACTCAGTCACAGAGTTCAAACAGCCATTACCTCATGATGTTTAAAAAAAAAAGAAAAACTCCATGTGTTGTTGCTGCTGATCGACAGTGGTGGAACATGACTAAGCATATTTACTTAAGTACTGTGCTTAAGTAGCCTGCAGGGTTCCAGCCTGATTCGCTGCGTTCCGCTGATCTGAAAATGTCACCGTTTGATGTTGTATCAATGCGCACTGCGCAGCTACTGCTGTCGTCCTGCGACGTCCCCTTATCGTTCACTAAACTCACCCCACACAGCTACTGCTGTCGTCCTGCGACGTCCCCTTATCGTTCACTAAACTCACCCCACACAGCTACTGCTGTTGTCCTGCGACGTCCCCTTATCGCTCACTAAACTCACCCCACACAGCTACTGCTGTTGTCCTGCAACGTCCCCTTATCGTTCACTAAACTCACCCCACACAGCTACTGCTGTTGTCCTGCAACGTCCCCTTATCGTTCACTAAACTCACCCCACACAGCTACTGCTGTCGTCCTGCGACGTCCCCTTATCGTTCACTAAACTCACCCCACACAGCTACTGCTGTCGTCATGCGACGTCCCCTTATCGTTCACTAAACTCACCCCACACAGCTACTGCTGTCGTCATGCAACGTCCCCTTATCGTTCACTAAACTCACCCCACACCACACAGCCGTCATTGGACAGAGTGGCGCTGGCTGACGACGTATCGGCAACAACGTGGCTACGTAACGGGTGACATTATGAAACGCGAGTCAAGCAGCCTCTGTCCAGACCAAGTAGCGAAGTGACCATTCAGAATAACGGAATGCGGCAGCGATTCAGGCTGGAACCCAGGCTAGTGCTTAAGTAGAAGTTTGAGGTATTTGTACTTGAGTGTGTAAAATATTCAGTAGGCTACGTTTACATGACGTTTTGACTCCACTACAACTTTTAACCACTTCAGCCCTATATATATATACACACACACACACACACACACACACACACACACAATGGCAGTAGATCTGCTGTTTTCAAAAGATTTGTATTCATTTGCAAACTTGAAATTCTGCACAATGAGTGCTTTGCACTTTTGGTGGTGCTTTTAAGTACATTTTGATGACTATACTTTTAATCCCGGTCTTTTACTTGTAACGGAGTAGTACTTTGACTTAAGTAAAGCATGCGAGTACTTTTTCCCGACACTGCTGATCCGAGAGAGAGAGGTCCGTATCGGCTGACAGACACAAACCGTGTGTGTGTGTGTGTGTGTGTGTGTGTGTGTGTGTGTGTGTGTGTGTGTGTGTGTGTGTGTGTGTGTGTGTGTGTGTGTGTGTGTGTGTGTGTGTGTGTGTGTGTGTGTGTGTGTGTGTGTGTGTGTGTGTGTGTGTGTGTGTGTGTGTGTGTGTGTGTGTGTGTGTGTGTGTGTGTGTGTGTGTGTGTGTGTGTGTGTGTGTGTGTGTGTGTGTGTGTTCGAGAGACTTGCACTTAAAAGGCACTTTGAGCCACAAACTGGTTGCATGGCCTGTTGAGTTTCAGTCAATTTAATCAAATTGACTGTTTTGCCACAAGCCTGCCTGGTACTACTGGCTGAAGGTTGTATTCTCTCGCTTTCCTTAACCCATGTAGACCTGACGTCGACATTAAAAAAAAAAAAAAAAAAAAAGTCTTCTAAATCCTGACAGTTTTCTGAAAAACCTCATGTTTCTGTATCAGCGGTGCTCAATATTTTTAGGTCAAGGACCCCAACAATGATCTGTAATTGGCCACCGACCCCCATCTGAAAATATGTTGTTCCAGGAACCTCCCCCCAGAAGCAAAGATTTGAGTTAAAAACGTTCTGAAAGAATATATATTCAAAGATTTGAGGCACATTTTCACGATTTTTCAAAAATAGCAGACCTACAAGCTCATAGCGCAGCACCGGGTGCCGCGCTATGAGCTTGTAGATCTGCTATTTTTCAATAGCTAAAGTATTAACAATGCTTTAAAACACCAAAACTGGGGTTCCCGCCCAAAATGGGTTAACATTACATAAGGGAATAATAAACAAGCACAACGATAGAAAACACAATTGGGTCAAAATGTTCCCATTTATTTTGTCCCATTTTTTTTTTACACCTCAGCCATCAGGCAAAAAACGCAAAAACAAAAAGTGGTTTTAGTGCACGCCACCACATGGGCTTTCTAATGCCTGACGGCGCGTTCCTGATTGGATTCCCGGCCGCGCGGCATAACCTTAACCTCTTTGGCTGCATGTCTCTCCCCTTGCTATATGTCAACGTGTAACTTACCGTCTCTCTAGTCTCTACATTATTTTCGCTCCTATGCCACCAAAATGTGGAACGCCCTACCAACAGTCATTAAGACATGCGAATCCCTTGACTCCTTCAAAACCGCTCTCAAAGGGCACCTACGGACGGCTGCAATTCGAAACTGGCCCCCGTAAAATCGGAATCCCCCACCCACCCCTTTTTCACCTCACTGTATATGTTTATTTTACGTACTTTATGATGAATTCCTGTTCTGTTCTTTGAATATATAGAAGTGTCTATTTGTACGTCTCTAAATGTTTTGATGAATTGAACAAGGTGGACCCTCTTGTAAACAAGTGTAATGCTTTATTGGGTCGTCCACTCACAGTTAACAGTCTTTGTATTGAGTTTGTGCTTGAAATGTACTGTAATTCTGCAAACTGTTAATACATATTTCAATCATCATCATCAATTCATAATGTTGGTTCCGGGCGAGCTCGCCCGGTTCCGGGCGTTCCCGCCGCGTCCGAAACGGTCGAGAAATGACAGAGTTCTACCGTGTTGCAGCTTTCCGTGCTATAGGACGCGTAGACATACATACATAGGGACACACATAGCTGCCTAATGGAGCGGAGGCACCGCTCAAAAAACCTGATCGAGACCCTAATAATAAAAAGTGCTATATAAATCAGTGTTGTTTTTGGCAGCAAACTTCTATTTTAGTTTTAGTCATTGGTCTCTTGAAACGTTTTCATTTCGTTTTAGTCACATTTTAGTCACCTGGAATATTTTAGTGTTTAGTCTTAGTTTTAGTTGACTAAATATCACAAGATTTTTGTCAACTAAATCTACAATTTGCTTTTTCGTTTTATATGTGAGATGACAAATTAAGTGAACCTTGACCTCGAGTTGATTTAGTCGACTAAAATGTGTTTTGGCGGGCCTTGAAGCTGTCGTAATGACTGATTTTACACTTATAGCCGATCTACAAGCTCACGTGTCGCACTGCGACGCGTTGTGAGCTTGTAGATCTGCTATTTTCAGCATGCAACCAAGTGTAAAATGACTTGTACTGGATCTCTTGTCCACTAGTCCCTTCCCAACATTTTTGTCTAGTTTTTATTTGTTGACAAAACCGTCTGTATATTTAGTCTTAGTTTTAGTCATCATAGCTTAGTTTTCATTTAGTTTCAATTTAGTTTTTGTCAGTGGAAAAAAGGTAGTCGACGGACATTTTCGTCTTAGTTTTAGTCGACAAAAACAACACTGATATAAATGCACCATTTAAAACTCATCCATCGCCACTAGGGGGCGCCAAAAGGCCCAGACCGCCACCATATATCTTTTATTTTATTTTATATATTTTTATTTTTTTCAAAAAATAAAGTAAAAAAAAAACTAAACTTTTTTTTTTTACCATGTTATAAAACACGAAAAACACGTCCTTGGCGCTCCAGGACATCATGAAAAAGAAGTTAAATAAGTCCTTGGCGATGGATGAGTTAACTTAACCCCCATCCCCCCCCCCCCTTTCCCTGCAGGTTGACGCGTCGCCATGACAACAGAGGTGGGCACAGAGACGGAGGTGAAGGAGAAAGGGGAGGAGTCCGCCGCCGCCGTCACCGTCACCGCCGATCAGCCCGGCCAATCGGAGGAGGAGGAGGTGGAGAAGGGCACCGCGGAGGAGGAGAACCAGGAAGTGGCGAACAAGGCGGAGAATAATAAATCGCAGGCCGACGGGGGAGCGGAGAAGAAGGAGGGCAAGGGGATCTCCCGCTTCCTGCCCCCGTGGCTCAAGAAACACAAGTCTCAGAGCCAGGTGTGTGTGTGTGTGTGTGTGTGTGTGTGTGTGTGTGTGTGTCACGCGTTTAAGCCATTAAGACCCGAGACCAGATTCTACAAAATGTCTTCTACATCATGACCGTTTTCTGAAAAACCCTATGTTTCTATGTCAGTGGGTGCTCAACCCCCCCCCCCCCCCCCCCTGTAGGAAAAAGCTTTCGCACACCTATAAATCAGGCGAGTGGACGTCAATGAAAGGAATGCAAAAATTGCAAATACACCCGCGCACTGTGTATCTGCAAGGTACAAGAGTTTTCTTTCTTTTATTAAGGCAACGTTTCCCGAGAATGGGCAACCCATGGTCTTTTTTTTTTTTTTTTTATCGATAAAATAGACCAAGGGATGCCTATTCAGTATTTAAGTCCGACGTCATTTTGTAGTGCTACGTAACGTCCGGGTCCAAGTGGCACCAGCTCCCGTCCGCATCTCATTGTAAATGGAATATCTAAACGCGTGAATCTTTTTACAATGACGTTATTTTTCAGAAAGGAAGCCATTGAGGGTTAAAATGGGTCTTAATGCTTCCAACTCGAGTAGAATTATTAATGTTTTGTACAAGTGTCTATGACAAATGTGGAGACAATAAAGACTATTATTATCATTATTATTGAAGGTGGTAACAGTCCATTTGCTCAGTAAAATATTTCGGGGGCATATTTAGAATGTTTGCAGGCTTGAGTATGTTGGCGGCCATTGAACACGGACAAGACAAATGTTTTGTAGGTGTGATCGAGGCCTTATCGGTTCATTCATGAATACAGCCATTGTTGTGTTAACTCTTCAACCAATCAATCGACCAGGTGGAACCCAAAGACACGCCCTCCGGCGAGGAAGCAGCAGTCGCAACGGAGGAAGGGGAGGCGGGGCCAGCTCCGGTGGTGGTCAACGGCCACGCAGAGGAAGAGGAAGTGAAGTCGGAGGAAGTGAGGTCAGAGGAAGTGATCAAGGAGAAAGAGGCGAAAGAGTCTCCCGCCAGCTCCAGCGCCGGCACCCAGGTACAAACAAAACATGTACTTGAGTAAAAAGTATTGGTATCGAATTGTACTTAAAGTACCAAAAGTAGAAAGTACTCTTTATGCAGAATTGTCTCATTTCAAGTTTTCAAACGTGTTGTAAAAAATCTTTTGAAAATAGCCCGAAATGTATGTAAGGCTGAAGTGGTTAACACTCCCATCGCCCTGGACAAAGTACTTTGTCCTTTCTATTAGTAACACCCGACGCCCAGGACGAAGTATTGTCCAAAAGACAAAGTTTATTGATACGAGAACGGATCGCATGGCTGTATAGCCCAGGCGCGCCTCCTGGGCTCTCCTCGGTGACGCGCAAGAGTGAGACGTCGTCGAAAAACTCCCTCCTCTGTTTAGCTGATGAAAACGAAAACCTAAAACGTTCATAAGTCGTGATCTAAATCATCCCGTCTTTTTCTGAAAAAAGATCCTGTGTTAGACGGCGCTCCGCGGTCCAGTCGCTAGTCTCGATAGATTTATTCTTGTCTCCCGTTGTTGTCGATCGACTCTAGAGTGTTGTGGCTATTGTTAGCTGCTACACACACATCAACCACTTCCGCCGGTCCGTCCGGAAAAGGGGTCCGTGTTTATAAATCGAATGGGCGCATTAATGTAATGGATTAAATAACCCCGGGCAATTAAAGTGTTAATGTGTGCTTTGTAATACCGGTAATAATCCAAATCTACAACGTAACTAGTAACTGAAGTTTCCAAATGAATGTAGTGGAGTAAAAATACAATATTTGCCTCTGAGATGCAGTGCAGTAGAAGTAAAAGTACTGGGAATTGTAAATACTCAAGTACAGATACCTCAACTGTAAGTACAGTACTTAAGTATAAATGTACTTAGTTACTTTCCACCACTGCCCATTGGTTGACTCTCTCCCGTCAGTCACTCCCCTTGTCTCTCTCTCTCTCTCTCTCTCTCTCTCTCTCCTGACACACGACTGGTTGATTCTGATTGGCCTTCTGGTGACTCCACTCTGGTTGCGGTGCGGTCATAACAAAACAGCCGTCGAATCACAGGAGTGCGTGTGTGTGTGTGTGTGTGTGTGTGTGTGTGTGTGCGCGCGCACACACACACACACACACACACACACACACACACACACACACACACACAACATAGTCCGATGATCACATTCTCACTGAGGTCCACCCTGTGATATCATCATCGTCATCATTATCGGCAATCGGGCCAATAAAAACAGCTGCAGCTTGGAGGGGAGAGGGGGAGAGCTGAACGATTCTTTGATGTACCAAGAAGGCATCTTTTTGGTTCTATCGCCCTTGCTGTAGACCAGTGTTGATTTTGTCGACTAAAACTAAGACAAAACATTATCGTCGACTACCTTTTTTTTCACTGACGGAAACTAAATGAAAACTAAGCTATGATGACTAAGACTAAGTATATCGACAATTTCGTCAAGTACTAAAAACTAGACTAAAATGTTAGGAAGGGACTAGTGGACAAGAGATCCAGTATGAGTCATTTTACACTTAGCCGATCTGCTATTTTTGAAAAAATCGTGAAAATGTGCCTGAAATCTTGAATATATATTCTTTCAGAGTTTCAGTTTTTAACTCAAATCTTTGCTTCTGGGGAGGTCCCTGGAACAACATATTTTCAGATGGGGGTCGGCGGCATATTACATATAATTTTTGGGGGTCCTTGACATGAAATATTGAGAACCACTCATACAGAAACATGAGGTTTTTCCAGAAAAAAATGCCCCCAAAAATGTCTACGTCAGGCCTAAATGGAATATTTGACGATCATCTCTCTCTCTCTGTCTCTCTCTGTCTCCCACCCGTGCACCTCCTCTCAGCCCGCCAGGGAGGAGAATCTCGAGGAGACCGCCGAACAGACTCCCGCGGAGGCCGCAGCGCCACCACCAGCAGCAGCAGCGGGAGAGGAGGGGGACACCGCCGCCCCAGGAGGAGGAGAGGAGGAGGAGGAGGAGGCACCACCCCCCACCACCCAGAGAGAGGGAGGAGAAGCAGAGGAGGAGGAGCAGCCGTCCTTCTTCCAGTCGCCCCTTCGCCTGGTGAGGAAGAGCAAGATGAAGCTGGTGGTGTGTCACGTGACCCTGCTGGACGGCACGCAGTTCCCCTGCGAGGTGGAGGTGAGGATATACACACACACCACGCGGCGGCCATTGATTCCCCCATCAGTGTTTGTTTTGATGCTCTAAGAGCAGGGGTTCTCAACGTTTTTTTTTGGGGGCTGTGGACCCCCCGGAAATGCTTTGGCCATGTCTCGCGACCCCCGCCCTGCCCCCCGACCCCTCCCCACCCCCAATACAAACTGACCGCTACAATAACCTTAATGATAGCGACAATACATCATGAATAAATACTGAAACCAGATGTAATCATTAAGGAAAGTGTATGCATGTGTACTATGTCAACTCTTCATTTCCATTTTCCATCTATTCAGTTGCTAAAAGAAAAAAACCTTTTTACTTTTTTTTGGGGGGGATCCCCCAAAATAATTTGGCGACCCCCCCCCGGGGTGTTGTGTTGTGTGTGTGTGTGTGTGTGTGTGTTGTGTGTGTGTGTGTTGTGTGTGTGTGTGTGTGTGTGTTTTTTACATTACATTAATTTTGAATTATTTAATTTTGTGTCGAGATGAGCATGAGTGGTTTCGAGCGTGCAGATCTGCACATTTTGAAGCTGTCGTGTAATTAAGCATTATGTTGTACTTTAGCTATTGAAAAATAGCAGATCTGCAAGTAGATCTGCAATTTTGTGAAAATGTGGCGCAAATCTTTGAACATATTATTTCAGAGCAAACGTTTTTATTAACTCAAATATTTTCTACTGGGGAGGGGGGTACCCCGGAACTACATATTTTCAGATGGGGGGGGTCCGCTGCCAAATATAGATCATTCTGAGGGTCCTTGACATGGAAAAGGTTGAGCACCCACTGACATAGAAACATAGGCTTTTTCAGAAAACTGTCAGGATTTAGAAGACTTTTTGTAGAATCTGGTCTCGGGTCTTAATGGCTTAACCCATTTTGGGGCGGGAACCCCTTTATGGTGTTTTAAACATTATGTTGTAATTTAGCTATTGAAAAATAGCAGATCTACAAGCTCGTAGCGCGCCACAGAGTGGCGCGCTACGAGCTTGTAGGTCTGCTATTTTTGAAAAATCGTGAAAATATTATAGAGGATTTAGAAGATTCTTTTTTTTTAATTTCGAGGTCAGGCCAAAATGGGTTAAACACGTGACACACACACTCACACACACACACACACACACACACACACACACACACCTGGTCTCGGGTCTAAATGGGATTCATTTTACGAAAAAACACAAAGTGAGACTATGGATAGGTTTCTGCCTGTCAGCAGCGTTACGCCAGTCGCACACGAGCGCACGCTAGTCTTGGGGGAATTTATGCTAATCGCACGTTTTATTCACGCTAGTCACATGAGAATTCATCCTAGCCCCCCCCCCCCCCCCACCCCCCCACACACGCACACGTTTTATTGATGCTAGTCACTGTGGGGGGGATTATTATATAGCGGAACGTGTGTGTGTGTGTGTGGAGGACATATTTAACCTTAAAGTTCAGGCTCAAAGTGTCGCTATGAGAGTGCACACACACACACACACACACACACACACACACACACCCCTAAACGTTGACATTGTTTGGGTGCGGTTGGGGGATAAAAGCATAACGCACTGCAGGGGTCTGTGACTTAGAAGCACACACACACACACACACACACACACACACACACACACACACACACACACACACACACACAACGGGGAAGATTACGAAGGGGTTCCCACCAGATTAGCTTCCTGCATCTGCTCCTCTGTAGCAGGCACGTGGCTTAGACCACCTACACACACACACACACACACACACACACACACACACACACACACACACACACACGAACCCACACACACACGAACACACACACACACACGAACCCACACACACACGAACACACACACATACACGAACACACGAACACGAACACACACACACACGAACACGAACACACACACACACACACACGAACACGAACACACACACACGAACACACACAGAGAGAGAGAGACAAACAGATTACATCTCATGTCCCTCTCGGCTCATGTCTGTCTGTGCTTGAAGCATCGAGGCGCTGCCGCCGGTAGTTAGCATTATAGCAATCGGTTACAAATGCTTGACGCAGATCAGCAGTCGATTAATTTTTTTTAAACCACATCTATTGTAAACAGTCAGTCGGTTCTGCTTGTTGCCACACAGTACGTCTAGTTCGTCTTGGTGCTTATGGAACATAATGTCCCATGTGGGGATTACAGAAAAAATAGACTTGTTTACAAAGTGCCATGGGAGGCCTCAGGGAGGCCCTCTGGCGCTTACCCCATTCTGGGCGGGAACCGCATTTTGGTGTTTTTAAACATTATGTTATAATTTAGCTATTGAAAAATAGCAGATCTACAAGCTCATAGCGAGCTTGTAGGTCTGCTATTTTTTTTTGAAAAATCTTGAAAATGTGTTGCAAATCTTTGAATATATATTCTTTTTGGAGCGAGCGTTTTTTTTTAACTCAAATCTTTGCTTCCGAGGGGGTTCCTGGAGCAACATATTTTGTGATGGTGGTCGGCGGCCAATTACATATAATTTTTGGGGTCCTTGACATGAAATATCGAGAACCACTGAAACATACTGTTGGTATTTCAGAAATTGTTTGTTTTTAGGAAGATTTTTTTTTTTTAATTTCGACGTCTGGTCTAAATGGGTTAATTTAGACACGGTTTTGGTACGGAGCACAAACGAGGCTTAACCATTTAGGCGCCATTAAAGTAATAATAATGCATTGATTAATAGGGGAAATGGCCGCTCTACGAGCTTGTAGATCAGTTTATTTTTTTACACTGAAGTATTTAGCTTGGGTTCCCCTTGGTCAGGATGAAACCTAGTTTTTGTCATAGTCTCTTGAATAGTTTTCATTCAGTTTTAGTCACCTGGAATGTTTTAGTGTTAGTCTAAATATCATAAGATTATGGTCGACTAAATCTACAGTCGATTTAGTCGACTAAAATGGTGGGCCTTGATGCCGTCCTTATGGCTGATTTTACACTCGTTGAAAATAGCCGATCTACAAGCTCACAACGCGTCGCGACTGATGACTGTTCGTGGAGTAGAAGTACACATTTTGGCTCTTGAGATGTGGCGGAGTAGAAGTAAAAGTACTGGAAATTGGAAATACTCAAGTAAAGTACAAATTCCTCAAAATGATACTTAAGTACAGTACTTAAGTAAAAGTACTTAGTTACTTTCCACCCACAGGGATCGAACATGCGCTCTTGCCCCTGAGCCACTGCCGCCCCAGAGCCTCATGGGTAGAGATAGAACTTTTTATCTCTTCAAGTTTGACTACCTAGATATATTTTTTTGGTTGGTCTTTAGAGGATTTGATCTGAGCTGTCTGTGTGTGTGTGTGTGTGTGTGTGTGTGTGTGTGTGTGTGTGTGTGTGTGTGTGTGTGTGTGTGTGTGTGTGTGTGTGTGTGTGTGTGTGTGTGTGTGTGTGTGTGTGTGTGTGTGTGTGTGTGTGTGTGTGTGTGTGTGTGTGTGTGTGTGTGTGTGTGTGTGTGTGTGTGTGTGTGTGTGTGTGTGTGTGTGTGTGTGTGTGTGTGTGTGTGTGTGTGTGTGTCGGTGTGTGTGTGTGTGTGATCACTGTGATGTCTGTCGACCTGCGATCAGTTTGAACAGACGCTGCTTTGTCTATCTGCAGATTGCGCTGATTCTGCAGCCAACCGCTATTGTCCTGACAGACACACACACGGCGTACACACACACACACGGATACACACACACAGACGTGCACCGTGGCATAGTTTGGATGAGATGTCATGATAGAGAGAGAGAGAGAGAGGGAGAGAGACAGAGACAAACAAAGCATTCCAGAGATTAAATGTTGGGTTGAGAACAGCGAGACGCATCCTTTTTCCAACGACTCCGGATCCATCCGTTTTATGCCACAAATTATATTGTATAATTAATACTTTTTAATTTACGAGCTTTTCTCTTTTTTCTTTAATGAGAATCCATGACCGCAAAATGAAGTGCGTCATCAGTGTAGGAGGGGTTACCATTCATTCCACAGTCGCCACTTCCTTAAACCCATTTTGGGGGGCGGGAACCCCTTTTTGGTGTTTTAAAGCATTATGTTATGCTTTAGCTGTTTGAAAAATAGCAGATCTACAAGCTCGTAGCGTAGGTCTGCTATTTTTGAAAGATCGTGGCGATCGAGTCTTTGAATATATATTCTTTCAGAGCGAACGTTTTTAAACTCAAATCTATGCCTCTGAGGGGGTCTCTGGAACAACATATTTTCAGATGGGGGGGGGGTCGGCGGTGGCCAATTACATATCATTTTTGGGGGTCCTTGACATGAAATATTGAGCACCACTGATACAGAAACGTAAGGTTTTTCAGATTATTTTTTTTTATTATTTCGACGTCGGGCCTAAATGGGTTAAACCCCGATATACTGGCAAATCTGCATCTGTCTCATTTTAGATTTTTTACACAGAACAAATATTTTTTGTCAGAGGCTACTCAAAAATGGTAGATCTACAAGCGCATATAGCGTGCCAATTTGTACCGTGCTACGAGTTTGTAGATCCGCTATTTTTGAAAAAAATCGAGAACATTTCTGGAAATGTTGAATGCGAAAAAATGTTTTACTCGAATATAGGCCTATCTCACAGCCCCCTTTCCACGCCCCCTTCCGGAGCTAGTGGTGTCATTTAACATTAGGCATTTACACTTTTTTTTCCTCTGGAGAATCTAAGTACATTTCCTAATGTTAAAATGTCAAAGACCGATAATAATATGAAGAAAACACAATGGTACAACAACTCAAATAAGTAGAATAAACCTTACCTTTACAAAACACTAACAGTAGTTTGTGGCTTGTGAAAATACCTCTTAACATGGAAGCCTATGGACCGCAGAAAAAATAACACCATTAGCTCCAAAAGGGGGCGTGGAAATGCTGTGAGATAGGCCTATTGGGGGTGTCGTAGGCCGAATAAATATAATTTTGGTGGTCCTTGAGATGAAAAATAGTTTGAGAACCACTGATATAGCAAAAATATTTGCAGAAAATGTTTAGGATTTAGATTTAGAAGACATTTGTAGACTCTGCCTCTGCCCCCTCCCACACCAAACACCCAATGCCGGAAACAGCCGATCTCACAATGCGCCACAAACCGTGACTCATTGTGAGCTTGCAGATTGGCTGTTTTCCCCCCGCGAATGTTCGCCTCCCAGATTACGGACACTACTAGAATGGTGGTTTAACCCATTTTGGGGCGGGAACCCCTTATGGTTTTAGCATTATGTTATGCTTTAGCTATTGAAAAATAGCAGATCTACAAGCTCGTAGCGCGCTACGAGCTTGTAGGTCTGCTATTTTTGAAAAAATTAAGAACCACTGACATAGAAACATAGCTTTTTCAGAACACGGTCAGGATGTAGAAGACATTTTTAGAATCTGATCTCAGGTCAAAATGGGTTTTTAACCACATAAAAAGACTTATGTGGTTAAGGATCATGATTAGTTTCGGTTTCAGTTGGATGCTTTCCATGTCACATGAGCCCAACGCCGGTTCAAAGGATTTGGTTAGTGCTATTGACTAGTGCAGACACACACCCGCGCACACGGACACACACACACACACACACACACACCCACACCCCGGGGACAGCTATTATTTGCAGACACTCTATATAGTTTGTTCTGTTCAATCCTTTAGGAGCCTGATAGGTGCAGGGGTTTGACACACGAAACAGTCCTGTAACGCGGAGCGTACAGTGAAGTCTCGTCTACATTCCTCTGCTGTACTTTATGTCGTAACCGTTCATGAATATTCGTGTTCTTTATTTTGAACGGATAAATTATATACCGGTATTTACAGTTTACTGCGTGCTATGCGCTCTTAACATTACACCTAGCTACATGTTTAAGCATTTATTTCATATTTACATGTCGATCTCAGCTCTGACACGTATTTCAGACATGCTCTAGTATGTCTGCCTGTGATATTAACTCATTTAAAAATAAAAAAATAAAAAAAGATTTTCGGAATTTGCGCGATGGCAGGCTCTCATTCAAATCTGGTCACGTTAGGCCTGACGTCGAAATGTTTCTGTATCAGTGGTGCTCAATATTTCATGCCAAGGACCCCCAAATATATCTGTAATCGGCCGCCGACGCCCATCTGAATATATGTTCCTGCCAGAAGCAAAGATTTGAGTTAATGTTCGCTCTGAAAGAATATATATACAAAAGGTTTGCGCCACATTTTCACGATTTTTCAAAAATAGCAGACCTACAAGCTCGTAGCGCGGCACTCGGTGCCGCGCTACGAGCTTGTAGGTCTGCTATTTTTCAATCGCTAAAGCATAACATGATGCTTTAAAACACCAAGAGGGGTTCCCGGCCCAGAACTGGTTAACTTTACAGAGCACGTATCGAGAATTTTGACTGAAATATTGACCTATGGGTGGAGGTTGTGTCTTGTTCCGGCAGCTGCATACGCGGACGGCAGTTACTGTGAACTGTACTGTACCGCCGTCATCATCATCATATTGCAATATTTACAGTAAATAAATGCATATTGGCATTGACTTCACCCTGGTGTGTTGTTTGTGCCGTTTCCATTCTGCCGGACAGCAAAAACAGTTTTCTGAAAAAAGCTATGTTTCTATGTCAGTGGTTCTTCGATTTTTCAAAAATAGCAGACCTACAAGCTCGTAGCACGCCACTCGGTGGCGCGCTATGAGCTTGTAGATCTGCTATTTTTCAATAGCTAAAGCATAACATAATGCTAACACCAAAAGGGGTTCCCCCCCAAAATGGGTTCAACCCATTTAAGCCTGAGACCAGATTCTACAAAATGTCTTCTAAGTCACGACAGTTTTCTGAAAATCCTATTGTTTCTATGAGTGATTTTCAAACTATTTCATGTCGAGGAACCCCAGGAATTCGAATGTAATTGTTCACGACTACAGTAGCGATTTGGTTGCATGTTCAGCACGCAACCAAGTGTAAAATGACTTATACTGGATCTCTTCCAGTCCACCAGTCCCTTCCTCTAACATTTTGGTCTAGTTTATATCTGTTGACGAAATTGTCAACACGTTTAGTCTTAGTTTTCGTCACCGTAGCTTATTTTTTTTTAATTTTTTTTAAAGATATTTTTTTGCGGCTTACGCCTTTTATTGGTTTTAAGGGACAGACAGTAGGCTGACAGGAAACGGGAGAGAGATGGGGGAAGACATGCAGTGACATGCAGGCCGTGTCGGGCTCGGGAGTCGAACCCGCGGCACACTGCGACTGGATTACCAGTCGGGTGCCCAGACGGTTACGCCACCGCCTGGGCACCGTAGCTTAGTTTTCATTTAGTTTTCGTCTTGGTTTCAGTCGACAAAAACAACACTGAATAGGACTTGGCCTAGCAACGTTTTTCAGTCGTGAGCTAGGCCGGGCATTAAGCAACTAGTCGACTAGTTTACTAGTCCACTAGTTTACTAGTCGACTAGTACATCCACTAGTAGTCAACCTTGTTGGTACTAGTTGACTAGTACTAGTTCTTTTTTAAATTTGTTCCCGATTTTGTAGGCCTCAAGATCAGGTAGATTATAGTTATAGTCACCAATGTACACAGTTTTTAAATGTACAAATATTTCCCCAAACCCCCTTTTTTTTTTTTTTTTTACATAATAGGTAGTTAAACAACTAGTCGACTAGGCAACTAGTCAACTAGTAAAAATGACTAGAAGTGAATGCCCTATCGTGAGCTTTAATTTTAGTTTTAATCCATGGTTTACTGCTCTTTGGCTTTGTAGGGCATGGCATGTTGACTATCGCTGGGCCGATCAGTGGCAGCTTATCTTGTCCTTTATTTTATAGTTCTTTTGAAATATTTAACTTACATTTTTGTAATTAATGTCAACGAGGCTCTGGCTTTTATCCTTCCCTGACCCCTCCCCTCATTTCAAGGGGATTTAACGTCTCTCTTGTAGTCATTCACATCCTTTAATGGATTGACGTCGGAGCATTCCACATTATGGTGGCAGAGTACAGTAGTAGAATGCATATTTTTTTCCCCCCATGTTTGTGCTACATTTGGAGGGGAGGGGAGGGGGGGGGGGCTGTCATACGTCATAGATAGCCTGGGCAGCATTCCCTTTCAGGTTTATGATCGGTGGTAGTGCGCGGATGATATCGTCACGTCATGTTGTGTAGTCGTTGTTTTGTAGACATCGCTGTGGAAGTGTGCACCCCGACAAACTCCATGGCCAAAACTCTCATCGCCGCAGTAGCAGCCACGGCTGTAGTGAGGCAACGGTGTGCATGGGTGATGAGGATTTGATTTTCAAATGAATGGTGGATGTCTGTTAGGGCCCGAATTGGATATATATATATATATATATATGGGGAAAACACTGGAATGGGAGGCAACGCGGCATTCTAGGAGCAGAGAATTTCCACACTGTACACCACAGTGTGCTACATACAGTGTACATGCGCCACAGTGTGCTACATACAGTGTACATGCGCCACAGTGTGCTACATACAGTGTACATGCGCCACAGTGTGCTACATACAGTGTACATGCGCCACAGTGTGCTACATACAGTGTACATGCGCCACAGTGTGCTACATACAGTGTACATGCACCACAGTGTGCTACATACAGTGTACATGCGCCACAGTGTGCTACATACAGTGTACATGCGCCACAGTGTGCTACATACAGTGTACATGCACCACAGTGTGCTACATACAGTGTACATGCGCCACAGTGTGCTACATACAGTGTACATGCACCACAGTGTGCTACATACAGTGTACATGCGCCACAGTGTGCTACATACAGTGTACACCAGACCAATATAAGCACGCAATTGAGGCACATTTTAACCCGAAGAGGCGTGATTGTGCAACTGTTGCTTTGAGGAGTTGTATTTACTGGGGTATAGTGTCTTGCTCAGAGGCACAATGGTTGGGACGCATGCGCGCACACGCACGCACGTCGCAAGCACACACACACAGACGCACAGACGCACACGCACGCATGGAAACAGTTGAAAAGGTCAGATTCTCACATTCTTTAGCCGTTCCCATTGCATCCACTCTGTGTGTGTGTGTGTGTGTGTGTGTGTGTGTGTGTGTGTGTGTGTGTGCACGCTCACGCACGTGTCTGTGTGTGTGTGTTTGTGTGTGCTCGCGCGTACGTGCGCGCGACCTACTATAGGAACATACCACAGATGTGTTCAGCTGTCCCTGCATGGGACCAAGAGGAAAATGCATTCTTTCATCCTTTTTTTTTATCTCAAAAACTTTCCTTCCCCTTTCCCCACACACTCTGTTTTGTCAGTGTAAATGTCACTTGGCGTGCGCGTCTGTCCGTTTCTGTGCGACAGAGTGACAGCGCTGCTGCTGCTGACTAAACCCAAAAAGAAATGAAAAGGGAAAAAAAATGCATTCTTTAATTCCTTCTTCTATACCACGCCCTCCCCCTCTGTCTAGTCCACTGTCTGTCTAAAGGGCACGGCCGTGTGTGTGTGTGTGTGTGTGTGTGTGTGTGTGTGTGTGTGTGTGTGTGTGTGTGTGTGTGTGTGTGTGTGTGTGTGTGTGTGTGTGTGTGTGTGTGTGTGTGTGTGTGTGTGTGTGTGTGTGTGTGTGTGTGTGTGTGTGTGTGTGTGTGTGTGTGTGTGTGTGTGTGTGTGTCATATTTGGGCACGGAGGATTTTATGGTTATTACTCCCATGGGGGGGGGGGGGTTCCAAAGTATGGAATGCTTTCGCCCCAAAGAGGAGAAGCGAAAGACAGACAGGAGAACAGAGCTGTTATTGATGTGGTGAATGGATGGATGGTGTGAAGTCTTCCTATGAGCTTGTAGATCTGCTATTTTTCAATAGCTAAAGTATAACATAATGCTTAGTTAAAACACCAAAAGAGGAGAACCGACAGACAGGACAGGAGAACAGACAGACAGACAGGAGAACAGACAGACAGACAGGAGAACAGACAGACAGACAGACAGGAGAACAGACAGACAGACAGGAGAACAGACAGACAGACAGGAGAACAGACAGACAGACAGGAGAACAGACAGACAGACAGGAGAACAGACAGACAGACAGGAGAACAGACAGACAGACAGGAGAACAGACAGACAAGACAGGAGAACAGACAGACAGACAGGAGAACAGACAGACAAGACAGGAGAACAGACAGACAGACAGGAGAACAGACAGACAGACAGGAGAACAGACAGACAGACAGGAGAACAGACAGACAGACAGGAGAACAGACAGACAAGACAGGAGAACAGACAGACAGACAGGAGAACAGACAGACAGACAGGAGAACAGACAGACAGACAGGAGAACAGACAGACAGACAGGAGAACAGACAGACAGACAGGAGAACAGACAGACAAGACAGGAGAACAGACAGACAGACAGGAGAACAGACAGACAGACAGGAGAACAGAGCTGTTATTGATGTGGTGAATGGTTGGATGGTGTGAAGTCTTCCTATATGCAGCATACTGTTTGACAGACAGGAGAACAGACAGACAGACAGACAGGCAGACAGACAGGAGAACAGACAGACAGGAGAACAGACAGACAGACAGGAGAACAGACAGACAGACAGACAGGCAGACAGACAGGAGAACAGACAGACAGGAGAACAGACAGACAAGACAGGAGAACAGAGCTGTTATTGAAGTGGTGAATGGATGGATGGATGGATGGATGGATGGTGTGAAGTCTTCCTATATGCATCATACTGTTTGACAGACAGAACAGACAGACAGACAGGCAGACAGACAGGAGAACAGACAGACAGGAGAACAGACAGACAGACAGGAGAACAGAGCTGTTATTGATGTGGTGAATGGA
>NC_136798.1:39897727-39930227 GCF_951216825.1 Electrona antarctica
GGCTTCTGTTTACTAGAAGAAGAAGAACTACACAGCGCACACTCTGATTCTAACTTGGACACTTACCATAATGCTAACACGACCGCGTCGACACCTGGCGTGGTACAAGCGGGACAAACCCAGGGGCATATATGGATACCAACAACAACACTACACGCACACGCGCGCGCTGCAACAACAAACAGCTACGTACAGTGTGTGTGTGCGTGCGTGCGTGCGTGCGCGGGGGGGGGGAATTTGGATCGCCTCGCGATGCCGCGACAATGGCACTACACTACACAGGGCTCGCCAGTGCCACTACGTACTCGCATTTGCGACTTACAATATCACCGTGCGAATTGTAACATTCACTTTGTAGCACCGCTGCGACTACACAATCCAAACTACTTTAGAGCTACACGTTGCGCCGTTTACATCCACAACAATGTGTCACTCTCGGTTCTGCACCGCTGCTGGACAAGTATAGCACGGTCGAAGGCAGCGCACCTACTCCCCCCCCCCCCCCCCCCCCCCCCACACACACACACACACCAGAGAGGGAGGAGAGAGAAGAGAGCGACAGAGAGACAGAGCACACACGTCTTCACGTAGGAACACAGATAGACAAAGACAGCGCTTTCCTGTCCTTACCTTTTCTCTCACATTGTTTTCTTAGCTTTGTGACTGACCAATGAGAAGCAGATTGTATTGTCTGCAAAGCAACTATGTGTCTGTCACAAATAAAAGTTCTGTCCTGCAAGCCCATGTCATGTCAACACAGACAAGGCAGCTGTGCGCGCGGTGACTCCTGCAAATTACACTGACCCAATATTATTTTGTACAACCTAGCAAAGCATAACATATGATGGTTTGGAGAATAGGCTGGTCTCTCTTCTTACAAGACATACGCCATTGCATACAGGTTCTCAACCTTTTTAATTTCAAGGACCCCCATAACTCTGACAGTAAAACCAAATGGACCCATAAGAGTCCCATTTGATTCCATTTGTACAGTATCAGAGTTAAAAGTTATAAAACAGTCCATTTGGTTCCATTTGTACACTCTCAGAGTTACACACCTGTAGGGTCCACTTGGTTCCATTTGTACACTCTCAGAGTTACAGACCTATAATGGGTCCATTTGGAACCCCCTCAAGGAACCATGAGGGTCCCTGGATCACACCTTTGAGAGCCACTGCTTTCAAAATATACATAACTAATATAGAGCATATTTGATCAATTTAATGTTAGGCTACAGATTATTTTGACATCTGAATTTAACATAACCGCCCACGCACGACACATGTGTCCACGTGTCACTGTGGACTTCTGTATCTGTGGACTTCTGTATCGCAACGCGGGGCAACGCAACTCTGGGATGAGCGGGCCGAAGGCCCGCGAAATTCTAGTGTGTATACGTTTATACACACACACACTGTAGCCATGTCTTTTTTTTCTTTTGTTTTTGCGAGTGCATTTGTGTATACGTATACATTTTGTATGCGGGCGACGTGTGTGTGTGTATGTTTGTTTGTTTACGTGTGTGCGTTACGTGCGCGCGTGTGTATAGCACATACCAACCTAATGATGGGTCTGGCAGGGCTCCAGACTAACTTTTTCACAGGTAGCACTGGTGCCACCTACCTTTTCATTTGGTAGCGCCACCACAAATTAGGTAGCACCATTTTCTTTGTATAGCGTGGTATTAATACATGATCTTATCATGCCCCCACATCGGGCGCCATTTATTTATGTAGTGGTTTCCACCATTAAAGGTTTGAATCATAAAACCCCCTACAAAGGTCACTGTGTAAAAAACAGCAACCTACCTGGTTATACTTCAAAACACTGTAGATGGTTTCAACCCACCACAAAGTCACTCAGTCAATAAAGGCAATATTTATATTCCACACACAGAAAGTCAGTTTAAGGTTTTGTGTTGAAAATTAAATGCAGTCCAAACCTTTTGGATTAATAAAGTGACAATTTGTACAATATCTCCATTACCATTATCCAAATGAATTCCTTATTATAATATTTTTACATTTTGGAAAAAATCTTTTGCAATGTGAAATGCCACCAAATTCTTAATCCTTTTCCTTGTCTTTATGGGCCAACTTGTGAAAGCTGCATGCTTTTATTGTGAAGGCAAAAGTTTCTGAATGCTCTCAGAGCCTGCATATCTCCGCGTGCTGAAAATAGCTGATCTACAAGCTCACAACGCGTCGCGGACGCGACACGTTGTGAGCTTGTAGATCAGCTATTTTCAGCACGGAACACGAAGAATAAATCAAGCATCAGTGCTCTTCACTCACTGGGAGGGAGATTAATGTATTTTGTTGGCCGATCATCATGTATGGATGATCGGCATGCAGCTTTCACAAGTTGGCCCATAAAGACAAGGAAAAGGATTAAGAATTTGGTGGCATTTCACATTGCAAAAGATTTTGTCCAATGCAAACATAACAAGCTTTGGAAGCTATTTTTCGTGGCACATTTCGTGGCACATGTTTAATCAAACAACACGTTTACTAAGTTTCACTCAGTGTTTGGGTCGGGAGTCGGCTGTCTGTGTAGATCATGACTGATCATCATGCAGTTAGATATGCGCGCTGCGCGCTCCAGTGAAATTGTACAGCTGAGAAAGATTAGTTAATTTGTGTCGGATAAGCTGCGTTCAGACCTGAATATATATTCGCCTCGGTTCGTCCAGTTTGTACCGCGGCAGGTCGCGCCGCGCCCGTTTGCGCAATTCTCGTCTTTGAATTGACTTTGTATGTAATCACGCCGCTCTGACCATCCAAGTCTGAAGGGCTTATTTGTGGGTTTTCGTGAACGGCGTCAGGCGAACGTCCAATGTTTTCAATCAATGGAACGGGCAAGCACTGCGGGATGTTTTTTTCCCCCTCCTCTCATCCTTCCAGCAAGTCGCACCTGTGCGACCTCATTACATTTTAAGTATCACCCTTAATAAATTAGGTCGCATATGCGACCTAATAAGTCGCACGCTGGAGCCCTGGTCTGACGGCAGTCTGTCGTTGGACCCAGAGCCATAGGGTGCGTTCGGAAATGTGCACCGGGAGCGCAAGAAGGTTGAGCACAACTGGCACGGAAACATGGGTTTTTCAGAAAACTATTAGGATTAAGAAGCCTTTTTTTTAATCGCCATCAGTCCAAAATGGGTTAAAGGGTGTGTTTTACGTTAAGACAAAAAAAAGGAAAATACACTTCAGGGGTGATTTTTAACGTGTGCCTCTGGCTTTCATGTTTCATGCCCAGACATGTTCTACATGTTTAGATATTTGATATTCCATCTTTCATGTGCACCCCAGACATGTTCTACATGTTTAGATATTTGATATTCCATCTTTCATGTGCACCCCAGACATGTTCTACATGTTTAGATATTTGATATTCCATCTTTCATGTGCACCCCAGACATGTTCTACATGTTTAGATATTTGATATTCCATCTTTGATCAGATTCAGCCCCTCCTCCTATTAAAAAAAAAAAAAAGCCCATTCAAGTTCAAACTCTAATTAGACTTTAGTCTATTTTAGTCTAACCATGTTAGACTAATTGAAAACACACGTCCCTGCTCCAGGTGACTGATATTATCCTAATGCTTGAGTGGACTATCTAAAAAAAAAAAAAATATATATATATATATATATATATATATATATATATATATATATATATATATATATATATATATATATATATATATATATATATATATATATATATATGGGTGCCACCGATATTGTCCCTTATCATTTGACCCATTTAGGCCTGACCTCAAAATTAAAAAAAAATCCTTCTAAATCCTCCAGTTTTCTGAAATAAATATTTTCACGATTTTTCAAAAATAGCAGACCTACAAGCTCGTAGCGCGCCACTCGGTGGCGCGCTATGAGCTTGTAGATCTGCTATTTTTCAATAGCTAAATTATAACATAATGTTTAAAACGCCAAAAGGGGTTTTGCGCAGATCACGCAAACCTCAGCAAAAAGAAAAGGACAATATCGATGGCCTCCAACTGTATATATCATTACCGTTTTCAATGTACAACGCTTCTAACGCTAGAGCGTAAAAATGATGAGTAGAAATATGACGGTCCCGTCATGGATCACTTGTACAGCGGTTAGTGTTGCAGCAGTCCTATAGGGAGAGTCTCTCCGTGAATGAAGCTTTGATCGTCTCCCTTGACCCATTTACGCCTGACGTCAAGAAAAACCTCATGTTTCTATATCAATGGTTCTCAATATTTCACGTCAAGGACCCCAAAAATTATATGTAATATGCCGCCGACCCCCATCTGAAAATATGTTGTTCCAGGGACCTCCCCAAGAAGCAAAGATTTGAGTTAAAAACTGAAACTCTGAAAGAATATTATATTCAAAAAGAGATTTTTTTTTTTATTAGAGATTGGAGACCACAGAAGTGAACCTTTCAACCTCGTTTTCTCAACTCGCTGTTTCTCCGCAAGACATACTACTCTATAAGCCACATCTCCAAAACTGGTGGGTCCAACCGAACAACCAATATGTCGATTTGAAGCTATGATTCCCTGCTTTCATATGACGTGAAAAAAAAACGAAAATTAGACAAATTTGACATTCAATGTTCTTTTTCCACAAATTAAATGAAAAATGGGGGTTGTCTTATAATCAGAGTCGTCTTATATTCGATAATCGATAAAATCGATAATTGAGTCATGTAATCTCTACTACTAGGCCCTACTATAGTAGAGGAATACTAGGAATGAAAACAGTCCAGACCAACGACCCATTAATACGAAAGCCAGTTGGAAATGTAAGCAAACTTATGTCAAATTAAATGTCGACTCATTCCATTATCCGCTCTCTCTCTCTCCGACAGCCTGATAACGTAGTAGACATGATGCGGAGCAGTAAACGACACGGCCGCCTCTTGCCAAAAAGGCATTTAGAAATGTTCTCCTCTTAACTCTTTAACTCATTTTGACCTGAGATCAGATTCTAAAAAAATGTCTTCTACATCCTGACAGTTTTCTGAAAAAGCTATGTTTCTATGTCAGTCAAAAATAGCAGACCTACAAGCTCGTAGCTTGTAGGTTAAAACAAAAATAGCAGATCTACAAGTGCCGCACTGCGAGCTTGTAGATCTGCAATGTTTTTCCCCCCCAACAGCTAAAGTTTAAAAAATAATGTGGTTAAACGCTGAAGCGAAACAGCTGCGCTCCCGTCCAAAGTGGGTTAATTTGCTTAAAGGGATAGTTCAGTTTTTTTTAACTTAAGTTGTATGAAATACTTGCCATTAATATAGTGGTTGCAACTGTATTACTTGATTGCCCGAGTCCCATGGTGGGAGTTCTGCTCTGGTTTTGGTCAATATTAAGTAGTTCCGGTCATTTTGTGGGGGGCACTGGGGGCCACGCAGTAAAAGTAAATGAATCCACAAAACGAACGTAATTTGTATTGTTGACCTATTTCTAAAATATTAGCGCGACTTTCGTTCAACTTTGACCCCTCTATCACATGGAACTATTTTTTGGGCGTAGTGATATGGACACAAAAAACATAGTTCTGTGTGATAGAGGGGTAAAAAAAGAACGGAAGTTGCACTAATATTTTAGAAATAGGTCAACAATACAAATTACGTTAGTTTTGTGTATTAATTTACTTTTACTGCGTGGCCCCCAGTGCCCCCCACAAAATGACCGGAACTACTTGATATTTCACCAAAACCAGAGCAGAACTCCCACCACAGGACTCGGGCAATCAATTAATACAGTTGCAACCACTATATTAATGGCAAGTATTTCATACAACTTAAGTTAAACAAATCTGAACTATCCCTTTAAGACGTCAGGCGGGTGGGCGGGCAGCTGACACCTCGAGCAGTCGTTCCCATGTCCTGTTTAAGGTGTCCTTGTACATGTACTGCATTATGTGCTGTACAGTATTTGCACTGAGTCCTGTTTAGAATCCATACTGTAAAATTCATCATCAGCTGAGCACACCGCACAACCTTCCCATATCATAAGGAACAGCGTGTACGGGACTGTACGCTGTGTAAAAGTACTTGCTTATCTGTCCCCGAAACCCGTCGGGACAGATGTTAAAGTTGGCCATCCAGGTCATGCAAATGTGACCAGATTGGACTGAAAGCCTGCCATCGTGCAAACTCCAGCTTTTCACCAGAGGAGAATAACCTTTTGTTTTAGTTTATTTTTTCAAAAATGAGTTAATAGCACAGGCACTCTTCACATAGTAGATCATGTCTGAAATAAGTGTCGGAGCTGAAATCGACATGTAAATATGAAATAAATGCTTAAACATGTAGCTATAGGTGTAATGTTAAGAGTCCACAGAAGTGAACCCTTGTCAAGCCTGTTTTCTCAACTCGTTGTTTTCTGCAAGACATTATTTACTCTGCCATATCTCCAAAAAACGTTGGGTCAAACGGAACAACCGATATGTCAATTTGTCACATGATGTGAAAAGAAAACGGAAATAAAAAAAAATCCAATGGCAGTCCCTCAGTCAAATTTAGTTACAAATAACTGTACGACGTGTATGTATGGATAAACTTGTTCATATTGATCCATTTTGACCTGAGATCAGATTCTAAAAATGTCTTCTACACTGACATAAAGCTATGTTTCTATGTCAGTCGTTCTTCGATTTTTCAAAAATAGCAGACCTACAAGCTCGTAGCGCGCCACTCGGAGCTTGTAGATCTGCTATTTTTCAATAGCTAAAGCACAGCATAATGCTAACATTATGCTAACATTTTGCAGATGCAAAACTACACAGTGTAATTTGCAGATGCAAAACTACACAGTGTATTTTGCAGATGCAAAACTACACGATTTATTTTGCAGATGCAAAACTACACAGTGTAATTTGCAGATGCAAAACTACACAGTGTATTTTGCAGATGCAAAACTACACGATTTATTTTGCAGATGCAAAACTACACAGTGTAATTTGCAGATGCAAAACTACACAGTGTAATTTGCAGATGCAAAACTACACAGTGTAATTTGCAGATGCAAAACTACACAGTGTAATTTGCTGATGCAAAACTACACTGTATTTTGCAGCTGTATTTGTAGCTGTACAGCAGCTACAAACGCCGGATGCATCTTTGCATCTTCATGTCGCTGGCTTCCATTGACGATGAATGGTGGAGTGTAGTTTTGCATCTGCCCATGTGAACAAGGACTCTAACCAGAGAGTACAAACCCACAGACAGGCCATCATAGCGTGGCTGTCTCTTCACTGCTCACTGAAATCGTCTTATTTTTTTTTATCCAAAATTGAGTTTACCCATTTTGACCTGGGAACGATTGTACAAATGTCTTCTACATCCTGACAGTTTTCTGAAAAACCTCATGTTTCTATGTCAGTCATTCTCAAACATTTTCATGTCAAGGACCCCCAAGATTATATGTAATTGGCCGCCGACCCCCCATCTGAAAATATGTTGTTCCCCCCCCGAAGCAAAGAATTGTGCCGCATTTTCACGATTTTTCAAAATTAGCAGACCTAAAAGCACCGAGTGCCGCGCTACGAGCTTGCAGGTCTGCTATTTTTAAATAGCTAAAGCATAACATAATGCTTAAAACACCAAAAAGGGTTCCCGCCCAGCATGGGTTAATAGCGCAGGCAGGCTCTGCACATACTAGAGAATGTCTGAAATAAATGTCAGAGCTGAAGTGTAACTATGAAATAAATGTCAGAGCTGAAGTGTAACTATGAAATAAATGTCAGAGCTGAAGTGTAACTATGAAATAAATGTCAGAGCTGAAGTGTAACTATGAAATACATGTCAGAGCTGAAGTGTAAATATGAAATAAATGCTCTTAAAAACATGTAGCTAGGTGTAATGTTAGAGATTAGAGTCCACACTGAACCTTTTCAAGGCCGTTTTCCTCAACACGCCGTTTTCTGCAAGACACTACTCTTATCAGCCATATCTCCAAAACGGGTGGGTCAAACTTGAACAACCAACGTGTACATTTTGACACATTGGTTGCAGCCCCTCAGTCAAATCTGGCCACATTAATTTAGTAACCAGTGGAGGCATTGCATGGGGCGTTGTTTTAGATGTGACATGAGCTTCTTCTTGAAGTATGAAGTCTTTCAATCCCCATGGCACAGTCAGATCCCCTGGAATGACCAAGTTTCGGAGGAAGGAAGAGACGGCTCCCTGTGATCTGTTGCAGACGAATTGCGGAATTTGCGGCAGCTCGGTGATTCTAACCAACCACGCGAGCTTGCAGGCTCCATAGATAAACACTAGATGGCTCAAGGCGGAGTTTCTGACGTCGTTCACCCGGCAGCCATCTTACTTAGGGGCTACAGTACAGTATGTTCAATGGCAGCTCAAACAAAAACAGTCATAACTCGCTCAAATCTTGACGTTTTTACAAACGGGTTGGTTTATTACAAACGTTGTCAACGTGGCTATGATTCAGGACGCTTATCTGCTTAACGTTTTTTTATATGAACGTCGTATAAAAGTATGCGGACGTCTCTGACGTTTATAACAAACCAAACCGTTTGAAAATCGGTTGAAAATTGAGCAAGTTATGGTCATTTAAGAGTACATGCCCCATAGACACAATGTTATGTGGCCCGAGGTAAGATGGCCGCCAGGTAACGACGTCGCTCTCCATTGGCCAACAGCGCGGGTGAGCTATCTAGAGTTTATATATATCTATGGCAAGCTCGATGGCATCCTCTCCATTTCTCGGCAGGCCGTGTTGCACATAGCGCTGGATGCTTGACAAGCATCCGTTTGCCTCAAAATTATGATCGGTGTTCTGTCGGGTCCTAACATACTGCACATTTCTTGTAATGGGAAATGAAATGAAATGAAATGATTACTATATTTACCCAGGGTATCTGGGCTAAGCTCAAGAACTTGTTTCCAGCCAGGCCCTGCTCATAGAACACATTTCATCGTAGTGGTTCAATGCCTTGTTCAAGGGCACTTCAGCTGTGGTAATTTTAACGTGTCGGACCGCTGATTCGAACTGGCGACCTTCCGGTATCAAGACCGCTCCGCAATCCGTTCGGCCACCGCTGCCACCAGAGGTGAATGGTAGCTGTGTTTCAACAGGCCCCCCGAGTAGGGCTCGGCAATGAATCAATATTGTAGCGATCTGCTATCACACACACACACACACACACAATCACACGCACACCCACACATACACACCACTGCAACTTGGCCGTGGCCTAACTGGCACCCCCATACAGTAGAATCTAAGTCAAACCGTTACAATATTGTGATATGAGACCAAGACATGGTCTGGGTTTTGGATATCATAATATTGTGATATGGCATCAAGTGTAGTCTTTTTGCTAGTTTTAGAAAATCTTTAAACAAAAAAATAGAAAAAATTGCTGTCTACACGCTCACGGTGCATTGCATGTGCAATGTGCACGTGTGTTAGAGAGTCGAACCCATTTAGGCCTGACGTCGAGAAAAAAAAAACGTTCGCTCTGAAAGAATATATATTCAAACATTTGTGCCGCATTTTTACGATCTTTTTAAAAAATAGCAGACCTACAAGCTCGTAGCGCGCCACTCGGTGGCGCGCTACGAGCTGCTATTTGTCAATAGCTAAAGTATAACATCATGCTTAGTTAAAACACCAAAAGGGGTTCCCGTCCAGAATGGGCTAATGTCCAATTATTTAAATTGTTTGCCATCCGTGTGCTGTGTGGGGCACAATTAACGGTTTGAAACGGGTACAGAAAAAAGAAAAATCCACAAACGTTAGTTACCCTACATTGAATATGCTAGTGTAATGTATTTAACTTCAAAGGAGTCCTTTAGTATCGGCACGTACTATACAGGCAAAACCAGACAGCAGCTGACCAAACGGGACACTTTTCACATTCAGTTAAACCGAGGGGGAACACATGTACCTTTTTTTTGTGTGTGTGTGTTATCAGTGTCCTTGGGGTTGGGCCCGACAACAGGCCACAGGTCACAGGCTCTTGACAGCTCCATCTATGCTATATAAGCCATTCCAGACGGGAACCCCTTTTGGTGTTTTAAAGCATTATGTTATGCTTTGGCTGTTTGAAGAATAGCAGATCTACAAGCTCGTAGCGCGGCGCCGAGTGCCGCGCTACGAGCTTGTAGGTCTGCTATTTTTTTGAAAAATCGCAAAAATGTGGCGCAAATCTTTGAATATATATTCTTTCAGTGCGGATGTTTTTAACTCAAATCCTTGCTTCTGGGAGTTGTTCTCTGGAACAACATATTTTCAGATGCGGGTCGGCGGCCAAATACAGATCATTCTGGGGGTCCTTGACATGCAAATGTTTGAGCACCACCGACATTTAATGGAATCATTTCTCGGGTCAAAATGGGATAAGCACGGCTCCTATAGCTGTTTGGAGCTGCTTCATATCAGTAGAGAGAGAGACTCTTGCCTCTTTGAGAAAATGCATGCTACTGTGAGCTTCGCCGTGCTGGCCTCGCTGCTCTGTCTGTCCGGGGCGGCGGTGGTGCCGGCGGCGCCCGGCGGCCGATCCCTGCAGGACATGTGGGACAGAGTGGAGCTCCTCACGGCCAGGGTCGCCGTCCTGCTGGACACCGTGGAGGGCCAGGCGGAGACGATGAGGAGGATGGGGCAGGGCATCGTCGAGCAGAACGTGGCGCTGGCGGGCGCCGAGGGCAGGCTGGCCCAGAGCGAGGAGAAGGTCACGGCCGTCGGAGAGGAGGTGGCGGTCGCCGAGAGGAAGCTGGCGGAGCTGAGTGAAGCCAGCGACGCTCAGTCGTCCGACATGTCCGTGCTCGTGATTCGGCTGGCCGCCAATCTGAACGAGACGTCGAGCCAGGCGGACAAGTTGATGGCCCTGAGAGCCAGAGTGACGGACAGCGAGGGCGAAAACCTGGCGCAGACGATGAAGCTGTCCCTCGTCGAGGCCCACGTGAAGGTCGTCGAGAACCAGACTGGCGAGATCACGTCTAGAGTCGCTGCCCAGTCAATTGAACTTGCGAGCGCTGGAGTCCGACTCACGGCCACCGAGGACGCCACTTCAATCCAAGCCACAGAACTGCTCGCCCTCGGGGACAGACTGGTCGCCACAGAGGTAGCGACGGAGGGCCTGGAGACTCAGCATTCTGCTCAGTCTGACAAGATCGCCTCCCTCGACGCCGGACTGCAGGCCACGGGGCAGCAGGTGGGCGAGCTGGAGACTGAGACCTCATCCCTGTCGACGGAGCTGACCGCCATCGACTCCAAACTGACCGAAGTGAAGGGAGGCGTCGAAGTGCTGTCTGCAGAGATCACGTCTAGGGTCACGGCCACCGAGAACGCGAACGCTGCCCAGTCAGCTGACCTCACGGCCCTCGGAGGCCGACTCACGGCCACCGAGGACGCCACTTCAGCCCAAACCACCGACCTGCTCGCCCTCGGGGACAGGCTGGTCGCCACAGAGGTAGCAACGGAGGGCCTGCAGACTCAGCATTCTGCTCAGTCCGACAAGATCGCCTCCCTCGACGCTGGACTGCAGGCCGCGGGGCAGCAGGTGGGCGAGCTGGAGACGGAGACCTCAGCCCTGTCGACGGAGCTGACCGACATCGACTCCAAACTGACCGAAGTGAAGGGAGGCGTCGAAGTGCTGTCTGCAGAGATCACGTCTAGGGTCACGGCTACCGAGAACGCAAACGTTGCCCAGTCAGCTGACCTTGCGGCCCTTGGAGGCCGACTCACAGCCACCGAGGACGCCACTTCAGCCCAAACCACCGACCTGCTCGCCCTCGGGGACAGACTGGTCGCCACAGAGGTAGCGACGGAGGGCCTGGAGACTCAGCATTCTGCTCAGTCCGACAAGATCGCCGCCCTTGACGCCGGACTGCAGGCCGCGGGGCAGCAGGTGGGCGAGCTGGAGACAGAGACCTCAGCCCTGTCGACGGAGCTGACCGCCGTCGACTCCAAGCTGACCGAGGTGAAGGGAGACGTCGCGGAGCTGGCGGAGAACGGAGCCGGACCGAAGGTGGCCTTCTCCGCCGTCATGGAGGAATTCGAAATGCCGAGATCGGAGAAATGGAGACGCATGGTGTACGACGAGGTGTACACGAACGTCGGCGGCGGCTACAACAAGACGAGCGGCGTCTTCACCGCCCCGGTCCGGGGTGTGTACTTCTTCACGTTCACCGCGTCTAACAACAACTACCGCGACTCGGACATGGGGGTGAAGCTGTACCACAACGACGAGGAGGTCATGTATAACCACGAGGACAGCAAGGAAGAGTTCATGTCAAACGCCGTCACTCTGAAGCTGGCGGTGGGGGATCACGTGTTTTTGATGCTGCAGCCTAGGATCTCGGTTCATGCCGACGAGTACGAGAACAGTTTCTCTGGCCATCTTCTGTTCACCGTTTAACCCATTTTGACCTGAGACGAGATTCTAACAATGTCTTCTACATCCTGACAGTTTTCTGAAAAAGCTATGTTTCTATGTCAGTCGTTCTTCGATTTTTCAAAAATAGCAGACCTACAAGCTCGTAGCGCGCCACTCGGTGGCGCGCTACGAGCTTGTAGATCTGCTATTTTTCAATAGCTAAAGCATAACATAATGCTAACACCAAAAGGGGTTCCCGCCCCAAAATGGGTTAAAAGAACAGGTTTACAAAGCGCGTTGCTGTCACCATGTGGAAAACCACGTGTTGGATCTGTTCAGTCTCCGTTACAATAGTATTGAGTCATTGGTCAGGCTTTTTAACAACAGCGTTCCATGTTCTTTTATTACAGAGTCAGAATTCCCGTTGTTTCTGTGTTTTCAGTGATGTCAAATAAAAATGAGCAGGAATGCCCCCAAGTTTGTCGTCTCGTTTCTTTAAGCAGACTGAGAAAATCTCTGGCTACGTTTTGATCTTTTTGTGGAAACTTATCCAACTGTATTTTGTGGAAACATAATCTCATGCAAATGCATATAGGCCCCATTCAGACAATACATGTATTTAAATCTCCAAAGAATTCATATTTTGGTGAAAATATAACTTATTTTAAAGGGTATTTTTTTTTGACCCACCGGTTTTGGAGATATGGCTTATAGAGTAATGTCTTGCAGAGAAACAGCGAGTTGAGAAAACAGGCTTGAAAGGTTCACTTCTGTGGTCTCCAACATTACACCTAGCTACATGTTTAAGCATTTATTTCATATTTACATGTCGATTTCAGCTCTGACACTTATTTCAGACATGCTCTAGTACAGGGGTGCCCAAAAGGTAGATCGCGATCTACCAGTAGATCACAAAGGCTGTGCAGGTAGATCACATTACATGCCCCTAAAGAGTATTTCATTTAAATATATTGAAGGAAAAAAACGATTAAAAAAAACAAAACATTTCTCCCCCTCTATTCTCATTCCAAGTGCATTTGTCTTATACTGTATACAGAATGTAACACGAACTCTACTATTCCGAAGCCCCCTCAGGTACATATTTAAACTATTTTCAGCAATGGTATAATAATTGATTTGGTGGGTAGATCTTGCTGAGCTGGTCATTTTGAAAGTAGCTCTCAAGTCAAAAAGTGTGGGCACCCCTGCCCTAGTATGTGAAGAGTCTGCCTGTGCTATTAACTCATTTTGGAAAAAATGACAATACATGTATTTAAATCTCCAAAGAATTCATATTTTGGTGAAAATAAAAGGGTATTTTTTAGTAGAGAAGGAGGGATGACCCGCACACTGCCACTTGCTGGTTCAAGAGCTTTTTTATTTAATGTCCAAAATGCAGAAGGTCGAAGGACCGAAACGTTGCATTGTGGACATTAAATAAAAAGCTCTTGAACCAGCCAGTGGCAGAGTGTGGGTCTCCCTCCCCCTCTACGCGTCGGCAGTCTGCTGCTTTGACGCCGACGCACCCGTTGTTAATTAGTAAGTTGAGTGTGCGGAGGTCTTCCCTTCAAAAAGGGTATTTTAGTGAAAATATATTTTCATTGGCAAATAAATAAAACAAATGCAATACAAAAAAGTCTGTTTTTCCAAGGACCAAAATATTATTTCCTAAACTTTTTTTTTTTTTAAGTCGTTTTTTTTAAATATACATTATTTATTCTAAGTAAGTAATATAATTCTAAGTAATATAAATCCTTATTATAGTCACATGTATACAAAAAGCATTGGCGATTCTTTCCTGGCCAATTCACTTTTTTCATGAAACCTCAACAAAAATCCTGGTTATTAGAATTATCTTAACAAATGTGACCGTCATTGAACTTTTTTAAATGTCTGTTTTTTCACGTCGTATGAAAGCAGGGAAGGAATCATAGCTTCAAATTGACATATTGGTTGTTCAGTTTGACCCACCGGTTTTGGAGATAATGGCTTATATACAGTAGTGTAATATCTTGCAGAAAACGGCGAGTTGAGAAAACGGGCCCGAAAGGTTTACTTCTGTGGTCTCTAACATTACACCTATAGCTACATGATTAAGCCTTTATTTCATGATTCACATTTCAGCTCTGACACTTATTTCAGACATGCTCTAGTCTAGTATGTGAAGAGTCTGCCTGTGCTATTAACCCATTTTGACCTGAGATCAGATTCTAAAAATGTCTTCTACATCCTGACAGTTTTCTGAAAAAGCCATGTTTCTATGTCAGTCGTTCTTCGATTTTTCAAAAATAGCAGACCTACGGTGGCGCGCTATGAGCTTGTAGAGCTGCTATTTTTCAATAGCTAAAGCATAACATAATGCTAACACCAAAAGGGGTTAGCATACCAAAGACTGTAAAAATGGGACCCAGTGCCTCCCTGCTTGACACTCAGCATCAAGGGTTGGATTGGGGGCAAGTCCCTGCGACATACTAGCGTCATGTCCAGGGGGTGTACTTGTACATCAAGCTGCCGCACGCTACAGAAACAGGAGATAGGCTCCTGCCCTATGGGCCTCATGGCTCGGCAAGGCTACTTTACTTACTTACTTAAAAGGGGTTCCCGCCCAAAATGGGTTAACTCATTTGGAATATAAAATAAATAAATCAGTTTTTCTTGCCGCCATGACTGTCTCTGTATTAAAAATAGTCACAAATCATATCGGGCAAAATGACCTACACCTGGTCAATTGTCTGGGCAAAATGACCTACACCTGATCAATTGTCTGGGCAAAATGACCTACACCTGGTCAATTGTCTGAAGATGCGTTGTTTGAGTCACGATGGATTTTATTTTCATCCCCTCCAGTTGAATGCCAGACGTAAAATACATTAACCCATTTTGGGCGGGAACCCCTTTTGGTGTTTCAAGGATTACTTTAGCTATTGAACAATAGCAGATCGATCTACAAGCTTGTAGCGCGGCTCTAACTATTTTAGAAAAAATCGTGAAAATGTGGCGCAAATCTTTATATATATTCTTTAAGAGTGAACGTTTTTAACTCAAATATTTGCTTCTGGGGGGGCTCCCTGGAACGATTTATTTTCAGATAGAGGTCTGGCGGCCAATTACATATATGTGACTAATTTTGACTGAGAGACTGCCATTGGATTTTTTTAGAATTATCGTTTTTTTTCATGGCATGTGAAAGCAGGGAATCATAGCTTCAAATTGACACATTGGTTGTTCAGTTTGACCCACCGGTTTTGGAGATATGGCTTATATAGAGTAATGTCTGTTTTCTCAAGCGAGTTGAGAAAACAGGCTTGAAAGGTTCACTTCTGTAGTCTCTAACATTACACCTAGCTACATGTTTAAGCATTTATTTCATATTTACATGTCGATTTCAGCTCTGACACTTATTTCAGACATGCTCTAGTATGTGAAGAGTCTGCCTGTGCTATTAAACCCATTTTGGGCGGGAACGCCTTTTGGTGTTAGCATTATGTCATGCTTTAGCTATTGAAAAATAGCAGATCTACATGCTCATAGCGCGCCACCGAGTGGCGCGCTACGAGCTGGTAGGTCTGCTATTTTTGAAAAATCGAAGAACCACAGTCTGCCTGTGCTATATTAACTCATTTTGAAAAAAAAAAAAAAAAAAAAGTTTTTCTCCTCTGGTGAAAAGCTGGAGTTTGCGCGACGGCAGGCTCTCAGTCAAATCTGGTCACATATTTTTGGAGTTTGTTGACTTGAAAATGTTTGAGCACCACTGACATAGAAACATGGGTTTTTTTCAGAAAACTGAGACCGAAAACTTTTAGAAGGCATTTGTAGAATCGTCCTCGGGTCGAAATGGGTTAAATGAACAACTGGAAGGGGAGAGGAATGGTATACAAGAATATGTTTTTGGCCCAGGGAGGTTTGCATGTAGCCTACTGGGAGGGAGTCTGGTGGGGGTAGGGGTGTGTGGGTGTGTGTGTGTGTGTGTGTGTGTGTGTGTGTGTGTGTGTGTGTGTGTGTGTGTGTGTGTGTGTGTGTGTGTGTGTGTGTGTGTGTGTGTGTGTGTGTGTGTGTGTGTGTGTGTGTGTGTGTGTGTGTGTGTGTGTGTGTGTGTGTGTGTGTGTGTGTGTGTGTGTGTGTGTGTGTGTGTGTGTGTGTGTGTGTGCCACGAAGGGTGGGCTGCAGTGGTGGAAAGTAACTAAGTACTTTACTTGAGTATTTCCAATTTCCAGTACTTTTACTTCTACTACATTTTCAATTCCGCACTTTTACTTGTAACGAAGTAGATTTAAATGGCAGTATTGGTACTTTTACTTAAGTAAAACAACTGAGTACTTTGGCGAAAACATACATTAACCACTTCAACCCTATACATTTCGGCCATTTGAAAATGGCCGATTTGCGACGCATTGTGAGCTTGTAGATCGGCTATTTTCAATAGATGTTGTACACATTTTGAACTTGTGAAGTGGGACATTCTGCAATATGAGTACTTTTACTTTTAGTACTTTAAGTACATTTTGATGCCGACGCTTTTGTACTTTCACTCAAGTGCATTTTCAATTCCGCACTTTTACTTGTAACGAAGTAGATTTAAATTGCAGTATTGGTACTTTTACTTAAGTAAAACAACTGAGTACTTTTCCCCACCACTGGTGGGCTGTGTGCGAGAGTGAAATGGCCACGAGACTCCCAAAGCACTTAACACACGAGCTCCGTTTTCACTTAACCCATTCTGACCTGAGATCAGATTCTAAAAATGTCTTCTACATCCTGACAGTTTTCTGAAAAAGCTATGTTTCTGTGTCAGTCGTTCATCGATTTTTCAAAAATAGCAGACCTACAAGCTCGTAGCGCGCCACCGAGTGGCGCGCTATGAGCTTGTAGATCTGCTATTTTTCAATAGCTAAAGCATAACGTAATGCTAACACCAAAAGGGGTTCCCGCCCAAAATGGGTTAAAACCACACCTGTGGCGCACAGTGTCGCACACACACACACACACACACACACACACACACACACACACACACACACTCTTCTCTTATAGGCATGTCCTGGTCGTCCCATTTCTTGCCGGTCGTCCTCGAGGACAGTTCTAAATGCTCGATTGACCATTTGCCTCAAAACGCGATCAGTGTATAAGGTCCTAAGTTATGTGAAAATATTTCCAAGGATGGGAACAGAGGTATAGGCCTGTCACAATAGAGGGTATGCGCGTGACATCATCATCAAACCAGGAAGTTATGCAGGAACGCCTACTGAGTGGCAAAAAACTACTTTCTGGCCTTGACAGCCCATGCATCCACACAGAAAAGTCCTATCTGATTGCATTAAACAACGTTAAACAATGTTAAACTCACTTTGCATGTTGCTTTGCCACTCGATGTGCCACTCGATGTGCCATTCACTTTAAGCATGCGCATACTCTCTATTCTGACATAATCGCCTGGTCGCAATTATTTGACATAATCGTAATTAATTGCATAATCGTCAATCGTTTCCGCGTTGAGAAAATGTCCATACATTAACAAAATAAACAAAACAAAAAATAGAAGAAATGGCAGATATACAAGCTTACAACAACTATTTCCGCTATCTTGTAAAATCTTTGGAAAGAAACGGTGTTTCACTGTATGACACATACAGTAAATATGTGTCTCATCCGCTCTTTGCAATTTGTGATTACGAAGCCTAAAAGGTAAACAGAAATACAGATGTTCCAATGAATGTTCAATGCAAAAAACGCAATTTACCCATTTAGACCTGACTTGGAAATTTAAAAAAATGTCTTCTAAATCCTGTTAGTTTTCTGAAATACATATGTTTCTATATCAGTGGTGCTCACAACTATTTCCTAGGGGTCTAAGGACCCCTAGAATTATATGTAATTGGCCGCCGACCCCCATCGGAAAATATGTATTTCCAGGGACCTCCCAGAAGCAAAGATTTGAGTTAAAAACGTTCACTCTGAAAGAATACATTCAAAGATTTGCGCCACATTTTCACGATTTAAAAAAAATAGCAGATCTACCAGCTCATAGCACGGCACCAAGTGCCACGCTACGAGCTTGTAGATCTGCTATTTTTCAATAGCTAAAGTATAACATAATGCTTAAAACACCAAAAGGGGTTCCCGCCCAGAATGGGTTAAATCGTTATCACAATTACTTGTGACAATTTATCGTCAATTTGTAATGGTGACGGCTCTAATCAGGTGGATTTAGCTATGATTCAGTGGCCCCGTGCATAGGGATGGGCACATTTATGGATATTGTATCCATATCATGATATGAGATGAGATGATGATCTTGGATTTTGATATCATTATCAATATATATATGGTATATATAAGTGTTGCTTTGTGCTGGTTTTAATCTCTTAACGCTTATTTTATACTTAAGTCTTAACGTTTTGAACAGCTAAAATAGCCGATCTACAAGTGTGGCATTGCACCGTCTTGTGAGTTTGTAGATTGAAAGTGTGTGTGTGTGTGTGTGTGTGTGTGTGTGTGTGTGTGTGTGTGTGTGTGTGTGTGTGTGTGTGTGTGTGTGTGTGTGTGTGTGTGTGTGTGTGTGTGTGTGTGTGTGTGTGTGTGTGTGTGTGTGTGTGTGTGTGTGTGTGTGTGTGTGTGTGTGTGTGTGTGTGTGTGTGTGTGTGTGTACTCGTCAACTCATTATTTCATCCCTATAGAGCGTCGCAGTCCCGCCCCCTACCATGGACCAGGAAATGATTCTCCGTTCATTTTCCTCATAGACATTTCAGAAAGTATTTATTTAAAGACGTTTACGCCGCGGACAAAGCCAACTCGAGTCGTGACAAATCATGACAACAAACAAAATGTTTTTGGCCCAACAAATAATTAGAAAGAAGAAAAAAACGGCAGGTTACAACACTTTTTTTGTTGTTTTTCTTCTTTGTAATTATTTGTTTGGTCCAAAATATTGTTTGTGTTGTCATGAGTTGTCACGACTCGAGTTGGCTTTGTCCGCGGCGTAACCGTCTTTAAATAAATACTTTTTTAAATGTCTATGGGAAAAATGCATTGGGATTCATTTCCTGGTCCATGGTAGGAGGCGGGACTGCGACGCTCTATATGGTTCCTTTGATGTCCTGCTACAATTTGTTGTAAAGATCAGCTGAAGAATCAAATCAGACCAGACGTAGCCTACTTGAACTTGACCTCGCTGTGGTGTAATGTTGCGTGGCTGTGTATGTGTGTGTGTGTGTGTGTGTGTGTCACTGTGCAACCCTTCAAATATGATATCAGTATATTGTTGCCAAGCCCTATGAGTCACAGTCAAAAGAACACAGCGCTGTGGAAGGCCTACACTAAGACGGGGAAAGATGCACAACACACAAGCTCCCAGTGGAAATGACTGACTTGCGAAAACACAATTATTTAATTTTGTATTAAGTGTGTGTGGGTGTGTGTGGGGGGGGGGGGGGGGGTGTCAGGGCACAACAGCGGTTTGAAACTGGTAAGACGAGAAAAAAAAGGGTCATGCACATTCATACATGCATTACATCATGGCGCAGCATGTACAATGTCATGTATCTTTATAGTAACACTATAGTAGCACTAATAACGTGTTTACTGACTGGTGTGATAGAGGGAAACAAATCCCATACACCCACAATGGACTTATTTAATTTAATTTTTTGAGTGGTGTAAACCACTCCTACAACTGGCTTTGTTAGTTTACGTGTCTGTCTGTCTGTCTGTCTGTCCGTTCGTACCAAAAAATTAGCATGGTTGCTATGGTCACCCAATTCACGCGGGTGTGATTTCATTACGTCAGACATTACGTCAGACCACAGCTGATCAGTCTATATAAGACCTTACACCACTCAGTTCACACAGGTGTGATTTTTTTCTTTACTGGACAATTCTCACATGTCCCCAGCTCAGTTTCTTTTTTAACCCATTCAGGCCTGACGTCGAAATATTAAAAAAAGTCCTCTGAAAGAATATATATTCAAAGATCTGTGCCTCATTTTCACGATATTTCAAAAGTAGCAGACCTACAAGCTCGTAGCGCGCTACAAGCTTGTAGATCTGCTATTTTTCAATAGCTAAAGTATAACATAATGCTTAGTTAAAAGACCAAAAGGGGGTTCCCGTCCCAGAAGGGGTTAAGGAATACCTTTAAGATAATAAGCACTGATTCTGTCCCCCTATAGGACCCCCCCCCCATGGTATATATATATTTTTTTTTTTGTTAAGTCTTGATGAAATATTAAAGAAGGGAAGAGTACCCCAAATTGCCATGCATTGCTGTACTTCAATATATTTTGAATATTGTACGTTGGGTAAAATATATATATTTTTTTATACTTGTGAACACCACGGTGTGGTCATACAGATACAGCAACAAAAAAAAAACCACTTAGGGCAACATAAAGACAAATACAAGAACGTAGCATAACATACCTATCAAAAATACACATACAAAGGAAAGGAGAACACTGTAGGCATTATGCATGGGCAGAGCGCCCAAACCCTTTAACTTAATTGTCTATCTAATAATACATATTTAGTTTTAGGTTTTTGCAGGCCAAATGCCTTGCCTATAAGAAAAAGAAAAAAACACTGAAAAGAGGGGAAAAAACTAAAAGAAAATAATAAAAAGTGCTATCCCTGAATGATTGTTGACTCTTCCTACATTTTATTCCCGTTAGATTTTAAACTGTGCTTTTAGTTAAGCTGTGCTTTTAGTTAAGCTGGGTAAAATATACCTGTGTTTATTGATGGTTTAACAAAAAATATGTTTTAGTGTTTAAGTGGTCCTTCAGCACGTATACGGGCTGTCAGACAGCAGCTGACAACACTGAACGCTTTCACATGACTTAACGTACAGCATGTTTTAAACCAAGTGAACCCCATGTACCTTTCTGTGTTATCAGCTGTCCCTGCGTTGGCCAACGTGTCACAAGCATGTGCCGGCCACTGTGTATATAACCCATTCTGGGCGGGAAACCCCTTTTGGCGTTTTTAAGCATTGTGCTATACTTTAGCTATTGAAAAATAGCAGATCTACAAGCTCGTAGCGCAGTGCCGCGCTACGAGCTTGTAGGTCTGCTTTTTTTTTGAAAAATCATGGCACAAATCTTTGAATATATATATATATATATATATATACTTTCAGAGCGAATGTTTTTAACTCATATCTTTGCTTCTCTCCCCCCCCAGAAGCAAAGATTTGAGCTCAAAACCTCCGTCCCCAACATATTTTCAGATGGAGGTCTGAGGCCAAATGCATGTCTTTTTTTTTGGGGGGGGGAACCACTTGAGAACCACTGACATATAGAAACATGGGAGTTTTTCAGAAAACTGTCAGGATTTAGATTTGTAGAATCGACCTCGGGTCTAAGTGTGATAAACACGGGTGGCTTTAGGAAAGGGTCGCATCACTGCATCATATCTAGTAGAGACGCTGCCACTTCCAGAATGCAGGCTACCGGGATCGTCGTCGCTCTGCTGGCATCGCTGCTCTGTCCGTCCGGGGCAGCGGTGGTCCAGGACGCCAAGTCCCTCCAGGACATGTGGGACGACATGCAGCTGCTCAGGAGCAGCGTGAGCGCCCTGCAGGGCACTGTGGAGGGCCAGGCGGAGACGATGAGGAGGATGGGGCAGAGGATCGCCGAGCAGAACGTGGCGCTGGCGGGCGCCGAGGGCAGGCTGGCCCAGAGCGAGGAGAAGGTCACGGCCGTCGGAGAGGAGGTGGCGGTCGCCGAGAGGAAGCTGGCGGAGCTGAGCGATGCCAGTGACGCTCAGTCGTCCGACATGTCCGTGCTCGTGATTCGGCTGGCCGCCAATCTGAACGAGACGTCGATCCAGGCGGACAAGTTGACGGTCCTGAGAGCCAGGGTGACGGACAACGAGGGCGAGAACCTGGTGCAGACGATGAAGCTGTCCCTCGTCGAGGCCCACGTGAAGGTCGTCGAGAACCAGACTGCCGTCCAAACGTCCAAGCTTTCCTTCTTGGACACGAGAGTGTCCGATGTTGAGAGCAAGACTTCAGGCCAAGACGTCATCCTATCTGCCCTGGGAACCAGGTTGGATGCCACCGCCAGCCACCTGGAGGAGCTGAAGGTGAACCAGACCGCGGATGTGGTCGTTCTCACGTCTAGAGTCATCGCCACTGAGAACGCGAACGCCGCCCAGTCAACTGAACTTGCGGGCGTTGGAGTCCGACTCGCAGCCACCGAGGACGCCACTTCAGTCCACGCCACAGTACTGCTCGCCCTCGGGGACAGACTGGTCGCCACAGAGGTAGCAACGGAGGGCCTGGAGACTCAGCATTCGGCTCAGTCCGACAAGATCGCCGCCCTCGAAGCCGGACTGCAGGCCACGGGGCAGCAGGTGGGCGAGCTGGAGACGGAGACCTCAGCCCTGTCGACGGAGCTGACCGCCATCGACTCCACGCTGGCCGAAGTGAAGGGAGACGTCGCCGAGTTGGGGCAGAACGCAGTCGGAGGCGGACCCAAGGTGGCCTTCTCTGCCGTCATGGGGGAAGTAAAGAATCTGAGAGGGGGTAAATACGGCGCACACATGGTGTACAACTCGGTGCTTCTGAACGTCGGCGGCGGCTACGACAAAAAGACCGGCGTCTTCACCGCTCCGGCCCAGGGAGTGTACTTCTTCAGATTCACGGCGTCCAATCGCAATGACTTAGATTGGAACATGGGGGTGAAGTTGTACAAGAACCAGGCGGAGATCATGTATAACCACGAGAATGGCGTGGAAGACTTCTTTTCCAATGCTGTCACTCTAGAGCTGGCGGTGGGAGATAAGGTGTTTTTGATGCTGCAGCCTAGGATCACAGTTTATGCCGACAGTGACGAGAACAGCTTCTCCGGCCATCTCCTGTTCACTGTTTAACCCATTTAGGCCCGACGTCGACATTAAAAAATTCAGACAGTTTTCTGAAAAACTGTGCTCAATATTTCATGTCAAGGACCCCAAAAAGTATATGTAATTGGCCACCGACCCCCATCTGAAAATATGTTGTTCCAGGAACCTCCCCAGTAGCAAAGATTTGAGTTAAAAAACCCGCTCTGTAACAATATATATTCAAAGATTCCAGGCACATTTTCACGATTTTTCAAAAATAGCAGTCTTAATTTAACTCTGAAAGGTGTTAAATAAAAAAATCAAACGGAAAAAAAGTGTCAACCACTTGGTTAAGGCTTTTACTCCCTCAGAGATAGAAGTTGATACATTTAAAACTGAGGATTTTTACAGTGTTTGAGCCCTAGATAGAAAATAGAATTGTGGATTTTGTGAGGTTAAAACAATAAAACGGCAATAATGTTCTTTGTTACAGAGTCGGATGCCAACTGTTATCTGTTCAATGATGAAATAAAATCAAATGAGCATGTCTGTCTTGTCTTGTCTTGTTTCTTAACCTTTTTTGGACTGAGGTCGATTTAAAAAAAAGGCTTCTAAATCCTAACATTTTTCTGAAAAACCTATGTTTCCATGTCAGTGGTGCTCAACCTTTTTCATGTCAAGGACGCCCAGAATTATCTCTATTGGGCCACGGACCCCCATCTCAAAATATGTAGTTCCAGGGACCTCCCAGAACCAAATATTTTAGTTAAAAATGTTCGGCATTGTTCGCTCTGAAATATATATTCAATGATTTGCGCCAGGGCCGGTCCTGAGCAATCTAGCGCCCTAAGCAGGATTTTAGGGCGCCAGATTGCCCGTTCCAATTTGTTGTAAAGATCAGCTGATATGGGAAGAATCAGAGCAGACCTGTTGTATAGCCTACTTGAACTTGGCCTCACTCACTCAAACACACACACACACACACACACACACACACACACACAAGGCACACGCAGACGTCGTCACCCGCATACAAAATGTATACGCATACACAAATATATGCACTCGCAAAAAAACGTGTTCCTTCCACCCGGCCGGTGGAAGGAACACGTTATTCCGACCAGTTCCATTCTGGACAGGGGGAGGTAGTTTAGAGCAGTGTTTCCCAACCTTTTTTGTCCCAGGGCACACTTTTCATAGCCTAAAAATCTCAGGGCACACCTAGATATACGGTGTATAGGCCTATCTACATACATATACATACATATGTGTATGTATGTGTGTGTAAATATATATATATATATATATATATATATATATATATATATATATATATATACAGTGTTGGGAAAGTTCATTTATTTTAGACTTTATTGAATAAAAAAACCTTGGGGGATTAATAAAGTGACAACTTTTACAATATCTCCATTACCATTATCCAAATTAATTCCTTATTATATATATTTTTTTAAATACATTTTGGAGAAAAAAATAGCTCATATGCAATGTGAAATGCCACCTAATTCTTAATCCTTTTCCTTGTCTTTATTGTGGGCCAACTTGTGAAAGCTGCATGCTTTTATTGTGAAGGGTCTCAGTTCTCACAGCCTGCATATTTCCACGTGCTGAAAATAGCTGATCGACAAGCTCACAACACGTTGCGTCCGCAACGCGTTGTGAGCTTGTAAATCAGCCATTTTCAGCATGGAACACGTGTACGACGAAGAATAAATCAGGCATCACTGCGCTTCTGTGGAGGATTTTGTTCGCCGAACGAGGCGATCATGTATGGACACTTGGACAGCTATTTTTCGTGGCACATTATGTTTAATCACAACAACGTCACGTTTACTTTACCTCCTCAGTGTTTGGGTCGGGACATGTAGGACTGTATGTGTCTGCTGTCTACGTGCGCTCCAGTCTTACTGGAGGGGGCGAAATGTAGCGTCTTCTGGATGCATCTCTTTAGCATTAACATTTCAATGGCCGAGGGTCGTTAGAGTCTATTGTTCCGTAGTTGTTGTTATCGCACGTCTAATGGTTAGACGTGTGACAACAACAACGATTGCTTTCGGGGGAGGGTTAGTGTTATTTTCGGTCAAATCAGGCGGCACACCTGGACACATCAAACGGCACAGTAAAGTGCCGCGGTACACAGGTTGGGAAACACTGGTTTAGAGACCAGGATTGCTGCATGTTTTTGTGAGGGTACCTACCCTAGGGGGACACAGGGAGAACATGCAAACTCCACACAGAAAGGCCCTTTTGCCAACCCCGCCTCAGGTATGGGCACTGATGACGCGGAGGAGGGAACACGCCCACAGCGTCCCCAGCGGGAATCGAACCCAGGACCTTCTAGCTGTGAGGCGACAGCACTACCGACTGTGCCACTGTGCCCCCCGATATAACTATTCTCATGTCACAATATTGATCTATCAAAAATATTGCCAAGCCCTATCGGTGACGGTCGAAGGCCTAAACTCGGGTGGATCCACAGCGCAAATCTTTATTTCATTTGTTCTCAATCTTGGTGTTTGTGTGTGGCGTGGGACAGCAGGGCAACGGCGACGGTTTGAAACAAAGTAGAAAGAAAAGTATTTCAGTATTTCTGAGTAAAGTAGTCCTTCAGTATCGGCACGTTTACGGACCACCAGGCAGCAGCTGTCAGCACTGACTGCTTTCACACGAGTTAACGTATGGTTAAACCAAGGGGAACGCATGTTCTTTTGTGTTATCGGTGTGTCCTTGGACAGGCCAAAAGGTCACAGCCCTGTGGTCAGCTTGCCGCATGCTACTGTGTGTATATAAGCACGGGTCGTGTAGCTCTTGGAGGGGTGCATCATATCTAGTAGAGACGCTGCCACTTCCAGAATGCAGGCTACCGGGATCGTCGTCGCTCTGCTGGCATCGCTGCTCTGTCCGTCCGGGGCAGCGGTGGTCCAGGACGCCAAGTCCCTCCAGGACATGTGGGACGACATGCAGCTGCTCAGGAGCAGCGTGAGCGCCCTGCAGGGCACCGTGGAGGGCCAGGCGGAGCAGATGAGGAGGATGGGGCAGAGGATCGCCGAGCAGAACGTGGCGCTGGCGGGCGCCGAGGGCAGGCTGACCCAGAGCGAGGAGAAGGTCGCGGCCGTCGGAGAGGAGGTGGCGGTCGCCGAGAGGAAGCTGGCGGAGCTGAGCGAAGCCAGCGACGCTCAGTCGTCCGACATGTCCGTGCTCGTGATTTGGCTGGCCGCCAATCTGAACGAGACGTCGAGCCAGGCGGACAAGTTGACGGCCCTGAGGGCCAGAGTGACGGACAACGAGGGCGAGAACCTGGTGCAAACGATGAAGCTGTCCGTCCTCGAGGCCCACGTGAAGAACGTCGAGAACCAGACTGCCGTCCAAACGTCCGAACTTTCCGTCTTGGACACGAGAGTGTCTGATGTTGTGAGCAAGACTTCAGGCCAAGACGTCATCCTATCTGCCCTGGGAACCAGGTTGGATGCCACCGCCAGCCACCTGGAGGAGCTGAAGGTGAACCAGACCGCGGATGTGGTCGTGCTCGCGTCTAGAATCATCGCCACCGTGAACGCGAACGCTGTCCAGTCGATTGAACTTGCGACCATTGGTGTCCGACTCACATCCACCGAGTATGCCACTTCAATCCATGCCACAGAAATGCTCGCCCTCGGGGACAGACTGGTCGCCACAGAGGTAGCGACGGAGGGCCTGGAGACTCAGCATTCGGCTCAGTCCGACAAGATCGCCGCCCTCGAAGCCGGACTGCAGGCCACAGGGCAGCAGGTGGGCGAGCTGGAGACGGAGACCTCAGCCCTGTCGACAGAGCTGACCGCCATCGACTCCAAGCTGACCGAGGTGAAGGGAGACGTGGTGGAGCTGGCGGAGAACGGCGGTGTCGCCAGTGGACCCAAGGTGGCCTTCTCTGCCGTCATGGGGGAAGTAAAGAATCTGAAAGGGGGTAAATACGGCGCACACATGGTGTACAACTCGGTGCTTCTGAACGTCGGCGGCGGCTACGACAAAATGACCGGCGTCTTCACCGCTCCGGCCCAGGGAGTGTACTTCTTCACATTCACGGCGTCCAATCGCAATCACTTGGATTTGGACATGGGGGTGAAGTTGTACAAGAACCAGGTGGAGATCATGTATAACCACGAGAATGGCGTGGAAGACTTCTTTTCCAATGCTGTCACTCTAGAGCTGGCGGTGGGAGATAAGGTGTTTTTGATGCTGCAGCCTAGGATCACAGTTTATGCCGACAGTGACGAGAACAGCTTCTCCGGCCATCTCCTGTTCACTGTTTAACCCATTTTGACCTCAAAAAATGTCTTCTACATCCTGACAGTTTTCTGAAAAAGCTATGTTTCTATGTCAGTCGTCCTTTCGACTTTTCAAAAATAGCAGACCTACAAGCTCATAGCGCGCCACCGAGTGGCGCGCTACGAGCTTGTAGATCTGCTATTTTTTCAATAGCTAAAGCATAACATAATGCTAAGACCAAAAGGGGTTCCCGCCCAAAATGGGAGCAGCGTTGCAAAGCTTGTTGCTGTCAAACTGAAATTCTCAGTCTTAATTTTACTCTGAGTAAAATTGGAAGAAAGTGGATGAATTAAAACTGAAGATTTTACAGTGGTGGAGCCTTAGAAAGAAAATATAATTGTGTCTGGTTTAAAAACAAAACGGCAATCATGTGAGTCGGATGCCACATATTTAACTGTTCAATGATTGAATAAAAATCAAATGAGCATGAATGTCTGAGTTTGTCGTCTTGTTTCTTAAGCAGATAATGTGATCAAATTCACACCACCAATAGTTTGGAATTATTTCCAAGACCTTCACTGAGTAAATGTAATGTTCTGAGTCATAGTTTAAGAAAACACCAAGCATAGCTCAATAACACAATCTATAATTCTTCTTTTTGTGGAAACCTTTCAAACTCCATTTTGTGGAAACGTAATGTATCACATATACAAGTGCCTGTTGGTTCCATTCAGAAAACAACACTTTGTTGCAAAGTATAGGAATGTACCCCCAAAAAGTAGTATTTTGCTGAAAGGGTTTTTATTAGCAAATTAATGTAGAGAAAAGCCCTTTTGCAGAAATAAATGGAAGTCCTGCACGCTTGTCTTCACTTCAGTTTATTAGACTACAATATTGTGTTTGCAAATATATTTAATTAACCCATTTTGGGCGGGAACCCCATTTGGTGTTTTAAACATTGTTATAATTTAGCTATTGAAAAATAGCCACTCGGTGGCGCGCTATGAGCTTGTAGATCTGCTATTTTTGTAGGTCTGCTATTTTTGAAAAATCTTGAAAATGTGGCACAAATCTTTGAATATATATTCTTTCAGAGTCGACGTTTTTAACTCAAATCTTTGCTTCTGAGAGTGTGCTTCCCTGTAACAACATATTTTCAAATGGGGGTCGGCGGCCAATTACATATCATTTTGGGGGTCCTTTGACATGAAATATTTAGAACCACTGACACAGAAACATGAGGTTTTTCCAGGAAACTGTCATGATTTAGAATAATCTTTTTAAATTTCGACGTCAGGCCTACATGGGTGAAACATGACTCTTAATAAAAAATAAAATAATTATAAGAACACATGTGCAGTATGTATACAAACAAAATGTAGTGATTACTTCTTGGTGAATTCACCTTGTCATAAAACAACACAACAAACCAACCTGGATAATACTTTCATCTTAAAACTTGTTTTTTCCCCCCACTCTAAATAGGCCTATACCTCTCCTCCAGTCAAGATGATGGTGATTCAATGATGATGAAATGTCACGAGGATTAAAATCGTGTTGAATTACGTGTTTCAGAAACTTACTGTTTGTATAGAACTAGATGTGAGCGGGCTGGCCGAGAATACATGGTTGGCTTGGGGATATGTCTTTGTTCTGGGAGGGGGGGGGGGGGGTGTGTGTGTGTGTGTGTGTGTGTGTGTGTGCTCTCTATGTGGAGGGCGGGACGGGTGTGAGGGTGAAATGGACACGAGACTCCCAAAGCACTTAACAGTCTTACTTAACCACACCTATGTTACACACACACACACACACACACACACACACACTCACAGACACACACACACACACTCACAGACACACACTCACAGTCACACACACACACACACACACACACTCACAGACACACACGCAGACTGTGCGACTTATTCGTTGCTGCATCATTGCAGCTAGACTTGTATTTTTTTGTCATGGTCTAACGAAGCATAAGCACAACATTAATTTTGCAGTGTCCTGAAATATTTAGTCGTCAGCCTCTCTCTCTCTCTCTCTCTCCCCCCTCCCTCCCCGTCGTTGTTAGTGCATAGTAAAACTGCTCTGTGTTAATTAATCGGTTACCGTCAGTAACCAAATGGACCCAGACCCTGAGTTAAATCAGAGGTAAATGACAGACACTGTAGAAGGCGCGGTTACTACATGATGTCACTCGCTCCTCTCTCTCTTTCTCTCTCTCTCTGTGTTCCTTTGTTTTGTTCCTGTGGTCTCTCGCTCCCTCCTTCCTCTCTCCCTGTGGGATGCAGCTGGAGTCTTTGTGTGTGTGTGTGTGTGTGTGTGTGTGTGTGTGTGTGTGTGTGTGTGTGTGTGTGTGTGTGTGTGTGTGTGCGTGTGCGTGTGCACGTGCGCACACATGCAGGCTTGTGTCTCTGGAAGAGGAAATGGTCTTGATGTGATGTCATCTTTCAACAAATGCAATGTTTCCAGATGAAAGGAGAGAGGGAGTGAGAGAGGCATAGAGAGAGAGAGAGAGAGGGAGGGAGAGAGAGAGAGAGAGAGGGAGTGAGAGAGGCATTATATGAGAGAGAGAGGGAGGGAGAGAGGCATTATGACACGGAGAGAGAGAGTTTTGGGAATGACAGTAATATCACCTCTGACATAGCATTGCTGTCAGGCAGCAATGTTGTTTTTGACAGCAAATTTAGATTTTAGTTTTAGTCATAGGCTTTTGAATAGTACTCATGTAGTTTTAGTGTTAGTCTAGTTTTAGTCGACTAATTATCATAAGATTTTAGTCGACTAAATCTACTGTTGATTTAGCCGGCTAAAATCTATTTTGGCGGGGCTTGATGCTGGACTGATTTTACTCTTGACAACGCGTTGCGCTGCGACGCGTTGTGAGCTTGTAGATCGGCTATTTTCAGCACGCAAACAAGTGTAAAATGACTTATACTGGATCTCCTGTCCACTAGTCCAGTTTGTATTGTCAACACAGCTTAGTTTTCATTTAGTTTCCATTATAAGTTTTCGTCAGTGGGGAAAAAAGGTAGTCGACGAACATTTTTAGTCATAGTATTAGTCGACGAAATCAACAGTCGGGCAGAAACCTTGTACCTGATTCTCCATCTTAAAACTGCAACAGCGAAACTATTTTTGAACAACCCTAAACTTAAAGCACTGCCAAGTGTCAATATGATCGTCAGGGACACAGCTGCGTCCAATCAGTCTGCGATTCTAGAGCGCGTGGCTGCCATTTTCAGAAAGGTCTGCAGCAGTGTTGATTTAAAGGTCTGCAGCAGTGTTGATTTAAAGGTCTGCAGCAGTGTTGATTTAAAGGTCTGCAGCAGTGATGATTTAAAGGTCTGCAGCAGTGTTGATTTAAAGGTCTGCAGCAGAGTTGATTTCGTCGACTAAAACCAAGACGAAAAATGTTCGTCGACTACCTTTTTTTCCACTGGCGAAAACTAAATGGAAACTAAGCTACGATGACTAAAACTAAGACTACATTTACTGACAATTTCGTCAACAAATAAAAACTAGCCTTAAATGTCAAGGAAGGGACTAGTGGACAAGGAAGGGACTAGTGGACAAGGAAGGGACTAGTGGACAAGGAAGGGACTAGTGGACAAGAGATCCAGTAGAAGTCATTTTACACTTTGTTTGCATGCTGAACATTTTCAGCAAGTGTAAAATCTGTCATTACGGCGAAAATCCTATGACATTTAGTCTACTAAAACTAGACCAACACAAAGACCTTCCAGGTGACTAAAATGTGACTGAAACTAAATGGAAACTATTCAAGAGACTATATTATGACTAAAACTAAAATAACACTGGTCTGCAGTTTTGGACTTACAGTTGGAGGCCATCGATATTGTCCTTTTCTTTTTGCTGAGGTTTGCGTGATCTGCGCAAAAGGACAGTTAACCCATTTTGGGCGGGAACCCCTTTTGGTGTTTTAAACATTGTTATAATTTAGCTATTGAAAAATAGCAGATCTACAAGCTCGTAGCGCGCCACCGAGTGGCGCGCTACGAGCTTGTAGGTCTGCTATTTTTGAAAAATCGTGAAAATATTTATTTCAGAAAACTGGAGGATTTAGAAGGATTTTTTTTTATTTTGAGGTCAGGCCTAAATGGGTCAAATGATAAGGGACAATATCGGTGGCACCCAACTGTACACGTTTATTTTTTTAGCCGACGGCGACGATAAAGATATATTGTCGGTCGGGGATCAAATTGGCATGGAACGCATAACGGACTGTAAGGAAAACACGCCATGACATCATCACTGTGATGATGATGATGATGGTGGTGGTGGTGGTGGTGGTGGTTGTTACGATGGTATGATTTAGTTTGAGATGATGAAGATTATAGGTTGGCATGTGGTCAAGACAGAATGAGGTTACGCAACACCATATCATCCATGGCATGTCTGTTTTTCTGTGTGTCAGAGAGAGAGAGAGGCTTAATGGTTACTGTAAGCTGTCGTGTGTGTGTGTGTGTGTGTGTGTGTGTGTGTGTGTGAGTGTGAGTGTGTGCTGTCCTGTACGTGTGTGTGTGTGTGTGCTGTCCTGTACGTGTGTGTGTGTGTGTGTGCTGTCCTGTGTGTGTGTGTGTGTGTGTGTGTGTGTGTGTGTGCTGTCCTGTGTGTGTGTGTGTGTGTGTGTGTGTGTGTGTGTGTGTGTGTGTGTGTGTGCTGTCCTGTGTGTGTGTGTGTGTGTGTGCTGTCCTGTGTGTGTGTGTGCTGTCCTGTGTGTGTGTGTGCTGTCCTGTGTGTGTGTGTGTGTGTGTGTGTGCTGTCCTGTGTGTGTGTGTGTGTGTGCTGTCCTGTGTGTGTGTGTGTGTGCTGTCCTGTGTGTGTGTGTGCTGTCCTGTACGTGTGTGTGCTGTCCTGTGTGTGTGTGTGTGTGCTGTCCTGTGTGTGTGTGTGCTGTCCTGTGTGTGTGTGCTGTCCTGTGTGTGTGTGTGTGTGCTGTCCTGTACGTGTGTGTGTGCTGTCCTGTACGTGTGTGTGTGTGTGTGCTGTCCTGTACGTGTGTGTGTGCTGTCCTGTACGTGTGTGTGTGTGTGTGCTGTCCTGTACG
>NC_136798.1:39935227-39950227 GCF_951216825.1 Electrona antarctica
AAACAGAGTCAGTGTTAATGATGCTAACGAAGGCTCTGTCCCATTCTGGTCAAACAGAGTGTGTTAATGATGCTAATGAAGGCTCTGTTCCATTCTGGTCAAACAGAGTCAGTGTTAATGATGCTAACGAAGGCTCTGTTCCATTCTGGTCAAACAGAGTCAGTGTTAATGATGCTAATGAAGGCTCTGTTCCATTCTGGTCAAACAGAGTCAGTGTTAATGATACTAATGAATCATTGAACGCTCTGTTCCATTCTGGTCAAACAGAGTCAGTGTTAATGATACTAATGAAGGCTCTGTTCCATTCTGGTCAAACAGAGTCAGTGTTAATGATACTAATGAAGGCTCTGTTCCATTCTGGTCAAACAGAGTCAGTGTTAATGATACTAATGAAGGCTCTGTTCCATTCTGGTCAAACAGAGTCAGTGTTAATGATACTAATGAAGGCTCTGTTCCATTCTGGTCAAACAGAGTCAGTGTTAATGATACTAATGAAGGCACTGTTCCATTCTGGTCAAATAGAGTCAGTGTTAATGATGCTAATGAAGGCACTGTTCCATTCTGGTCAAATAGAGTCCGTGTTAATGATGCTAATGAAGGCACTGTTCCATTCTGGTCAAACAGAGCATGTTGGCTCACTGGAAACACTCTGCTACACCATGTGGGTCTCAAGGTTCCTAATGTACGTCTGTACAAATGGAACCAAATTGACCCGTAAGGGTCCATTTGGCATTATGTACTCTCAGTCAACCTTGTCTGGAAAGGTGTGTGCGTGTGCGCGTGCGCGACCGTGCTGGGTGAAGTACAACAATGTGCAAACACAGCTGCAAGATTCGTGAGCTGCTGTGACAGGAGAAGGATGTCAAATGGAACACAACCACCCTAAAGACTAATCATTGTGTGTATTCCTCCACTATCTGCCATCGAGTGATCTCGGTACATATAGAAATTGATTCATTGTGAGATTCTGACTTTCAAACATACATTTTCTTTTGATTGTATTGTTCCACGTTTTGCTTTGTTTTCTCATGCCAATAAAGCTCCCTTTGAATTGCAAATGAATGAACAAAAATGAACACGGGGTCTCTGTTCCTGTCGCCCTGCAGGCCGAGGTGGGCGACTTTGACTCGGACCAACCGCGACCCCTGGACATGAGTCAGCTGACCTTCGCGCCCACTCAGAACAAGGAGATGGAGGAGAAGATTGTAGAGCTCCACAAGTCACACAGGTGAAGTTAGGGCATTCACTTCTAGTCATTTTTACTAGTTGACTAGTTGCCTAGTTTACTAGTCGACTAGTTGCTTAATGCCCATTTTTATTCAATGATTTTTATGGACATTATGGCTCAAAATGAGATGAAATGGACATGATTGGCGCGCGTAATAAATCATTAATCCATTTAGACCTGAGGACGATTCTACAAATGCCGTCAGTCGTTCTCAAACATTTTCATGTCAAGGACCCCCAAAAATATATGTAATTGGCCGCCGACCCCCCCGAACTCAAAATATGTTGTTCCAGGGACCTTTCACCAGCAAAGATTTGTGTTCAAAACGTTCACTCTGAAAGAATACATATTCCAAATTTGCGCCACATCTTTTTCAAAAATAGCAGATCTACAAGCTTGTAGCGTGGTACGCGGTGCCGCGCTATGAGCTTGTAGATGTGCTATTTTTCAATAGCTAAAGTATTCCATAATAATTCCATATTTATTTATTTTTTTTAGCATTTTTAGCTAGCGTCCACGTACAAAAACTGCCAAATTCCCCGCGTGCACGCACGCAGGCCGTCTTTATAAACATTATGGCTCAAAATGAGATGAAATAGGCATGATTGGCGTGTAATAATAAATCATGAATCCAGCCTCCCGCTAATGAAAACACTGATTGCAGCGCTCGTGTAGGCCTCGTTGGGCCTCATCCACAGACCCCGGGGGTCTAGATGCATTTCCCCATTCACCAAAACAACAAAGACCGCCCCTTCTTCGCTCATTACTGCAGATTGGTTGCACCTGCTACCTAAAACTAGTCAAGTAGTACCAACAAGGTCGACTAGTGGATTTACTAGTCGACTAGTTGCTTAATGCCCATTTTTATTCAATGATTTGAATGATTTGAAAAAAGGCCAAATTCCCCGCGTGCACGCAATCTTTATGGACATTATGGCTCAAAATGAAATGAAATGGACATGATTGGCACGCGTAATAAATCATTAACCCATTTAGACCCGAGGACGATTCTACAAATGCCTTCTAAATCCTGACAGTATTCTGAAAAAACCCTATGTTTCTGTCAGTCGTTCTCAAACATTTTCATGTCAAGGACCCCCAAAAATATATGTAATTGGCCTTCCGACCCCCATCTGAAAATATGTTGTTCCAGGGACCCCCCTAGAAGCAAAGATTTGTGTTCAAAACGTTCGCTCTGAAAGAATACATATTCCAAATTTGCGCCACATCTTCACGATTTTTCTAAAATAGCAGATCTACAAGCTCGTAGCGCGGCACTCGGTGCCGCGCTATGAGCTTGTAGATCTGCTATTTTTCAATAGCAGAACGTATAGGCCTCGTTGGGCCTCATCCACAGACCCCGGGGGTCTAGATGCATTTCCCCATTCACCAAAACAACAAAGACCGCCCCTTATTCGCTCATTACTGCAGATTGGTTGCACCTGCTACCTAAAAGCTCTTACCGCCCTATGGCGTTCAAGGAGTTTAACAATCTGTGTGTTTGTTGTTTCTTCCAGGGGAATGACACCAGCACAGGCAGATGTCCAGTTTCTAGAAAACGCCAAGAAGCTTTCCATGTACGGAGTGGACCTGCACCACGCTAAGGTAAGGAGTGGAACTGACCGCTTTTTTTGGGGGGGGGGGCATTCAATAGGATACAACGGTACGTTTTAACAGCGGAAGACCAACGGCGAGCGTCGCTTGAATTTCATTGGCTATCGCCCACTATCGCCGGGCGACGTCGCCCCAAAAGATGAATTATTTTTATCTTTTCGGCCGAAAAATTATTGGTCTATATGCTTTAGTTTAGAACAAAATGGCGCCAAAGTGTCCCTTAACCGGTTCATTTGTACACTCTTTGAGTTAAATGAAAAAGTCTGTAGTTGTGTTTAGCATTAATGGAGAATTCCGGAGTGGAAATGTCCGTACCGAATGTATATGTATGTATGTGTGACCAAATTCGACTGATATATCGACTGCCATTGGATATTTTTGAATTTTTGAAATGACTGCTTGCATAAAAATTAACCACGCTATATTATGCTCAATTGACCGGCGTAGAGCAGACCCACAGGGCTCTACAGATTTGTGACCAGATTTGACTGAGGGGCTGCCATTGGATTTATTTTATTATTTTAGTTTTTTCGTGTCATATGAAAGCAGGGAATCATAGCTTCAAATTGAGGGTATTGGTTGTTCAGTTTGACCCACCAGTTTTGGAGATATGGCTTATATAGACTTGCAAGAAAACAGCGAGTTGAGAAAACGGGCTTGAAAGGTTCACTTCTGTGGTCACTGTGGACTCTAACATTACACCTAGCTACATGTTTAAGCATTTATTTCATATTTACATGTCGATTTCAGCTCTGACACTTATTCCAGCCATGCTCATAAATAATAAATAAATTAAGAAAAAAGTACATATATATATCATAATTTGTGTACTATAGCTCTGTATACTGTCTGTATGGAGGGGTTTCCTTGTCTCTGCAGCTCCCTAGCAGACTGTACGCTAAAACAGAAAAATACATTTTCTGGTCGGATACCAATTTATCCAATCAGGAAAAGAGACCTCATGCCGATTACAGGATAAGCGAGCGTAATTGGAACAAATTGGACAGAATTGGAGCTGGAACGCCATCAAACATCGAAGCTGATAAATGATATACAGTATACCGGGCTCTCTCTCTGCTCTGATTGGATTAAATTGGTATCCTGATCTGGAAAATCATTTTCTATTAACCCATTTTGGGCGGGAACCCCTTTTGGTGTTAGCATTATGTTATGCTTTAGCTATTGAAAAATAGCAGACCTACAAGCTCATAGCGCGCCACCGAGTGGCGTGCTACGAGCTTGTAGGTCTGCTATTTTTGAAAAATCGAAGAACGACTGACAAAGAAACATAGCTTTTTCAGAAAACTGTCAGGATGTAGAAGACATTTCTTAGAATCTGATCTCGGGTCAAAATGGGTTAAGAGCTAGGGGAACACAGGGAGACCTGGCCGTTACTGAACAAACGCCGAGTACCATTTGGAATACAGAGCTTCAACCTTCAAACAAACGTTTCGTTATACTTTCTTTTTTCTTTTCTTTTTTTTTTCTAAAGGACCATTTAAATCCCCTTTTAATGCTAGCGGGATTAAAAGACTGGTGCATTTATTTATATAGCGCCTTTATCCAAGGCGCTTTACAGAGATGCATTACATTTAGCCATAATTCACAGAGGAAACCACGCAAGGCACCAACCTGCACATCGGGAGCAATAGGCCTATCTCACAGCCCCCTTTCCACGCCCCCTTCCGGTAGATAGTGGTGTCATTTAACATTAGAATTTACACGTTTTTTTTTTCTCTGGAGAATCTAAGTACATTTCCTAATGTAAAAATGTGACAGACCAATATTATTATGATGCAAACAAGATGGTAAATCAGCTCGAACTGATAGAACAAACCTTACCTTGAGAAAACAAAAGTTGTAGACTTCTTAAATGACCTCCGTTAACATGTAGCGTCTATGGAGTGACGTCACGCTATCGCCACTAGCTCCGAAAGGGGGCGGGGAAATTCTGTGAGATAGGCCTATTAGGGGTTCAGAGTTTTTTGCTCAAGGACACTTCGACACTAACTCTGGGGGAGCCCGGGTTCGAACCGGCAACATTGCGGTTCCCATCCGCCCCGGTCACTCTACCGCTGAGCCACCGCCGCCCCAACACTAGTTGTGTTTAGCATGGAAGAGTGTTGCCAAGTCTGCTAAATAATAAGCACCTTTGGGCTTGTTTTATTTGGTTTTTTTTAATATATATATATATAAAGTTGCTTAGACATTTAGTTTAATTTTTATTTTATAAAAAAAATAAATTGGGGGGAGTGTGTGTGTGGGGGGGGGGGGGGGGGGGGGGTTGTTTCTAAAGGGTAGTTGCTTATTTGGACTTATTGCTTCCTAATGTTGTTCAAACCGCTTGTTCTTCCCTACATTAATAATTATGTTCGTCTGCAGACCGACATTCCACAGTTTAAAAAAAAATCTTCAAGGTTTTGTATTCATATCTTTTCAAATAGCTGCGTGCGTGCGCGCGTGCGTGCGCGCGCCTCTTTTTGGGGCTTGTTTTCGAAGCGCTCGTCTCCCTCTCAAACATCTGGCCCCGACGCTGATGCTCGGGGAGAGAAGAGGAGGTCCTTTGTTGTGCTGTTGCTGTGCATATTGTGCAGCGCAGCGGGCGCATGACACCAAATGCTATTAAGGTGTCAGAGGCTTTTCATGTAGTCCCAGCGGGACGCAAACACATCAGGGTCACAGGGATTAGTTTTTCACACCGTATTAAAAAAAAAAAAAAACCCTTGTGCACTCAACATTGTCGGCATGCACTTTGCATGAAAGCATCGACCCCGGAGGCTGGGCGGCAGCGCGCTTGGCGGTCGATGTTGAAATCTGCTTGTCACCCTGCCAGAAGATATTATGATAGCGTACTGTAAACTGTACTGTATGTCCTTTAATATTATCACATTTTAGACCCGAGGACGATTCTACAAGTCTTCTAAATCACGACAGTTTTATGAAAAACCTATGTTTCTTTGTCAGTCGTTCTCAAACATTTATGTCAAGGACCCCCAAAAATGTATGTAATTGGCCGCCGACCCCCCCCCCCCCCCCCCCATCTGAAAACATGTTGTTCCAGGGACCCCCCCCCAAGAAGCAAAGATTTGAATATAAAACTTTCACTCTGAAAGAATATATATTCAAAGATTTGCGCCACATTTTCACAATTTAAAAAAAATAGCAGACCTACAAGCTCATAGCGCGGCACGGGCTTGTAGATCTGCTATTTTTCAATAGCTAAAGTATAACATAATGCTTGAAACACCAAAAGGGGTTCCCGCCCGAAATTAGTTAATTAGGGTTAATATTAAACTAAATGCCTCCATCCTCTCCTCAGCTCTCCTCCTAAGGCCTGCCGCAATTATGGTAAAAAGGTGGCGAACTTTAACACAATCAGCGCCGGGATTCCGTCAAAATAGTATAAACATATTTTCAGATGGGGGGGGGGGGGGTCGGCGGCCAATAGAGGGTATGCGTGTGACATCATCATCAAACCAGGAAGTTATGCAGGAACACCTACTGAGTGGCAAAAAACTACTTTCTGGCCTTGACAGCCCATACATCCACACAGAAAAGTCTTATCTGATTGCATTAAACAACATTAAACAATGTTAAACTCACTTTGCATGTTGCTTTGCCACTCGATTTGCCACTCTATGTGCCATTCACTTTAAGCATGCGCATACTCTCTATTACAGATATTTTTGGGGGTCCTTGACATGAAAATGTTTGAGAACGACTGACACACAAACATGGGTTTTTCAGAAAACTGTTAGGATTTAGAAGACATTTGTAGAATCGCCCTCGGGTCTAAATGGATTGTAACTATCCAGGTTTGAACGTATAGCCTGAAGTGTCTCCTCCGCTCCTACTCTCCTCTCCTCTCCTCGACCCTTCTCGTCTCCTCTCCTCTCGCTATTTTCCTGTTGGAATTTGTACGCTTTACTTTGATGTGTGTGTGTGTGTGTGTGTGTCTCAGCTGTACAAACATGTTCAGAGTAGCGTGGAGGCCATTGTCATGGGAACAGCCTATCTCTTTCCCTCGGATACCACCAGGTCAACAACAGTGAAAGAAAGTGTGTGTGTGTTGTGTGAGAGAGAAAAAGAGGGTATGTATGAGGGACAAAGTATTGAAATAATATGTGAGGGACGGATGGGACAAGACAGATAATTAAAATAATGAGGGATAGAAGGAAACTTGGATAATCCTTGTGTGGCATTTGAGAGAGAGAGAGAGAGAGACGAGACAAGGTGGCAGATGCATTCAAACTCAGGTCCTTGTGACTCACGGGGTCTGTGCACAAGTAGCCTTGGAAAATCCAGACGTTAAAAAAAAAGTCTGGGGGGTCGATCGAGTCCACTTCAATTCGGCGCAAAATGTCGGTCTCTCTCTGCTGATTTCTGATCGTCTGCACCTTTGTTGAATTGACGCAGACACACACGCACTCCTCTGTCGCTCTAATTAATTAGTCTCATGTCCTGCAGCTGCGTCTAGTTTCTCCATAATTAGTCTCATGTCCTGCAGCTGCGTCTAGTTTCTCCCGGGGGGATCCTGCCCGTGCGCTGCCTATGCCATAGAAAGCATGGGTGAGTTCCAGTCTAGTGCACAAGTGGTAATTACCGGACACCCCAGTTCATACAATAGAGAGAACATTTAAAACCTTTTGTTAGTTTTAAACATAGTGGCTAGAGTCAGACATTGAACTAATCCTCACTGAGAGGCCTTTAAAGGTCCACTTGGGCCCCCTTTTTTTTTTACTACAGTTGAAATTAACACTCGGCAGCCAATTACATATCATTTTTGGGGCCCTTGACATGAAATACTTTAATGACGTATTTTATTCCTGTCGTAGAATCTGGTCTCAGGTCTCAATGAGTTAAATGTCAGAAAAACACGTCAATGTGACATTGTGGTTAAATGTGTACACCCCCCTCTGAGTTACAAACGGATACAATAAAACGGAGGCTTTTACCGTGCGTGCGTGCGTGCGTGCGCGCGTGCGTGCGTGTGTACACCCCTCTCTGAGTTACAAACGGATACAATAAAACGGAGGCTTTTACCGTGCGTGCGTGCGTGCGTGCGTGCGTGCGTGCGTGCGTGCGTGCGTGCGTGCGTGCGTAAACACCCACAGTTCAACCGCATTTCAGAGTCACATTGATGGAACACAGAGGAAGCCTTTTTCTCTCTCATTATCAAAGATAAAATTCCCTGCATACCAGCCAGGATACATTTTAAAGCTTTGAAGCGAGTTTACAAGACACGGCTGTTAATTTGTTACTACGGTCAGGTGTGTCACAACAAGACGTGTCATTCTGAGGACAACCAATTGACTGCACCGGGCAAGCACCTGTGTGTCGTTTTGGATTTGAATGACTTTATAACCCATTTTGACCTGAGATCAGATTCTAAAAAATGTCTTCTACATCCTGACAGTTTTCTGAAAAAGCTATGTTTCTGTGTCAGTCGTTCTTCGATTTTTCTAAAATGGCAGACCTACAAGCTCGTAGCGCGCCACTCGGTGGCGCGCTATGAGCTTGTAGGTCTGCTATTTTTCAATAGCTAAAGCATGACATAATGCCAAAAGGGGTTCCCGCCTCAAAATGGGTTAACCGTTATTTGATACGTTGGCTATTCAAAAATAGCAGGTATACAAGCTCAACATTTTAGAAGAAACTCGCAAATCATTGGAATATATTTAATTAAAGTGAACCTTTTTTTTTTTAACTCAAATCTTTGCTTCCGGGACTGAATGTCTGTGGGTCGGTGGCCAAATGCCTATTATTTTGTAGTGTCGTTGACGTGGAAAAAGTTTGAGAAGAAGTTTTTCAAAATGAGTTAATATCACAGGCAGTCTTCACATACTAGAGCATGTCTGAAATAAGTGTCGGAGCTGAAATTGACATGTAAATATGAAATACATGCTTAAACATGTAGCTAAGAGTCCACAGAAGTGAACCTTTCAGGTCTGTTTTCTCAACTCGCTGTTTTAAGACATTACTCTATAATCCATATCTCCAAAACTGCTGGGTCAAACTGAACAACCGATATGTCAATTTGAAGCTATGGTTCCCTGCTTTCATATGACGTCATATGACTGTCCAATGACAGTCCCTCAGTCAAATGTGGTCTCATTTGTAGAATGGGCTTCAGGTCTTGGTGGTTTAAATGAGACTATAGTCCATTGCTATGTTGCCTGGGCCGCCCCACTGTGTGCACACCTGGGACCGTGACGACAAATCAGTGAGAAGATGTGTTCACGCACAGCCCATGAGAAAAATGCTACTAAACGACTTAAATCGAGTTAGTTAATGTACTTAGAAAAGAACTATAGGGCATTGAGAAACTAGTCGACTCGTAAATCCACTAGTCGACCTTGTTGGTACTAGTTGATAAGGAGGAACAAACATTTTATTTTATTTTTTATTTTTGTAGGCCTCAAGATCAGGTAGATTATAGTTATAGTCACCAATGTACACCGTTTTTTAAATGTACAAATATTTATTTCCAAAGGAAGGGAGGGGGGGGGGGGGGGGGGGTTCTTCATAATAGGTAGTTAAACGACTAGTCCACTAGGCCAGGGGTTCTCAACCCGTGGGTCACCAAATTATTTTGGGGGGTCCCCAAATGATTTTCAAACCCCCCCCCCCCCCCCTTTTTTTTCTTTCAACTGAACGGCTGGAAAGTGGAAATGAAGAGTTTACATATAGTACACATACATGCATACACCTTCCCTAATGATTATATCGGGTTTCAGTATTTATTTATGGTGTATTGTCTCTATTATTAAGGTTATTGTAGCAGTCCATTTATATTGGGGGGGGGGGGGGGGGGGGGGGCAGGGGTCCCGAGACATTGCCAAAGCATTTCCGGGGGTCCCCGGCCAAAAACGTTGAGAACCCCTGGACTAGTCAACTAGTGAAAATGAGTGGAAGTGAATGCCCTACAAAGAACCTGCGTCAGGCCCCTGTACAGTATATGCCAAACGGCCCATGCTATACTGTATGTCCACGTGTAGTTTCAGATCAATTGGCCAAACCCACTAAAGAGGACGAATGGATGAGGACAGAGTTCGCAAATATTGAAAAAAAAAAATCATCTCCTGCTTTAGGAATAACAGCTTTGTCACTCCCTGCCAAAAGCCAATGCACATGTGCATTCAGATTGATTAGTCCACCCACTGAAGAGAAACAAAACCCTTTTGGTGTTTTAAGCATTACGTTATAATTTAGCTATTGAAAAACAGCAGATCCACAAGCTCGTAGCGCGGCACCGAGTGCCGCGCTACGAGCTTGTGGATCTGCTATTTTTGAAGAATCGTGAAAACGCGGCACAGATCTTTGAATATATTTATATTCTTTCAGAGCGAACGTTTTTAACTCAAATCTTTGCTTCTGGGGGTCGGTCCCTGGAACAACATATTTTCAGATGGGGGTCGGTGGCCAATTACAGATATCTTTGGGGGTCCTTGACATGAAAATGTTTGAGAACGACTGACATAGAAACATGAGGTTTTTTTTCCAGAAAACTGTCTTGTAGAATCGTCCTCAGGTCAACGCTTCACTGTCACTGTCAGTCATCAGAGATATTAGAGTAGAACCCCTTTTGGTGTTAGCATTATGCTATGCTTTAGCTATTGAAAAATAGCAGATCTACAAGCTCGTAGCGCGCCACCGAGTGGCGCGCTACGAGCTTGTAGGTCTGCTATTTTTGAAAAATCGAAGAACGACTGACATAGAAACATGGCTTTTTCAGAAAACTGTCAGGATGTAAGAAGACATTTTTAGAATCTGATCTCAGGTCAAAATGGGTTAAAACACCAACAACCTGAAGGGGTAAACAGAACCTCAAGTGTCTGGGAGGACGGATCACGTGACTCCCAAGGTCTACACAGTATAATAGAAAAACAAACATTGGCCACTTCCTCCTCCTCCTCCACATGATCGCCGTTTATAAACGGCTAAATGCTCTCTGGTTGCTTGCACTGTGACAGCAGCAGGCAGATAAAAGCATTGAGGATCGATAGCTTTCTATAGCAGCGTGTGTGTGTGTGCGTGTGTGCGTGCGTGTATACTTGTGAAGGCCAAAAGAATACTGTAGTAAAAATTGAGAAATGGATAATATAGTCCTGAATCTATTCTAGTGTTAGCATTATGTTATGCTTTAGCTATTGAAAAATAGCAGACCTACAAGCTCGTAGCGCGCCACCGAGTGGCGCGCTACGAGCTTGTAGGTCTGCTATTTTTGAAAAATCGAAAGAACGACCGACATAGAAACATAGATTCTTCAGAAAACTGTCAGGATGTAGAAGACATTTTTAGAATCTGATCTCAGTGCAAAATGGGTTAAAAATGTACCTCTTTTTATTTCCATTGGGCTTGCAATTAGGAAAAGATTCCGGTCGGGGTAAAGACTGAGCTAGTCGTTTAGAGAGCAGTGCTTCCCAAACCTTCGAGAAACTTAACTTTACTAGTTAAAAAGCAGCTCTACGAGTCTTTGCTGCGCTGCGAGCTTTAACCCATTCAGTCCTGACGTCGAAATTAAAAAAAAAAAAAAAGTCTTCTAAATAATGACAATTTTTTCGGAAAGATTTGAGGCACATTTTAACGATTTTTCAAAAATAGCAGACCTACAGGTTCGTAGCGCGCCACTCGGTGGCGCGCTATGAGCTTGTAGATCTGCTATTTTTCAATAGCTAAATTATAACATAATGTGTGTAACCACCAAAGGGGGTTCCCGCTCAAAATGGGTTTTTGTCTATCTGTTTTGCCTGCTTTCCGCCAATGTTCAATCATGCCTTCCTAAAAATGTCGATGTCCTCACGAGTATAGTACTACAAGCATTGCGTGTGTGTGTGTGTGTGTGTGTGTGTGTGTTACTGTGCACACGTGCGTGCGTGTGGGTGACTGTGCGTGCGTGCGTGCCTGTGTGTGTGTCTCAGTAAAAGCCATTATTGACATGTTGCATTGTCCATTAGCCCAAAAGATTTTCCCCCTAGTTAGTTCCCAGCTGTAATCAATTCTCTCTCTCTCTCTCTCTCTCTCTCTCTCTCTCTCTCTCTCTCTCTCTCTCTCTCTCTCTCTCTCTCTCTCTCTCGCTCTCTCTCTCTGCCAGTGTCTATCCATGCTCGTTTGCTCAGACTGTTTGTCTTTCTCTACCACCGGAGGGCCTTGGTCTTAAAAGCCTTGTTAGTGAGTCGGTCTGTCTGTCAGCTAACTGAGTTACAGTTGGCGTGCGCGAGCGCGTACACGAGTGTCCTCGCGCGTATGTGTCTTGTTGCTGCACCGTGCGTTTGCATGTGTGCGATTCTCTGCTTCTGTCACATGTTCTGTGTTTGTTTTTCATAGTGCTGTGTGTGTGTGTGTGTGTGTGTGTGGGTGTGTGTCTCTATATGCTAATTGTGTTTGCGTTGAGCTAAAGCAGGCTAAGTGAATATCCGTCTCCTATGACCAATTATATGCACAGCGGCATCATATTATTTTAATGGAATATATTCCCTAATAATATGACTGTCTGTCAGCTGGAGCCTAGGGGGTGGTCTCTAGGGCAACTGGCGGCCCCCACCATCACTTAATGCGGCCCGCAGGTTAATATCAGAATACTGATTGATTTCAGCTGTGAGAATTCCAAACATGACCCGCTTTAACCCATTTTGACCTGAGATCAGATTATAAAAAATCAAAAATGTCTGTTTGAAAATGACAGTTTTCTGAAAAAGCTATGTTTCTGTGTCTTCGATTTTTCAAAAATAGCAGACCTAAAAGCTCGTAGCGCGCCACTCGGTGGCGCGCTATGAGCTTGTTTTTAGGTTATTTTACCTTCTCAGGCCGCGACTCCCCACAAATAATCCCATTTAAAGGACATATAACATACAATTCAACTTTTTCAATTTATTTTGTGTTTTTGGAGCTCCCATATGTGTGAACAATCAGGCTTTCATATCATATAGGTGCTTTAATGGAAATTGCTCTCAGGAACAGCTCAACTGATTTTGGCCTCATCGTGATGTCATCAATGTCACCCTACTTTGTATAATTCCTCCTCTTCTTCAGTCTTCAGTTCCAAATTTGCATTTCCACTTTGTTTACAATGTCCACCATTGTTGATTTTCCAAGCTGGCATGGAATGGAAACAAGCCAAGTTTTATCTAGCATGAGTATTATAATGACTCAAATATTAAATAATCTGCATATCAGCACCTCAGGACATTGTGGTACTGCAGCTAAAACTGCTTTCAAAGTCCAGAAAGAAATGACAAGGCCTGGTTATATCAGAGTGGTGATTGAGGCTCAAACCATTAGAAATAACTTTGAGGGACATAGACAATATGATATTAAATAATAAAATCAGTTTTAAAATGCATGTTATTTGCGCTTTAAACCGGCGACGGGACCCCCTCCCAGCCACCCTGATAGGATCAGGGAATTGTGTGCATTACATTTTAGTTTGACTCATTGTTCCACATTGTGAAAATAGCCGATCTACAAGCTCACAACGCCAATGTGAGGTGTTGTTGTGGGCTTGTAGATCGGCTATTTTCACAATGTTTGCCATTTTCTTATATTGACAATTTGGGTCAATCTTTCACCAGTTTTTATAGGATAGTTTTTTTCCCCGTTTTTTTTTGCATATATATGCCTTTTTATATGCCTTTTTTAAAGGCATATAAGGCATATATATGCCCTTTTTAAGGCATATGGTGTGTATATATATATATATATATATATATATATATATATATATATATATATATATATATATATATATACCAGAAAAAAGGTTGGGTGTTTTTGATGAATCTATCATGGTTAAAATGGATTTTGAAGTTATAATGGGTTTGTATAGGGAGGTGGCGGGGGCAGCTACAATTAATATCAAATATCTAAATACTGACTGAAGCAACTTAAAAAAAATCTGGGGTGTTCACATAAGCCTGAGTAGACGATAAAATGACCAAAAGGTTTTTTTTTTTAAAGTGAAGCATCCCCCCCCAAATAAAATAAAGAAATGATGTAGGGACCTCCCCGGTGGTCCCGATCCGCAGGTTGAGAAGCGCTGATCCAAGGCATCGAACGGTAGTCATCAGAGGGCATTAAGTTGCCTCTGTGGAGATCAAATGGGACATCATATGATTCCGTCTTGATGAGCACACACACACAGCTTCACATAATGTCATGAGTTTGGCATCGAGAAATATGCTCGGAATGCCGAGGGAATCAGCCACTCTACGAGTAACACTGTGTGTGTGTGTGTGTGTGTGTGTGTGTGTGTGTGTGTGTGTGTGTGTGTGTGTGTGTGTGTGTGTGTGTGTGTGTGTGTGTGTGTGTGTGTGTGTGTCTGTGTCTGTGTCTGTGTGTGTGTGTGTGTGTGTGCGCGTGTTTTGCAGGATTCTGACGGGGTGGACATAATGCTCGGTGTGTGCGCCAACGGCCTCCTGGTCTACAAAGACAGACTCCGGATCAATCGCTTCGCCTGGCCCAAAATACTCAAGATCTCTTACAAGAGGAACAACTTCTACATCAAGATACGCCCTGGGGAGGTACTCTCTCTCTCTCTCTCTCTCTCTCTCTCTCTCTCTCTCTCTCTCTCTCTCTCTGTGTGTCTGTGTGTGTGTGTGTGTGTGTGTGTGTGTGTGTGTGTGTGTGTGTGTGTGTGTGTGTGTGTGTGTGTGTGTGTGTGTGTGTGTGTGTGTGTGTGTGTGTGTGTGTGTGTGTGTGTGTGTGTGTGTGTGTGTGTGTGTGTGTGTGTGTGTGTGTGTGTGTGTGCACGCGCGCACACAAGCCCACTTCCACATAGAATGTCTCACGCTTGAATGCAACATAGTACTTAATGTCATCACGCTTAATGTCTTGAAGCACTTAAAGCCTGTGTACTTAGCTCGTTGGGGGGGGGGGGGGGGTCCCCCAGGGCTCTATCCTTGACTTTTCCTTTTTTTTTTCTCTCCCTCTACACCAAATCCTTTCGCCGAAAATAGCCACTCAATAGCTCACAGTGAGCTTTTTTTTTTTTTTTTTTCTTTTTAAGATATTTTTTGGCGGCTTACGCCTTTTATTGGTTTTTGAAGGGACAGACAGTAGGCTGACAGGAAACGGGAGAGAGATGGGGGAAGACATGCAGTAAAGGCCGTGTCGGGCTCGGGAGTCGAACCCGCGGCACACTTCGACTGGATTACCAGTCG
>NC_136798.1:39955227-39958273 GCF_951216825.1 Electrona antarctica
GGGGAGCGCCCAATGTTAAAGCCCCCAGCTGCACAGGGTTTTCTCGTCGTCATAAACAAGGACTGTCTAAAGAGGACGAGACGCGGAGACCGTACGGGCGACGCCATGTTGCTCCATGGTGCTCCATGGAAGGAAAGAAACATGCGCAGTGGGCTATATGCAGCCAACACTTCCGCGTTCAGCTTCCTTGGTCTCAACTGCGCATGTTTCTTTCCTTCCATGGAGCACCATAAGCAACATGGCGTCGCCCGTACGGTATTCGCGCATCGTCCTCTTTAGACAGTCCTTGGTCATAACTCCACAGGTCCGCCTGCAGTCCCACCTCTTACCAGTAGGGCTCAGTGCTTCAACGTTGGAGAGAGGGACTCACTGGCGGCTTGGTGGTGAGGGCTGTCTTATACTGAGACAACATGTAGTCCATGACCAGTGTCCATGACATCAGAGACACTCTGAGACAACATGTAGTCCATGACCAGTGTCCATGACATCAGAGACACTTTGAGACAACATGTAGTCCATGACCAGTGTCCATGACATCAGAGACACTCTGAGACAACATGTAGTCCATGACCAGTGTCCATGACATCAGAGACACTCTGAGACAACATGTAGTCCATGACCAGTGTCCATGACATCAGAGACACTCTGAGACAACATGTAGTCCATGACCAGTGTCCATGACATCAGAGACACTCTGAGACAACATGTAGTCCATGACCAGTGTCCATGACATCAGAGACACTCTGAGACAACATGTAGTCCATGACCAGTGTCCATGACATCAGAGACACTCTGAGACAACATGTAGTCCATGACCAGTGTCCATGACATCAGAGACACTTTGAGACAACATGTAGTCCATGACCAGTGTCCATGACATCAGAGACACTCTGAGACAACATGTAGTCCATGACCAGTGTCCATGACATCAGAGACACTTTGAGACAACATGTAGTCCATGACCAGTGTCCATGACATCAGAGACACTTTGAGACAACATGTAGTCCATGACCAGTGTCCATGACATCAGAGACACTTTGAAATACTGAAATATCTAAATAAACACACATTACCCACATAACCCCCCCCCCCCCAGGAAAGTGTTTCTTGTCTCCCAAACATCATTAAAATATGATCTGGTATAGAAAAAGGGGAGAAGTGTCCCTTTTATCCCATTTTGGACGGGAACCCCTTTTGGTGTTTTAAGCATCATGTTATGCTTTAGCTGTTGAAAAATAGCAGATCTACAAGTTCATAGCGCGGCACTGGTGCCGCGCTATGAGCTTGTAGGTCTGCTATTTTTGAAAAATCGTGAAAATGTGGCGCAAATCTTTTGAATATATTCTTTCGGAGTGAACGTTTTTAACTCCAATCTTTGCTTCTTGGGAAGTTTTTCAGATGGGGGGGTCGGTGGCCAATTACATATCATTCTTGACATTTCATCCTTGACATGAAATAGTTTGAGCACCACCGACATAGAAATATAGGGGTTTTTCAGAAAACTGTCATGATTTAGAAGATTTTTTTTTAAAGTTTCAATGTCTAATAACCATGCACCTGAAAGGATGGGTTGTTTATGCTATGTGAGCACCGCTATGGGTCTAATTTACAAGTCTGCAACTCCACCTCATCCATATATTCCATATTCCATATCCATCCATGTTTTCTGGGTCACCATAGCTTGTTTCTCTGTGATCGATTCTTTTTTTTCCCCCACGACAGAATTAGTTTTTCAAACTGAGTGGGAAAATATCCATATAGTATGTGGGGACAGGTCATGATATGCGTGCGTACGTGCGTGCGTGTGCGTGCGCACGCGCCTGTGTGTGTGTGATAGAGGCATGGGGTCATGAACAGATACAGGAAATAGCATTGCGACATGTGTTTCCTGTCACAGAGATATAGACAGAAAAGTGAGAGTGAGAGAGAGGTGTAGCTTAGTAGGGACACCCTACGGGTATGCAGCATTCAGTCAAGACTGAAACAATAACATAGAAAACGTATGCGATCCCCCCCCCCCCCTCTCCATAATGTCAATTTGTTCACCCAATGACGTTGAATTGACGACGGTGGATTTTCAAAAGCCCCAATTTTCCCAGAGAAATGATATTCTCTCGTGGGAGCATGCACTGCAGTGAGGTCAGATTTAGTTTCTTGAAACAAAACATGCAATGCATTTTTTTTGTCTTATTTTATTTGTGCAACATTGACCCCTGCTGACCTGAATATGCCACTACAGCACATCCCATGAATAGCTATTTAACCCATTTAGGCCTGACCTCGAAATTTAAAAAAACTTCTTCTAAATCCTCCAGTTTTTTCTCCAATTTTTCAAAAATAGCTAAAGCATGACATAATGCTAACACCAAAAAAGGGTTCCCGCCCAAAATGTGTTAAAATGTTTGCATCTGTGTCCTAAACCACTCACTTCCCTTTCATACTACTGTATAATTCGTTGCTGTCGGAAGGAAAACCTCATAACTCCATTTTTGAAGTTTTTGACTGGCATAAATCAGTACTATTGAACACCCTTTACGTCTCTGTGTTTCGAAAATATTGAACCAATGGAAAGTAGTAAAAAGTGCTTTGGACAAAAACTCTTAACTCCATTGGACCCTCCCCTCTCATGGAAGTAATTGACAATATATAAAGTTACAACACCAACTTTGATGAGGCTGTATTGCTTTGTTTTAAAAATATACGGTTTTCTTAATTGTACAGTAGGTACAGTAGGTGGAGTACTGTACACTGACTCAGGTCAAGTGCACTATCGTCTTAACCCATTTCGACCTGACGACGATTCTACAGAATTGTCTTCTAAATCCTAACGGTTTTCTGAAAAACGTATGTTTCAATGTCAGTGGTGCTCAACCTTTTTCATGTCAAGGAGCCCCAGAATTATCTGTATTTGGCCGCGAAACCCCATTTGAAAAATATGTTGTTCCAGGAACCCCCCCCCCCCCCCCCCCCCCCCCAGAAGTAAAGATATGAGTTAAAAAACGTTCGCTCTGAAAGAACATATATTCAAAGATTTGCGCCACATTCT
>NC_136798.1:39958473-40005671 GCF_951216825.1 Electrona antarctica
TCTGTATGGAGGGGTTTCCTTGTCTCTGCAGCTCCCTAGCAGACTGTACGCTAAAACAGAAAAATACATTTTCTGGTCGGATACCAATTTATCCAATCAGGAAAAGAGACCTCATGCCGATTACAGGATAAGCGAGCGTAATTGGAACAAATTGGACAGAATTGGAGCTGGAACGCCATCAAACATCGAAGCTGATAAATGATATACAGTATACCGGGCTCTCTCTCTGCTCTGATTGGATTAAATTGGTATCCTGATCTGGAAAATCATTTTCTATTAACCCATTTTGGGCGGGAACCCCTTTTGGTGTTAGCATTATGTTATGCTTTAGCTATTGAAAAATAGCAGATCTACAAGCTCATAGCGAGCCACCGAGTGGCGCGCTACGAGCTTGTAGGTCTGCTATTTTTGAAAAATCGAAGAACGACTGACAAAGAAACATAGCTTTTTCAGAAAACTGTCAGGATGTAGAAGACATTTTTTAGAATCTGATCTCGGGTCAAAATGGGTTAAGAGCTAGGGGAACACAGGGAGACCTGGCCGTTACTGAACAAACGCCGAGTACCATTTGGAATACAGAGCATCAACCTTCAAACAAACGTTTCGTTATACTTTCTTTTTTCTTTTCTTTTTTTTTCCTAAAGGACCATTTAAATCCCCTTTTAATGCTAGTGGGATTAAAAGACTGGTGCATTTATTTATATAGCGCCTTTATCCAAGGCGCTTTACAGAAATGCATTACATTCAGCCATAATTCACAGAGGAAACCACGCAAGGCACCAACCTGCACATCGGGAGCAATAGGCCTATCTCACAGCCCCCTTTCCACGCCCCCTTCCGGTAGATAGTGGTGTCATTTAACATTAGCATTTACACGTTTTTTTTTCTCTGGAGAATCTAAGTACATTTCCTAATGTCAAAATGTGACAGACTTAGACATTATTATGAAGCAAACAAGATGGTAAATCAGCTCAAACAGATAGAACAAACCTTACCTTGAGAAAACAAAAGTTGTAGACTTCTTAAATAACCTCCGTTAACATGTAGCGTCTATGGAGTGACGTCACGCTATCACCACTAACTCCGAAAGGGGGGCGGGGAAAGGGGGCGGGGAAATTCTGTGAGATAGGCCTATTAGGGGTTCAGAGTCTTGCTCTTTTTTTGCTCAAGGACACTTCGACACTAACTCTGGGGGAGCCCGGGTTCGAACCGGCAACATTGCGGTTCCCATCCGCCCCGGTCACTCTACCGCTGATCCACCGCCGCCCCAACACTAGTTGTGTTTAGCATGGATGTTAGAGAGTGTTGCCAAGTCTGCTAAATAATAAGCACCTTTGGGCTTGTTTTATTTGTTTTTTTTTAATATATATATATAAAGTTGCTTAGACATTTAGTTTTATTTTATTAAAAAAAGAAAAAAAAAAAATTGGGCGGAGTGTGGGGGGGGGGGGGGGGGGAGGTTGTTTCTAAAGGGTAGTTGCTTATTTGGACTTATTGCTTCATGATGTTGTTCAAACCGCTCGTTCTCGATCATGTTCATGTCAAGGAATTCCCTACATTAATAATTATGTTCGTCTGCAGACCGACATTCCACAGTTTAAAAAAAAATCTTCAAGGTTTTGTATTCATATCTTTTCAAATAGCTGCGTGCGTGCGTGCGTGCGTGCGTGCGTGCGTGCGTGCGTGCGTGCGTGCGTGCGTGCGCGTGCCTCTTTTTGGGGGCTTGTTTTCGAAGCGCTCGTCTCCCTCTCAAACATCTGGCAGCCTCCGCTGATGCTCGGGGAGAGAAGAGGAGGTCCTTTGTTGTGCTGTTGCTGTGGATATTGTGCAGCGCAGCGGGCGCATGACACCAAATGCTATTAAGGTGTCAGAGGCTTTTCATGTAGTCCCAGCGGGACGCAAACACATCAGGGTCACAGGGATTAGTTTTTCACACCGTATTAAAAAAAAAAAAAACCCTTGTGCACTCAACATTGTCGGCATGCACTTTGCATGAAAGCATCGACCCCGGAGGCTGGGCGGCAGCGCGCTTGGCGGTCGATGTTGAAATCTGCTCGTCGCCCTGCCAGAAGATATTATGATAGCGTACTGTAAACTGTACTGTATGTCCTTTAATATTATCACATTTAGACCCGAGGACGATTCTACAAGTCTTCTAAATCACGACAGTTTTATGAAAAACCTCATGTTTCTGTGTCAGTCGTTCTCAAACATTTTCATGTCAAGGACCCCCAAAAATTTATGTAATTGGCCGCCGACCCCCCCCATCTGAAAACATGTTGTTCCAGGGACCCCCCCCCCCCCCCCCCAAGAAGCAAAGATTTGAATATAAAACTTTCGCTCTGAAAGAATATATATTCAATGATTTGCGCCACATTTTCACGATTTTTCAAAAATAGCAGATCTACAAGCTCGTAGCGTGGCACTCGGTGCCGCGCTACGAGCTTGTAGATCTGCTATTTTTCAATAGCTAAAGTATAATATGATGCTTGAAACACCAAAAGGAGTTCCCGCCCGAAATGGGTTAATATTAAACTAAATGCCTCGATCCTCTCCTCAGCTCTCCTCCTAAGGCCTGCCGCAATTATGGTAAAAAGGTAAATCAGCGCCGGGATTCCTTCAAAATAGGAACAACATGTTTTCAGATGGGGGGGGTCGGCGGCCAATTACAGATATTTTTGGGGGTCCTTGACATGAAAATGTTTGAGAACGACTGACACAGAAACATGGGTTTTTCAGAAAACTGTTAGGATTTAGAAGACATTTGTAGAATCGTCCTCGGGTCTAAATGGATTGTAACTATCCAGGTTTGAACGTATAGCCTAAGGTGTCCACTGAAGTGTCTCCTCCGCTCCTACTCTCCTCTCCTCGACCCTTCTCGTCTCCTCTCCTCTCGCTATTTTGCTGTTGGAATTTGTACGCTTTACTTTGATGTGTGTGTGTGTGTGTGTGTGTGTCTCAGCTGTACAAACATGTTCAGAGTAGCGTGGAGGCCATTGTCATGGGAACAGCCTATCTCTTTCCCTCGGATACCACCAGGTCAACAACAGCGAAAGAAAGTGTGTGTGTTGTGTGAGAGAGAAAAAGAGGGTATGTATTGAAATAATATGTGAGGGATGGATGGGACAAGACAGATAATTAAAATAATAGGGATAGAAGGAAACTTGGATAATCCTTGTGTGGCATTTGAGAGAGAGAGAGAGACGAGACAAGGTGGCAGATGCATTCAAACTCAGGTCCTCATGACTCACAGGGTCTGTGCACAAGTAGCCTCGGAAAATCCAGACCTTTTTTTTTTATTTCCAGGGAGAAAGAAAAAAAAAGTCTGGGGGGTCGATCGAGTCCACTTCAATTCGGCGCAAAATGTCGGTCTCTCTCTGCTGATTTCTGATCGTCTGCACCTTTGTTGAATTGACGCAGACACGCACACACACACACGCACTCCTCTGTCGCTCCAATTAATTAGTCTCATGTCCTGCAGCTGGGTCTAGTTTCTCCATAATTAGTCTCATGTCCTGCAGCTGCGTCTAGTTTCTCCCGGGGGGATCCTGCCCGTGAGCTGCCTATGCCATAGAAAGCATGGGTGAGTTCCAGTCTAGTGCACAAGTGGTAATTACCGGACACCCCAGTTCATACACTAGAGAACATTTAAAACCTTTTGTTAGTTTTAAACATAGTGGCTAGAGTCAGACATTACAATTTACAATTTACAATTTAGGCATTTAGCAGACGCTCTTAATCCAGAGCGACTTACAATAGGCAAGAACAAAAAGCATGGGAATACATCACATATGTAACAAAATGCATTTATCGCGAAACATGCGTAAGCTAAGACCGTGACTAGAACATATCTATATAATGACACTATACATATAAACTATAACTAGAACATATCTATATAATGACACTATACATATAAACTACACATATGTGCTATACTATGCTGTACATATATACTATGAAGTGCTATGACTACATACAATGCACTTATTGTGCTGTCTACATGACATGCTATAAGTCTGTTTCAAATGCTATATAAGTCTAAGAAGTGCTGTCTAAGGGGGTATTGAACTGAACTAATTGAACTATTGAACTAATCCTCACTGAGAGGCTTTTAAAGGTCCACTTGGGCCCCCTTTTTTTTTTTTACTACAGTTGAAATTAACACTCAGCAGCCAATTACATATCATTTTTGGGGCCCTTGACATGAAATAGTTTAATGACGTGTTTTTTTCCTTGTCATGATTCATCATAGAATCTGGTCTCAGGTCTCAAATGAGTTAAATGTCAGAAAAACACGTCAATGTGACATTGTGGTGAAATGTGTACACCCCTCTGAGTTACAAACGGAGGCTTTTACCGTGCGTGCGTGCGTGCGTGCGTGCGTGCGTGCGTGCGTAAACACCCACAGTTCAACAGCATTTCAGAGTCACATTGATGGAACACAGAGGAAGCCTTTTCCTCTCTCATTATCAAAGATAAAATTCCCTGCATACCAGCCAGGATACATTTTAAAGCTTTGACGCGAGTTTACAAGACACGGCTGTTAATTTGTTACTACGGTCAGGTGTGTCACAACAAGACGTGTCATTCTGAGGACAACCAATTGACTGCACCGGGCAAGCACCTGTGTGTCGTTTTGGATTTAAATGACTTTATAACCCATTTTGACCCGAGATCAGATTCTAAAAAATGTCTTCTACATCCTGACAGTTTTCTGAAAAAGCTATGTTTCTGTGTCAGTCGTTCTTCGATTTTTCAAAAATAGCAGACCTACAAGCTCGTAGCGCGCCACTCGGTGGCGCGCTATGAGCTTGTAGATCTGCTATTTTTCAATAGCTAAACATAATGCCAAAAGGGGTTCCCGCCTCAAAATGGGTTAACCGTTATTTGATACGTTGGCTATTCAAAAATAGCAGGTATACAAGCTCAACATTTTAGAAGAAACTCGCAAATCATTGGAATATATTTAATTAAAGTGAACTTTTTTTTTTTAACTCAAATCTTTGCTTCCGGGACTGAATGTTTGTGGGTCGGCGGCCAAATGCCTATTATGTTGTAGTGTCGTTGACGTGGAAAAAGTTTGAGAAGAAGTTTTTCAAAATGAGTTAATATCACAGGCAGACTCTTCACATACTAGAGCATGTCTGAAATAAGTGTCAGAGCTGAAATTGACATGCAAATATGAAATACATGCTTAAACATGTAGCTATAGGTGTAATGTTAAGAGTCCACAGAAGTGAACCTTTCAGGTCTGTTTTCTCAACTCGCTGTTTTAAGACATTACTCTATAAGCCATATCTCCAAAACTGCTGGGTCAAACTGAACAACCGATATGTCAATTTGAAGCTATGGTTCCCTGCTTTCATATGACGAACATTCAAAAAAGTCCAATGACAGTCCCTCAGTCAAATTTGGTCTCATTTGTAGAATGGGCTTCAGGTCTTGGTGGTTTAAATGAGACTATAGTCCATTGCTATGTTGCCTGGGCCGCCCCACTGTGTGCACACCTGGGACCGTGACGACAAATCAGTGAGAATATGTGTTCACGCACAGCCCATGAGAAACATGCTACTAAACGACTTAAATCGAGTTAGTTAATGTACTTAGAAAATAACTATAGGGCATTGAGCAACTAGTTTTTTTTTTTTTTATAGGCCTCAAGATCAGGTAGATTATAGTTATAGTCACCAATGTACACTGTTTTTTTAAATGTACAAATATTTATTTCCAAAGGGAGGGGGGGGGGGGGGGGTTTCTTCATAATAGGTAGTTAAACAACTAGTCAACTAGGCCAGGGGTTCTCAACCCGTGGCTCGCGACCCCTCGGGGGGTCACCAAATTATTTTGGGGGGTCCCCAAATGATTTTCCAACCCCCCCCCCTTTTTTTTTCAACTGAACGGCTGGAAAGTGGAAATGAAGAGTTTACATATAGTACACATAGTACATGCATACACCTTCCCTAATGATTATATCGGGTTTCAGTATTTATTTATGGTGTATTGTCTCTATTATTAAGGTTATTGTAGCAGTCCATTTATATTGGGGGGAGGGGGCGGGGCAGGGGTCCCGAGACATTGCCAAAGCATTTCCGGGGGTCCCCGGCCAAACATTTTGAGAACCCCTGGCAACTAGTCAACTAGTGAAAATGAGTGGAAGTGAATGCCCTACAAAGAACCTGCGTCAGGCCCCTGTACAGTATATGCCAAACGGCCCATGCTATACTGTATGTCCACGTGTAGTTTCAGATCAATTGGCCAAACCCACTAAAGAGGACGAATGGATGAGGACAGAGTTCGCAAATATTGGGAAAAAAAATCATCTCCTGCTTTAGGAATAACAGCTTTGTCACTCCCTGCCAAAAGCCAATGCACATGTGCATTCAGATTGATTAGTCCACCCACTGAAGAGAAACAAAACCCTTTTGGTGTTTTAAGCATTACGTTATAATTTAGCTATTGAAAAACAGCAGATCCACAAGCTTGTGGATCTGCTATTTTTGAAGAATCGTGAAAACGCGGCACAGATCTTTGAATATATTTATATTCTTTCAGAGCGAACGTTTTTAACTCAAATCTTTGCTTCTGGGGGTCGGTCCCTGGAACAACATATTTTCAGATGGGGGTCGGTGGCCAATTACAGATATCTTTGGGGGTCCTTGACATGAAAATGTTTGAGAACGACTGACATAGAAACATGAGGGTTTTTTTTCCAGAAAACTGTCTTGTAGAATCGTCCTCAGGTCAACGCTTCACTGTCACTGTCAGTCATCAGAGATATTAGAGTAGAACACATTTTGGTGTTGGCATTATGTTATGCTTTAGCTATTGAAAAATAGCAGATCTACAAGCTCGTAGCGCGCCACCGAGTGGCGCGCTACGAGCTTGTAGGTCTGCTATTTTTGAAAAATCGAAGAACGACTGACATAGAAACATGGCTTTTTCAGAAAACTGTCAGGATGTAAGAAGACATTTTTAGAATCTGATCTCAGGTCAAAATGGGTTAAAACACCAACAACCTGAAGGGCTTAACAGAACCTCTCAAGTGTCTGGGAGGACGGATCACGTGACTGCCAAGGTCTACACAGTATAATAGAAAAACAAACATTGGCCACTTACTCCTCCTCCTCCACGTGATCGCCGTTTATAAACGGCTAAATGCTCTCTGGTTGCTTGCACTGTGACAGCAGCAGGCAGATAAAAGCATTGAGGATCGATAGCTTTCTATAGCAGCGTGTGTGTGTGTGTGTGTGTGTGTGTGTGTGTGTGTGTGTGTGTGCACGTGCGTGCGTGCGTGTGTGCGTGCGTTTATACTTGTGAAGGCCAAAAGAATACTGTAGTAAAAATTGAGAAATGGATAATATAGTCCTGAATCTATTCTAGTGTTAGCATTATGTTATGCTTTAGCTATTGAAAAATAGCAGATCTACAAGCTCGTAGCGCGCCACGAGCTTGTAGGTCTGCTATTTTTGAAAAATCGAAAGAACGACCGACATAGAAACATAGATTCTTCAGAAAACTGTCAGGATGTAGAAGACATTTTTAGAATCTGATCTCAGGGCAAAATGGGTTAAAAATGTACTTCTTTTTATTTGCATTGGGCTTGTAATTAGGAAAAGATTCCGGTCGGGGTAAAGACCGAGCTAGTCGTTTAGAGAGCAGTGCTTCCCAAACCTTCGAGAAACTTAACTTTACTAGTTAAAAAGCAGCTCTACGAGTCTTTGCTGCGCTGCGAGCTTTAACCCATTCAGGCCCGACGTCGAAATTAAAAAAAAAAAAAATGTCTTCTAAATAATGACAATTTTCGGAAAGATTTGAGGCACATTTTAACGATTTTTCGAAAATAGCAGACCTACAAGTTCATAGCGCGCCACTCGGTGGCGCGCTATGAGCTTGTAGATCTGCTATTTTTCAATAGCTAAATTATAACATAATGTATGTGACCACCAAGAGGGGTTCCCGCTCAAAATGGGTTTTTGTCTTTTGTCTGTTTTGCCTGCTTTCCGCCAATGTTCAATCATGCCTTCCTAAAAATGTCGATGTCCTCACGAGTATAGTACTACAAGCATTGCGTGTGTGTGTGACTGTGCACACGTGTGCGTGCGTGCGTGCGTGCGTGCGTGCGTGCGTGCGTGCGTGTGTGTTGTGTGTGTCTCAGTAAAAGCCATTATTGACATGTTGCATTGTCCATTAGCCCAAAAGATTTTCCCCCTAGTTAGTTCCCAGCTGTAATCAATTCTCTCTCTCTCTCTCTCTCTCTCTCTCTCTCTCTCTCTCTGCCAGTATCTATCCATGCTCGTTTGCTCAGACTGTTTGTCTTTCTCTACCACCGGAGGGCCTTGGTCTTAAAAGCCTTGTTAGTGAGTCGGTCTGTCTGTCAGCTAACTGAGTTACAGTTGGCGTGCGCGAGCGTGTACACGAGTGTCCTCGCGCGTATGTGTCTTGTTGCACCGTGCGTTTGCATGTGTGCGAGTCTCTGCTTCTGTCACATGTCCTGTGTTTGTTTTTCATAGTGCTGTGTGTGTGTGTGTGTGGGTGTGTGTCTCTATATGCTAATTGTGTTTGCGTTGAGCTAAAGCAGGCTAAGTGAATATCCGTCTCCTATGACCAATTATATGCACGGCGGCATCATATTATTTTAATGGAATATATTCCCTAATAATATGACTGTCTGTCAGCTGGAGCCTAGGGGGTGGTCTCTAGGGCAACTGGCGGCCCCCACCATCACTTAATGCGGCCCGCAGGTTAATATCAGAATACTGATTGATTTCAGCTGTGAGAATTCCAAACATGACCCGCTTTAATTACTTAATTACAGTCTATATGTACTTGAATGACTAGTATTAAAATGTTATTGTCTGTTTTTGTGTCCAATGTATTTGTATTTAGTTTATAAGGTTAACAACTATAATTAAAGGCATTTGAAATTAAATCAAGATTTTACTTTTCAGGAGTCCAATTGAAAAAAAATCAGGATTTCAAACTCTAGACCAGGGGTGGGCAACTTGTAGATCAGCTATTTGTTGCTATTATTTGAATTGAAATCCTGAATTACTTGTTTTTCTAATTTTTGAATTGGAATCCCGAGAAGTAAATTGTTTATTTAATTTCAAAAGCCTTTTAATTATAGTAACGTTAACTTTATGAACTAAATACAAATGCATTGGACATAAATGACAATAACATTTTCATTTAAGTAATTAAAGCGGGTCATGTTTGCAAACTTTGCATGTTTGGAATTGTAACAGCTGAAATCAATAATATATCAGTATTCTGATATTAACCCATTTTGGGCGGGAACCCCTTTTGGTGGTTACATACATTATGTTATAATTTAGCTATTGAAAAATAGCAGATCTACAAGCTCATAGCGCGCCACTCGGTGGCGCGCTATGAGCTTGTAGATCTGATATTTTGAGTTAAAGGACCACTTCACCACTTTTCAACATCTCTTCATATAATTGGTCCTCACTAATGTTCATGATAAAACACCACCATTTTCTCCTACTGAGTCTGTGTCTCATAGGAGGGCTTTGGGCATTCGGACACCCGTCCACCAGTGACATCATCATTAGGTAGATTTTTTTTAAAACAAGATTTGTTTTAAAATATATTTAGATTTGTATCGTGAGAACGATGGCTTCAACTTTTGCATTGCAACTTTTCAGGAAAAGAAAGCCTGCCGTTTCTATAGAAAGAAGAAAAAAACGGCACTTTTTTTGTTGTTTTTCTTCTTTGTAATTATTTGTTTGGTCCAAAATATTGTTTGTGTTGTCATGAGTTGTCACGACTCGAGTTGGCTTTGTCCGCGGCGTAACCGTCTTTAAATAAATACTTTAAGAAATGTCTATGAGAATAATGCATTGGGTTTCATTTCCTGGTCCAGGGTAGGAGGCGGGACTGCGACGCTCTATTAGCTTGGATTCACCATCGATGATGTCACTGGTGGACGGGTTTCTGAACTGCCCACAGCCTTCCTATGAGACACAGACTGAGTGCCTTTTTTTTAAAGGCATATAAGGCATATATATGCCCTTTTTAAGGCATATGGTGTATATATATATATATATATATATACCAGAAAAAAGGTTGGGTGTTTTTGATGAATCTATCATGGTTAAAATGGATTTTGAAGTTATAATGGGTTTGTATAGGGAGGGGGCGGGGCAGGTAAAATTAATATCAAATATCTAAATACTGACTGAAGCAACTTAAAAAAAATCTGGGGTGTTCACATAAGCCTGAGTAGACGATAAAATGACCAAAAGGTTTTTTTTTTAAAGTGAAACATCCCCCCCCAAATAAAATAAAGAAATGATGTAGGGACCTCCCCGGTGGTCCCGATCCGCAGGTTGAGAAGCGCTGATCCAAGGCATCGAACGGTAGTCATCAGAGGGCATTAAGTTGCCTCTGTGGAGATCAAATGGGACATCATATGATTCCGTCTTGATGAGCACACACACACAGCTTCACATAATGTCATGAGTTTGGCATCGAGAAATATGCTCGGAATGCCGAGGGAATCAGCCACTCTACGAGTAACACTGTGTGTGTGTGTGTGTGTGTGTGCGTGTGCGTGTGCGTGTGCGTGTGCGTGTGCGTGTGCGTGTGCGTGTGCGTGTGCGTGTGCGTGTGCGTGTGCGTGTGCGTGTGCGCGTGCGCGTGCGCGTTTTGCAGGATTCTGACGGGGTGGACATAATGCTCGGTGTGTGCGCCAACGGCCTCCTGGTCTACAAAGACAGACTCCGGATCAATCGCTTCGCCTGGCCCAAAATACTCAAGATCTCTTACAAGAGGAACAACTTCTACATCAAGATACGCCCTGGGGAGGTACTCTCTCTCTCTCTCTCTCTCTCTCTCTCTCTCTGTGTGTGTGTGTGTGTGTGTGTGTGTGTGTGTGTCTGTGTGCACGCGCGCACACAAGCCCACTTCCACATAGAATGTCTCACGCTTGAATGCAACATAGTACTTAATGTCATCACGCTTAATGTCTTGAAGCACTTAACCCATTTTGGGCGGGAACCCCTTTTGGCGTTTTAAACATTACGTTGTAATTTAGCTATTGAAAAATAGCAGATCTACAAGCTCATAGCGCGCCACCGAGTGGCGCGCTATGAGCTTGTAGATCTGCTATTTTTGAAAAATCGTTAAAATGTGCCTCAAATCTTTCAGAAAATTGTCATGATTTAGAAGATTTTTTTTTTAAATTTCGACCTCAGGCCTGAATGGTTTAAAGCCTGTGTACTTAGCTCGTTGGGGGGGGGGGGGGGCTCTATCCTTGACTTTTCCTTTTTTTTTTTTTCTCTCCCTCTACACCAAATCCTTTCGCCGAAAATAGCCACTCAATAGCTCACAGTGAGCTTGCCTTGTACATGTGCTATTTTAAATAGCCACTCAATAGCTCACAGTGAGCTTGCCTTGTACATGTGCTATTTTAAATAGCCACTCAATAGCTCACAGTGAGCTTGCCTTGTACATGTGCTATTTTAAATAGCCACTCAATAGCTCACAGTGAGCTTGCCTTGTACATGTGCTATTTTAAATAGCCACTCAATAGCTCACAGTGAGCTTGCCTTGTACAATGTGCTATTTTCGGCAAATGTTTTGTGCCTATGATGAAACGCCCCAGAAGGGTTCAAGTGGCTAATGCCAACACAATCAGTGCCGGGATTCCTTCAAAATAGGAGCTCTGGGGTTTGCCTGTAAGACATGCCCGCTTTTACTCTGAAACCCACCCCCCCCCCGGAAACAATCCGGGGGAAAAAAACGGAGAAATACTTTGCTTTGCTTTAACACCTTGGAGGCCCTGGGCGGAGTTCTCCATCAAGTTCAAGGTCATGGTCAAGTGCCCAACACGGAGATTGATAAATAGGACGGAGATTAATGATAACAAAACCGTTCGCATCGCTCTAGAGCCTTGGAGCGCTTGTTGCCCGATCCGATGACGTGTCAAAAAGTGACACGTCATCGAAAATCTCCCCTGCCTGTTTAGCTGACGAAAACGAAAATCTTAAAACGATCATAACTCCTGATCTAAATCATCCCGTCTAATTCTGAAAAAATATCCTGTTAGACGGCGCTCCGCGGTCCAGTCGCTAGTCGCGATAGATGTATTATTACCTCCCGTTGTTGTCGATCGACTCTAGAGTGGTGTGGCTATTGTTAGCTGCTACACAGACATGCACACCAGCTTCCGGTGCGCCGGTTAAAGTGGTCCGTGCGCTATAAATGATGGGCACATGGATGAAATGGATGAAATAGTTCCGGGCCTCCAAGGTGTTAATTGCTAGCTTACATTTCTATTGTTTTAATTTATACGATATATGATCCAAAAAACGTTAGTATTTTTGAACAAGAGGCGGATGAGGAGCAGAAATGCAGCGCAATAGTATATCCGTCAGATCAAAACCACGGAGAGCGCCCTGGATTAGGAGAGACTACGCCAATCTTTCTGCCGCGCTAACAGCTAAGTCAACGGGAAGCTAATATGGCCGTAGAGAGCGCGAAGGACGGTGGCCGAGTAAAGAAAAAGGAAAAGAATTCAGAATATTCTCCCCTCGCCCGATACCATTGAGGATGCGCTATAGGACGTGTACACGCGCTATAGGACGTGTACTGTACACGCGTCCAACGCATCCCTCAATAAGCCTATCTCACAGAATTTCCCCGCCCCCTAAATACGCCCCCTTTCGGGGTTAGTGGTGATAGCGTGACGTCACTCCATAGACACTACATGTTAACCGAGGTAATTTAAGAAGTCTACAACTTTTGTTTTCTCAAGGTAAGGTTTGTTCTATCTGTTCGACCTGATTTACCATCTTGTTTGCTTCATAATAATATTGGTCTGTCACATTTTTACATTAGAAAATGTACTTAGATTCTCCAGAGAAAAAAACGTGTAAATGCTCATGTTAAAGACACCACTATTTACCGGAAGTGGGCGTGGAAAGCGGGCTGTGAGATAGGCCTATTGGACGTGTGGCCACATCCTACGGACGGAAACGGTTCATTAGGGTCGTCCCGGTCCGATTTGTGCCGCATTTTTACGATTTTTCAGAAATAGCAGACCTACAAGCTCATAGCGCGCCACCGAGTGGCGCGCTATGAGCTTGTAGATCTGCTATTTTTCAATAGCTAAAGCATAACATAATGCTAACACCAAAAGGGGTTCCCGCCCCAAAATGGGTTAAATGATCAGAATCGGATCGCGGGAGGAACAAAAACTTGATCGGGACGTCCCTAGTATCAATATTATATGCGTATCATATTATTGTCTGATTTTGGATATTGTACTATTGTGATATGGCATAAAAACAAACGTAATGGAGACATCCCTAAATATTAATATTTTGATTTAGATAGAGGCTAGGTTCATTGTTAGGTAATCCTGTAGTTTTCAATGTATACAGATTAGGTTTTGAATAGTACGTATCTTTGTTGGCCTGGGCCGGCTTATTAGCGGTCCGCAGGCACCTCCTGGGCAGTGTGTCGCGGTGTGGGGGTCGAGTCCCGATCCCGCCAAAACCTTTCTGTGTGTGTATTGGAACTGAGCTCAGATTGATGTCATCGTACGAAACATCCATGGTTTTTGTGGGTAAATTTAAAAAAAATCATCGCGACCTCGCCGGGCCGTTTCCAGCACTTATCCCATTCTGGACGGGAACCCCTTTTGGTGTTTTAACTAAGCATTATGTTATACTTTAGCTATTGAAAAATAGCAGATCTACAAGCTCATAGCGCGCCACTCCCGAGTGGCGCGCTACGAGCTTGTAGGTCTGCTATTTTTGAAAAATCGTGAAAATGCGGCACAAATCTTTGAACATATATTCTTTCAGAGCGAACGTTTTTTTTTCAGGCCTATAAATGGGTTATGATGAAAACGATGTGCCCCGGGGACATGATTCCGTGTTCCTCCCGGAAGTGCGTCCCATTTCGGTGGTGTCCGCTTTCAAATCGGAAGCCGTGCTGCTGCGGCCTGGCCTTGAAAACCGTGGCCGCTCTCTGAGCCAACAGCGCCATCTAATGGTCGGCCGGGGGAACGCCCCGCATGATGGTCACAACTGCAATGGAAATGGAACAACACCAGTGGCGTGCACAGACATTTAGAGGGGCAGGTGCTCAAGTTAAAAAAGGGCACCTTGTGCAGCGCGTGGAACCGGCCGGTTGCCTTAATCTATTTTGGGCGGGAACCTCTTTTGGTGTTAGCATTATGTTATGCTTTAGCTATTGAAAAATAGCAGATCTACAAGCTCATAGCGCGCCACCGAGTGGCGCGCTATGAGCTTGTAGGTCTGCTATTTTTGAAAAATCAAAAAAAAAAAAGTTTTTTTTTTTTTTTTTTTTTTCAAAAGGGCACATTGCCAAAAGGGCAGGGGGTGCTCTAGCACCCCCTAGTGTCTATCTGTGCACGCCACTGAACAACACGGTGCGAGTTCAGTGCCTTTTAACACCCCGGCGTTTCTTTCCAAGGCGGAGCAGTTTGAAAGCACCGTGGGATTCAAGCTGCCCAACCACCGCTCTGCCAAGAGGCTGTGGAAAGTGTGTGTGGAGAACCACAGCTTCTTCAGGTACAAGACACACACAGACACACACACACACACACACACACACACATCTCTTGCAAGGCCATGACGAGAGAAGGGAGAGATTGCATTGTTGTGTCGTTTGAGACTGTCCCGATGCCTGAGGGAACGCAAACCGTTAACAACACAGCCGCACCCACACATGGAAGGGTGTGTGTGTGTGTGTGTGTGTGTGTGTGTGTGTGTGTGTGTGTGTGTGTGTGTGTGTGTGTGTGTGTGTGTGTGTGTGTGTGTGTGTGTGTGTGTGTGTGTGTGTGTGTGTGTGTGTGTGTGTGTGTGTGTGTGTGTGTGTGTGTGTGTGTGTGTGTGTGTGTGTGTGTGTGTGTGTGCGCGCGCGCGCGCGCGCACTGAGGGGGGGGGGGGCATTCTTTGCACATTGCTCTAGTGTGCGTGTGTGTCATTCTGTGCACATTGCTCTAGCGTGTGTGCGTGCATGTGTGTCATTATGTGCACATTGCCCTAGTGTATGTGTACGTACATACATAATTGGGAGGAATTCACTTTAATATCCTGTAGAAAGACACACACAGACACACACACACACACACACACGGACGGACACACACACAAACACGGACCCACAAACACACACGGACACACACACCTCTTGCACCTGTAAATGTGATTTTTATCTCTCTCCGTCCCTGTGTTGTTCTCCTCTGTCTCTCTCTCTCCCTCTCCCTGTGTTGTTCTCCTCTGTCTCTCTCTCTCTCTCTCTCTCTCTCTCTCTCTCTCTCTCTCTCTCTCTCCTCTCCCTGTGTTGTTCTCTGTCTCTCTCCCTCTCTCTCCCTGTGTTGTTCTCCTCTGTCTCTCTCTCTCTCTCTCTCTCTCTCTCTCTCTCTCTCTCTCTCTCTCTCTCTCTCTCTCTCTCTCTCTCTCTCTCTCTCTCTCTCTCTCTCTCTCTCTCTCTCTCTCTCTCTCCCTCTCCCTGTGTTGTTCTCTTCTGTCTCTCTCCCTCTCTCTCCCTGTGTTGTTCTCCTCTGTCTCTCTCTCTCTCTCTCTCTCTCTCTCTCTCTCTCTCTCTCTCCCTGTGTTGTTCTCCTCTGTCTCTCTCTCTCTCCCTGTGTTGTTCTCCTCTGTCTCTCTCTCTCTCCCTGTGTTGTTCTCCTCTGTCTCTCTCTCTCTCCCTGTGTTGTTCTCCTCTGTCTCTCTCTCTCTCCCTGTGTTGTTCTCCTGTGTCTCTCTCTCTCTCCCTGTGTTGTTCTCCTGTGTCTCTCTCCCTCCTTCCCTCTCCCTGTGTTGTTCTCCTCTGTCTCTCTCCCTCCCTCCCTCTCCCTGTGTTGTTCTCCTCTGTCTCTCTCTCTCTCTCTCTCCCTGTGTTGTTCTCCTGTGTCTCTCTCCCTCCCTCTCTCTCCCTGTGTTGTTCTCCTCTGTCTCTCTCCCTCCCTCTCTCTCCCTGTGTTGTTCTCCTCTGTCTCTCCCTCCCTCTCTCTCCCTGTGTTGTTCTCCTCTGTCTCTCTCCCTCCCTCTCTCTCCCTGTGTTGTTCTCCTCTGTCTCTCTCTCTCCCTCTCTCTCCCTGTGTTGTTCTCCTCTGTCTCTCTCTCTCCCTCTCTCTCCCTGTGTTGTTCTCCTGTGTCTCTCTCTCTCCCTCTCTCTCCCTGTGGTGTTCTCCTGTGTCTCTCCCTCTCTCTCCCTGTGGTGTTCTCCTCTGTCTCTCTCTCTCCCTCCCTCTCCCTGTGTTGTTCTCCTCTGTCTCTCTCTCTCTCTCCCTGTGTTGTTCTCCTCTGTCTCTCTCTCTCCCTCTCTCTCCCTGTGTTGTTCTCCTCTGTCTCTCTCTCTCTCTCTCTCCCTGTGTTGTTCTCCTCTGTCTCTCTCTCTCCCTCTCTCTCCCTGTGTTGTTCTCCTGTGTCTCTCTCTCTCCCTGTGGTGTTCTCCTGTGTCTCTCCCTCTCTCTCCCTGTGGTGTTCTCCTCTGTCTCTCTCTCTCCCTCTCTCTCCCTGTGTTGTTCTCCTGTGTCTCTCTCTCTCCCTCTCTCTCCCTGTGGTGTTCTCCTGTGTCTCTCCCTCTCTCTCCCTGTGGTGTTCTCCTCTGTCTCTCTCTCTCCCTCCCTCTCCCTGTGTTGTTCTCCTCTGTCTCTCTCTCTCCCTCCCTCTCCCTGTGTTGTTCTCCTCTGTCTCTCTCTCTCTCTCCCTGTGTTGTTCTCCTCTGTCTCTCTCTCTCCCTCTCTCTCCCTGTGTTGTTCTCCTCTGTCTCTCTCTCTCTCTCTCCCTGTGTTGTTCTCCTCTGTCTCTCTCTCTCCCTCCCTCTCCCTGTGTTGTTCTCCTCTGTCTCTCTCTCTCTCCCTGTGTTGTTCTCCTCTCTCTCTCTCTCTCTCTCCCTGTGTTGTTCTCCTCTGTCTCTGTCTCTCTCTCTCTCCCTGTGTTGTTCTCCTCTCTCTCTCTCTCTCTCTCCCTGTGTTGTTCTCCTGTGTCTCTCTCTCTCCTGTCCCGTCAGGTTGAACACCCCGGAGCCTCCCACCAAGGCCCGCTTCTTGACGCTGGGCTCCAAGTTCCGCTACAGCGGACGCACCCAGACGCAGACGCGCGTGGCCAGCTCCCTCATCGACCGGCCGGCGCCCAACTTCCAGCGCACCTCGTCCAAACGCATCAGCCGCAGCCTGGACGGAGGTAGCGGCGCACACGCGCGCACACACGTATACGTACACAGACACACACACACACACATGCACACGCACAAATGGAATAGTAGGAGAAACGTTAACCCGTTTTGACCTGAGATCAGATTTGAAAAATGTCTGTTTGAAAATTACAGTTTTCTGAAAAAGCTATGTTTCTATGACGGTTGTTCTTCGATTTTTCAAAAATAGCAGACCTACAAGCTCGTAGCGCGCCACTCGGTGGCGCGCTATGAGCTTGTAGATCTGCTATTTTTCAATAGCTAAAGCATAACATAATGCTAACGCCAAAAGGGGTTCCCGCCCAAAATGGGTTAATGGTTAAATGGATTAAGGGAGGGATGAGTGGACTGCAAAAGGAAATTGTGTCAGCTGGAGATGGATGGATACAAAATGGACGGATGGTCGGACGGAACGGGGAGACATGCAGTCTGGCCGGCTATCCGGCCGGCGTCCACATTTCATGCCCCCATGTTGTTCCCCAAATACTCTATATACGTCACCATACCCATATTATGTCATTTTATTTTGTCTTTACCCTGATTGTAGCACTTTGGAATTTGCTACAAAGTGCATTATACATTATTGTTGAGCTTGTAGATCTGCTTATTTTTCAGTAGCTAAAGCACAACATAATGCTTAATTTAAAAACACCAAAAGGGGTTCCCGTCCTGAATAAGGACTAAAAGACTAAGATTTTGAAATGGTGTCTTATTCAAAAGACTTTCACACTGTAAAAGTCTCACACTGTATAGAGACGATGCATACATACATGACGTACTCGTACTGTATGCCCATGGTCTGTGTATGTTGCAACCAGATCCTCTGGTTTTTAGATATTTTTAGTATTTCGGTGTCTGTGATGTCACGGACACAGTGGTCCCACTGCTGGATGACTACAATGACCACAATGCTTTGCTGCACTCACCCCACCATGGAATTAAAAGGATAGAGACCGGAGCGATCCCCCCCCGCCCCCCCGCTATTAATTTCAGTGGAAGTTGGCTCAGTGGCGTTTTGTAGCACCCGGAAGAACAGTCTACTTTCCGCATTTTTTCCCCGATTTGGGCACAAAAATGTGGTGCCCAAAATGCAAAAAGTGCAAACAGGGGGGAGCGCCCAATGTTAAAGCCCCCAGCTGCACAGGGTTTCCTCGTCATAACCAAGGACTGTCTAAAGAGGACGAGACGCGGAGACCGTACGGGCGACGCCATGTTGCTCCATGGTGCTCCATGGAAGGAAAGAAACATGCGCAATGGGCTATATGCAGCCAACACTTCCGCGTTCAGCTTCCTTGGTCTCAACTGTGCATGTTTCTTTCCTTCCATGGAGCACCATGGAGCAACATGGCGTCGCCCGTACGGTATTCGCGTATCGTCCTCTTTAGACAGTCCTTGGTCATAACTCCACGGGTCCGCCTGCAGTCCCACCTCTTACCAGTAGGGCCCAGTGCTTCAACGTTGGAGAGAGAGACTCACTGGCGGCTTTGTGGTGAGGGCTGTCTTATACTGAGACAACATGTAGTCCATGACCAGTGTCCATGACATCAGAGACACTTTGAGACAACATGTAGTCCATGACCAGTGTCCATGACATCAGAGACACTTTGAGACAACATGTAGTCCATGACCAGTGTCCATGACATCAGAGACACTTTGAGACAACATGTAGTCCATGACCAGTGTCCATGACATCAGAGACACTTTGAGACAACATGTAGTCCATGACCAGTGTCCATGACATCAGAGACACTTTGAGACAACATGTAGTCCATGACCAGTGTCCATGACATCAGAGACACTTTGAGACAACATGTAGTCCATGACCAGTGTCCATGACATCAGAGACACTTTGAGACAACATGTAGTCCATGACCAGTGTCCATGACATCAGAGACACTTTGAGACAACATGTAGTCCATGACTAGTGTCCATGACATCAGAGACACTCTGAGACAACATGTAGTCCATGACCAGTGTCCATGACATCAGAGACACTTTGAGACAACATGTAGTCCATGACCAGTGTCCATGACATCAGAGACACTTTGAGACAACATGTAGTCCATGACCAGTGTCCATGACATCAGAGACACTTTGAGACAACATGTAGTCCATGACCAGTGTCCATGACATCAGAGACACTCTGAGACAACATGTAGTCCATGACCAGTGTCCATGACATCAGAGACACTTTGAGACAACATGTAGTCCATGACCAGTGTCCATGACATCAGAGACACTTTGAGACAACATGTAGTCCATGACCAGTGTCCATGACATCAGAGACACTCTGAGACAACATGTAGTCCATGACCAGTGTCCATGATATCAGAGACACTCTGAGACAACATGTAGTCCATGACCAGTGTCCATGACATCAGAGACACTTTGAGACAACATGTAGTCCATGACCAGTGTCCATGACATCAGAGACACTTTGAGACAACATGTAGTCCATGACCAGTGTCCATGACATCAGAGACACTTTGAGACAACATGTAGTCCATGACCAGTGTCCATGACATCAGAGACACTCTGAGACAACATGTAGTCCATGACCAGTGTCCATGACATCAGAGACACTTTGAGACAACATGTAGTCCATGACCAGTGTCCATGACATCAGAGACACTTTGAGACAACATGTAGTCCATGACCAGTGTCCATGACATCAGAGACACTCTGAGACAACATGTAGTCCATGACCAGTGTCCATGACATCAGAGACACTCTGAGACAACATGTAGTCCATGACCAGTGTCCATGACATCAGAGACACTTTGAGACAACATGTAGTCCATGACCAGTGTCCATGACATCAGAGACACTTTGAGACAACATGTAGTCCATGACCAGTGTCCATGACATCAGAGACACTCTGAGACAACATGTAGTCCATGACCAGTGTCCATGACATCAGAGACACTTTGAGACAACATGTAGTCCATGACCAGTGTCCATGACATCAGAGACACTTTGAGACAACATGTAGTCCATGACCAGTGTCCATGACATCAGAGACACTTTGAGACAACATGTAGTCCATGACCAGTGTCCATGACATCAGAGACACTCTGAGACAACATGTAGTCCATGACCAGTGTCCATGACATCAGAGACACTTTGAGACAACATGTAGTCCATGACCAGTGTCCATGACATCAGAGACACTTTGAGACAACATGTAGTCCATGACCAGTGTCCATGACATCAGAGACACTTTGAGACAACATGTAGTCCATGACCAGTGTCCATGACATCAGAGACACTTTGAGACAACATGTAGTCCATGACCAGTGTCCATGACATCAGAGACACTCTGAGACAACATGTAGTCCATGACCAGTGTCCATGACATCAGAGACACTCTGAGACAACATGTAGTCCATGACCAGTGTCCATGACATCAGAGACACTCTGAGACAACATGTAGTCCATGACCAGTGTCCATGACATCAGAGACACTCTGAGACAACATGTAGTCCATGACCAGTGTCCATGACATCAGAGACACTCTGAGACAACATGTAGTCCATGACCAGTGTCCATGACATCAGAGACACTCTGAGACAACATGTAGTCCATGACCAGTGTCCATGACATCAGAGACACTTTGAGACAACATGTAGTCCATGACCAGTGTCCATGACATCAGAGACACTTTGAGACAACATGTAGTCCATGACCAGTGTCCATGACATCAGAGACACTTTGAGACAACATGTAGTCCATGACCAGTGTCCATGACATCAGAGACACTTTGAGACAACATGTAGTCCATGACCAGTGTCCATGACATCAGAGACACTTTGAGACAACATGTAGTCCATGACCAGTGTCCATGACATCAGAGACACTCTGAGACAACATGTAGTCCATGACCAGTGTCCATGACATCAGAGACACTCTGAGACAACATGTAGTCCATGACCAGTGTCCATGACATCAGAGACACTTTGAGACAACATGTAGTCCATGACCAGTGTCCATGACATCAGAGACACTTTGAGACAACATGTAGTCCATGACCAGTGTCCATGACATCAGAGACACTTTGAGACAACATGTAGTCCATGACCAGTGTCCATGACATCAGAGACACTTTGAGACAACATGTAGTCCATGACCAGTGTCCATGACATCAGAGACACTCTGAGACAACATGTAGTCCATGACCAGTGTCCATGACATCAGAGACACTCTGAGACAACATGTAGTCCATGACCAGTGTCCATGACATCAGAGACACTCTGAGACAACATGTAGTCCATGACCAGTGTCCATGACATCAGAGACACTCTGAGACAACATGTAGTCCATGACCAGTGTCCATGACATCAGAGACACTCTGAGACAACATGTAGTCCATGACCAGTGTCCATGACATCAGAGACACTCTGAGACAACATGTAGTCCATGACCAGTGTCCATGACATCAGAGACACTTTGAGACAACATGTAGTCCATGACCAGTGTCCATGACATCAGAGACACTTTGAGACAACATGTAGTCCATGACCAGTGTCCATGACATCAGAGACACTTTGAGACAACATGTAGTCCATGACCAGTGTCCATGACATCAGAGACACTCTGAGACAACATGTAGTCCATGACCAGTGTCCATGACATCAGAGACACTTTGAGACAACATGTAGTCCATGACCAGTGTCCATGACATCAGAGACACTTTGAGACAACATGTAGTCCATGACCAGTGTCCATGACATCAGAGACACTTTGAGACAACATGTAGTCCATGACCAGTGTCCATGACATCAGAGACACTCTGAGACAACATGTAGTCCATGACCAGTGTCCATGACATCAGAGACACTTTGAGACAACATGTAGTCCATGACCAGTGTCCATGACATCAGAGACACTCTGAGACAACATGTAGTCCATGACCAGTGTCCATGACATCAGAGACACTTTGAAATACTGAAATATCTAAATAAACACACATTACCCACATAACCCCCCCCCCCCAGGAAAGTGTTTCTTGTCTCCCAAACATCATTAAAATATGATCTGGTATAGAAAAAGGGGAGAAGTGTCCCTTTTATCCCATTTTGGACGGGAACCCCTTTTGGTGTTTTAAGCATCATGTTATGCTTTAGCTGTTGAAAAATAGCAGATCTACAAGTTCATAGTGCGGCACTGGTGCCGCGCTATGAACTTGTAGGTCTGCTATTTTTGAAAAATCGTGAAAATGTGGCGCAAATCTTTTGAATATATTCTTTCGGAGTGAACGTTTTTAACTCCAATCTTTGCTTCTTGGGAAGTTTTTCAGATGGGGGGGTCGGCGGCCAATTACATATCATTCTTGACATTTCATCCTTGACATGAAATAGTTTGAGCACCACCGACATAGAAACATAGGGTTTTTTCAGAAAACTGTCATGATTTAGAAGATTTTTTTTTTAAAGTTTCGATGTCTAATAACCATGCACCTGAAAGGATGGGTTGTTTATGCTATGTGAGCACCGCTATGGGTCTAATTTACAAGTCTGCAACTCCACCTCATCCATATATTCCATATTCCATATCCATCCATGTTTTCTGGGTCACCATAGCTTGTTTCTCTGTGATCGATTTCTTTTTTTCCCCCACGACAGAATTAGTTTTTCAAACTGAGTGGGAAAATATCCATATAGTATGTGGGGACAGGTCATGATATGCGTGCGTGTGTGCTTGCGTGCGTGCCTGTGTGTGTGTGATAGAGGCATGGGGTCATGAACAGATACAGGAAATAGCATTGCGACATGTGTTTCCTGTCACAGAGATATAGACAGAAAAGTGAGAGTGAGAGAGGTGTAGCTTAGTATAGGGACACCCTACGGTATGCAGCATTCAGTCAAGACTGAAACAATAACATAGAAAACGTATGCGATACCCCCCCCCCCCCCCCCCTCTCTCCATAATGTCAATTTGTTCACCCAATGAAGTTGAATTGACGACGGTGGATTTTCAAAAGGCCCCAATTTTCCCAGAGAAATGATATTCTCTCGTGGGAGCATGCACTGCAGTGAGGTCGGATTTAGTTTCTTGAAACAAAACATGCAATGCATTTTTTTTGTCTTCTTATTGTTTTTGTGCAACATTGACCCCTGCTGAGCTGAATATGCCACTACAGCACCTCCCATGAATGGCTATTTAACCCATTTAGGCCTGACCTCGAAATTTAAAAAAACTTCTTCTAAATCCTCCAGTTTTCTGAAATAAATATTTTCACAATTTTTCAAAAATAGCAGACCTACAAGCTCATAGCGCGCCACTCGGTGGCGCGCTATGAGCTTGTAGATCTGCTATTTTTCAATAGCTAAAGCATGACATAATGCTAACGCCAAAAAAGGGTTCCCGCCCACAATGGGTTAAAATGTTTACATCTGTGTCCTAAACCACTCACTTCCCTTTCATACTACTGTATAATCTGTTGCTGTCGGAAGGAAAACCTCATAACTCCATTTTTGAAGTTTTTGACTGGCATAAATCAGTGCTATTGAACACCCTTTACGTCTCTGTGTTTTAAAAATATTGAACCAATGGAAAGTAGTAAAAAGTGCTTTGGACTCTTAACTCCATTGGACAGTCCCCTCTCATGGAAGTCATTGACAATATATAAAGTCACAACAGCAACTTTGATGAGGCTGCATTGCTTTGTTTTTTATCAAATATACGGTTTTCTTAATTGTACAGTAGGTACAGTAGGTGGAGTACTGTACACTGGCTCAGGTCAAGTGCACTATCGTCTTAACCCATTTCGACCTGACGACGATTCTACAGAATTGTCTTCTAAATCCTAGCGGTTTTCTGAAAAACGTATGTTTCAATGTCAGTGGTGCTCAACCTTTTTCATGTCAAGGAGCCCCAGAATTATCTGTATTTGGCCGCGAAACCCCATTTGAAAAATATGTTGTTCCAGGGACCCCCCCCGTTCGCTCTGAAAGAACATATATTCAAAGATTTGCGCCACATTCTCACGATTTTTCAAAAATAGCAGATCTACAAGCTCGTAGCGCGGCACTCTGTGCCGCGCTATGAGCTTGTAGATCTGCTATTTTTCAATAGCTAAAGTATAACGTTAATGTTTATGTTGACGTTAATGTTTAAAATGGAACAAAAGTATTGTGCTTTTTTCTTTAAACCAGTTCCATCCACTGAGCTTAATCCACCTCCGCGTGAGCAGATAACGCACGTGCAAAATAAACTTAAATTCCAACAGACAGACATGCTTTAATTACCCCGTGTGTGTGTGTGCGTGCGTGTGTGTGTGTGTGTGTGTGTGTGTGTGTGTGTGTGTGTGTGTGTGCGCGTGCGTGCGTGTGCGTGTACGTGTGCGTGCGTCTCTCTCTCTCGTCTCCAGCTCCAGCGATTAGCATAACCGACGCTGACTCTAGCCCGACCTCGGGGATCGTGAACGGACACGACCCCAACCTGGAGCTTCCATCTGACTCTAAGGTGAGTAGGATGGATGGATGGATGGATGTTGTCACGGAGGAGCGTGAGAGAAAGGTAGACCTTTTCTCACGAACGTCCTTGGCAGACGGCGGCGGCGGCGGCCAAAATCCTGCGCTCGTCTAACTCTTGAGAGTCCATATTTGTGGACTCTCAGAGTTACGGACGCGTACATTAACAGACTTTTACTGTGTGTGCGTGTGCGTGTGCGTGCGCGCGTGTGTGTGTGTGTGTGTGTGTGGAGGGTGTGGTTGAACTTATAGTATACTGTAGAACCGGTTCTATTTAACGGTGTGTTTTTACTGTCGCAGTGTGCTCTGTCGTTGGATCAAGGTCCGCTGTTTTATGTTATTAATAAACGACACAAGGGCTTCGGTCCTGGACGGTAACCCCCCCCCCCTCCCCCGGAGTCGACGTTCATTTAGACATCATCAGCAGAAGAAAGAAGCCAAAGAAGACGGGACGGGACATGATCTCTCCGTTTTAACCGTTTTCCATTTCCCCACCACAGGTCTCGTATAGATGCCTAACGTGACCATAATGTTGTCTCCAGTAGGTGGACTTGCACGCGTTGATGCGCTGTGTGTGTGTCTGCTTCTGCGCGCGTGTGCGCACGCGTGTGTGTGTGTGCATGTCCGCAAGAAAGCATCAGTGTGTTTTTTTTTTTTTTCTTCGACAAATTGTATTGCCCGTGACGAGGACGCTCAACGTGATGATGATTTGCACGCCGTTTCTTTCCATTAACGTTCACAGAATGATGTTTTTGTTTTTTTGGAGCCACATCTCACACCGACCCGGCTATAGCTTGTCTGCCGCGGAGGCTATTCCATTGTTAGGGCACGGCTAGTCTCGCCAGTAGCCAGACAACTATATATTCCACAATCTCCGAATGCTATATAGAGAGTCTTGGAAGTACACCTCTCGAAATCCCATGTAAGGAAGCTGCCATTTCCGTTCACGAAAATATATTTAAACCCATTTTGGGGCGGGAACCCCTTTTGGTGTTTTCAACATTATGTTATAATTTACAGATCTACAAGCTCGTAGCGCGCCACAGAGTGGCACGCTACGAGCTTGTAGGTCTGCTATTTTTGAAAATATCGTGAAAATATTTATTTCAGAAAACTGGAGGATTTAGAAGATTTTTTTTTTAATTTTGAGGTCGGGCCTAAATGGGTTAAAAAAAATCTTTAGAGCTTTTTCTTTTATTTTTTTCTGCTAAGCAACAAGCTATATATGCTATGCTATGCTATATATTTTTTTTTTAAATTTTTATATTAGTAAGACGAAACGGAAGTGGCTCCACTTCCGCTTTATATTTTTTACTCATGACGGCTCTTCCGTTGACTCCAGACTGTATGATGGAAGCATTCGGAAATAGCGGGAGGCAACAGTCTGGCAAACGCGAGACTATATAGGACACGGCCTAACCGATAAATGGCACAGCACGAAAGGAATATCTTCTTCTAGAGCGCGTTCATATAAGGCTATACGTCCTGCCTGTCATTGGAGTGGTTGAGTTTGTGAGGAAGACGTGACCCTGTGTCCGTGCGTGCGTGCGTGCGTGCGTGCGTGCGTGCGTGTTCCCGTGTCTGCCTGGTCCGCCCCGGGGTTTAACCCATTTAAGCCTGACGTAGAAATAAGAAAAAACGTTCGCTCTGAAAGAACATATATTCAAAGATTTGTGCCGCAATTTTTACGATGTTTCAAAAATAGCAGACCTACAAGCTCGTAAGCGCGCCACTCGGTGGCGCGCTATGAGCTTGTAGATCTGCTATTTTTCAATAGCTAAAGTATAACATAATGCTTAGTTAAAACACCAAAAAGGCTTACCATCCAGAATGGGTTGAGACCCAGCTAGGATTTAGTTAACAGTGTTACATAAGCCCATATACTGTATATCCTGTGGTCTGCTTGGCGTGACCGTGTCCACAATCAGCTAAACCGCTGTCAGCTGCTGGGACCAGCTGAAGGAACATTGACAAATTACTGAGCGACCGGCGCCAGTGGTGATGGGAAGTAACCTAACGTTTAGTCAATTATTACTGTACATCGTGCACTCAATTTGCCGTGCTCGAGTAAAGGTATGAGGTATAGTTGTACTCGAGATTTACCATTTTTGCGCCGCTATATTCCTTTGACGTCTTCAGTTGCTCAACGAGTTCAGATCAGCTTATCAAAACAAAATGCAAGGGGGAAATAACTAGCAAGCCTTTTGTGCGGCAGAGGTGTTGCAAAATTGCACCATCTCTAGGCTGAATGTTCTCTTTTTGTTCCTTTTTTAACCCATTTTGACCTGGGAACAATTCTACAAAATGTATTCTAAATCCTGAAAGTTTTCGGAAATAAAAAACATTTTCACGATTTTTCAAAAATAGCAGACCTACAAGCTCGTAGCGCGCCACTCGGTGGCGCGCTATGAGCTTGTAGATCTGCTATTTTTCAATAGCTAAATTATAACATAATGTTTAAAACACCAAAAGGGGAGTACTTCTATCACCATTGTCGGTCCTATCTTGCGGGTTCCGCGACCCAAGGATGGGTTGCAGAAACAACATTTTTTACGGGCCTCTTTATTCATTTTGTTTCCTACATTTTGTTTAGAATTACTATTCAAAACATTTTTTACCCCCCCCCCGGTAATTCCATGAAGAAATCAACGAACAATCTAAGAAATTACCTAAATTGGGAAAACAAAGATATTTTGTAGAAGTGGTGAAAATAGCCGATCTGCAAGCTCGTGGATCTGCTATTTTCACTTTTATTTACTTTTTGTTTCCTTTTGGTTATAAACAATAACTAAGTTATAGTTTAGTTATAGTCATTTGCACTACTATTTCTCTTTTGGGTCACGGGCTTAAAAAAACGTCTGGGAAGCACCTCTCTACACTGTTTTGTACCTCCTGTTTGACCTCCCCGTTTTCACTCCCTCTTGACTCCTCCTCGCTCCCGCTCTCACCTCCCTCACCTCCTAACCTCCTCCTCCTCCTCCTCCTCCTCCTCCTCCACCTCTTCCTCCACCTCCTCCTCTTCCTCCTCCTCCTCCTCCTCCTCCTCTTCCTCCGAGCACCGTGTACTTTAAACCTCCTCTGCTTTCTCTTCTTCCCAACAGTGGCACGCTCTAGTCTCTACCCTCGCCGTGAACTCCCTGGTGTTCATTTTAGCTGCCGAGAAGGGTGCAAATGGAACCAAATTACTGTTAAAAAGTTAAACGGAAGTTAGACAAACGTTGCATGCGAGCGCTATAGGACATCGCATGCGATTTACAATTGAAGCTTTTAGCAGACGCTCTTAATCGACACCACATGGGTAACACATCAAATACATAGAAATGAGCCATCAAGGATCTTGAACCTAACATCCGTCTAACAGTTAGAATATCTATTTAATGAAACTATGCATATACGCTATACTGAGTATAGGGTGCTATATTTACATAAAATGCTATCTAAATTCCATAAATTGAGCCTCTGCATACGCCTGTAAGGCTGTCGAGGCTAGGGCAAGTGCTACGGGGCTAAGGCGCGATTCATACTCCTATTTTAGAGCCGAATAAAAGTCGGTTCGGCTCTGTAGAGCCTACAATGTGACGTCATTTGAGTTTCGGGGGGGGGGGGGGGGGGACGTCCTAAAGTCGGCTCTTCGGTGCTACTGAAAATTTCCGACGAGCCGAAATCATTTCGGCACTACAGCGGTAAAATAGGAGTATATATCGGCCCCTAAGATGGAGTCTGAAGAGGTGGGTTTTCACTTTTTCAGACTATACGGCGGAAGGTTGGGGAGTGAGTCTGCAGTTCTAATGCAAATGCATGGCGGCACTCCTCGGCTCAAAGGAGTCCGGTGGTTCTCTGTGGACACGTGCAGCACCTCCTCAGTGGTCCATCTGGTTCCATTTGCACATTCTTGGAGTTCCAAACACTTCAGGGGTCCCTCTGGTTACCCGTTGTACACTCTCCGATGTCCTGGTGCACCCTGCCGGTCACTTCACTTCACTTCAGTGTAACCTGTGGTGCTGTACTGTTCCTACCACTGACTAATGTTGTGACTCTCTCCCTCTCTCTCTGTGTCTCTCTCTCTCCCTCTCTCTCTGTGTCTCTCTCTCTGTGTCTCTCTCTCTGTGTCTCTCTCTCTGTGTCTCTCTCTCTGTGTCTCTCTCTCCGTGTCTCTCTTTTCCCTCCTCGCACTCACGTTATTTTCCGTCTGTCACTCCCTTCCTTCCTTTTTTTTGCTGTTTTCTTCACGATTTCCCCCCCAAAACGAAACGATTGCGAATTAACGCACGTGCACATTGTTTCACCCTTTCACCCTTTGTGCTTTGTGTTACTGCGTTCCTCCCCCTCCTTCGACGTGCACCTCTCTCTCTCGTCCCCCAGCAGTCCATCTTCATGTTCCCCCTCTCCTTCTCGTCGTCCTCCTCCCTCTCCTCCATCCCTCCCTCCCTCGACTCCATGTCGGAGCTCGACCGCATGCTGTCGGACATCTCGGAGGACGAGGACGCCGTCGACAACGGCGACGCCCTCCTCTCCTCCGCCGCGCGCCTCTCGGATTCCCCCCGGCGTACCGCTCCCCCGCTCTCGGACCACCACGCCCCCCACGATCTCGTGCTCGATTCCCTTCGCGCGCCTCCGCCCCTCCTCCTGGGGGAGGAGCTGAACTGCGAGGGCGTAGCCTTGGCGACGGACGCAGCGTCGTCGGGCATCGGGCGGAGCTGCTGGCGCCTCCCGCTGAGGGCTGTGGTTAAATGCGTGTCACTCGTGCTGCGTTTCCTGTGCCTGGTGGCGGTTGGGAAAGGCGGCGTCGCGCAGCGTTGGTGGCGGCCCGCCAATGTGGCGTCGCGGGCTCTGACTAAAATGAGCCTCTTTGCGCTCACCGTCCCGACGTCGGTGGCTAAGCTGGCGCCCGCGTTTAAAATGTCGACTTTCAGCGAAAGACCGTTTAGTCTACATGCGTTTTTCGCCTCTTTGGCCTCAAAGTTCCTCGGCGCGGGGGGGTTCCCCGTCCGACCGGCGCTTCTCCTCCGCTCCCTGGTCTCCTCCGCCTCTTCTATCCCTCCTCGTCCCTCCCTCTCTCCTCCTCCTCCTCCTCCTCCTGTCCCATCCTCCTCCTCCTCCTCCCCTTCGCTCCGCCGCCGCCTGCCCTCTCCTGCGCTCGCCCTCTCGCGCCTCTCCCCCTCGGCGCACCGCTACCTGAGCAGCCCCGGCCCTCTGTTCCTGCCCTCGCTCCTGGCCCTCTTCCTGCTGGCCGTCATGCTGACGGCCGCCGCCAGCCGCTCCGTGGGCCTGGCGCTGCTCCTGGCCACGCCCCTCGGCCTGACCCTGGGCTTCGTGGAGAGCATGTCGGCCACCAAGCGGCGGGTGGCGGCGCCTCCACCGGCGGCCTCCGCCAGGCTGTGCGGCGGCCAGGTCCCGCCGCCGCGGCTAGGCGTCGTTAGCGTTCACGCCGCCGCCGAGTCGTCTCCGCTCACCCCCGCCGCGCGCACGCCTCCGATCCAGAGGCACTACAGCCACGCGGGCGTCGCCTGGACGCTGGAGCTGTGCGATCCGGCTGCGTAGACGACGCACACCTTGTCCTCGTATACCCAACCCTGTTAATATCTCGTTTAGTTTGTGTCTGCGCGCACTTCCTATTTTCTTTTTCTGCATCCCTCCTCCTCCTCGCGATCCCCCTTATTTCCCTTTTCCTTTCACCTTCCCGGCTTCCCATGATTCCCACCACTGTTACAGTAATCTTTGTATATATATATAGAGAGAAGATAGACTTTTGAATAGTTAATTCATCTTAAATGGACTTTAACCCATTTAGGCCTGACGTGGAAATAAATAAAAAACGTCCGCTCTGAAAGAATAAATACCTATTCAAAGATTTGTGCCGCATTTTTTTACGATTTTTTAAAAATAGCAGAACTACAAGTTCATAGCGCGCCACTTGGTGGCGCGCTATGAGCTTGTAGATCTGCTATTTTTCAATAGCTAAAGAATAACAGAATGCTTGAAACACCAAAAGGGGTTCCCGCCCCAAAATGGGTTAAAAAAAAAGAGGGAAAGAGTGTTATAGAATTATTGTCAAAGAGGAAATATAGATTGATGATACAAATATATATATATATATATATATATATATATATATATATATATAGAGAGAGAGAGAGAGAGACTATATATGTAATGCAATATCTGATGACAGTAAATGGATATGTGATCACTATAGCGCTGCTAGTGAATGTATAAGTCTAGATGAAGACTGCGATTGAGGTCAGGTTGAGTTCTATGATAATAAATGAGAAACGTTATACTGTGCGTAGGTAGAGTAAAATAATCCAGAATAGTGTACAATAGTGCTTCTTTTAAAAAAAACAAGAAAAAAGGCAACATGTGGTACTGTATCTCCATAGGGAAACGCGCAAAGGTCTGTCCTTTTTTAGAAAACTATTAACGTGTGTAGAAGAGAGAAGACATTTGAATGAGCTGTGGCTCATCAGAGGTGCGGCTTCCAGAGGTACCTTTCGCCTGAAAGGTTTTGAAAGGTACCTATAGATGTCAGCGAGGAACAGACCAACAGAACTGGACTGTAGAAAACAAACAATGTCATCGTTATCGCTGTGGATAAATCTCCCCGTGTGGATCGAGCAGGTGTCGCGTATATCGTCGCGGTCCGGAGGAAACCTTGCGTCGCCAATATTTCAGAAGTCAACGGCCTATTTTGTAAGGGGAGGGGGGGGGGGGGGGGGGCGTTGTGAGCTTGTAGATAGCTATTTTTTAAAAGATTTAGAACGTTCTTGAAGCCTTTCACCTGCTGTCTAATGACGTGCTCAAAAACATGGACGTTGGAAGTCTGTCCATGGCTTTTATATTTTATATTAACTTTATTAACCAATGAAAAGTCTTAAGAAGAGCACTAAGTAAGAACTACATTGATTGGATCCATTGGAACATAGTTTATTCATATTTTATTTTTTCCATTTCCCGAAAAAGTGACGGTTTTGGACACGCAAGGTTTACGCCCGACAGCGACAATATTCTGTATCCAAACGAGGCAACTAATCAGTCGCACCTGCCTTGCTGGTAATACGGCATGTGACTACTGTGGACTCTATAAGGAGACATGCTGCTAATATATAGCTGCTAATAATATAGCTTGTACAGGTGCATCTTCTTTTTACTTATTCAGTGTTATATTTGAGACCTTAACAGTTTGTATATTCACCAAATACCAGGCGATTGAGGCCGTCACTACAATCACCATTTTATGTCCAAACTGACACTCGATGCACTTTGTTTTGCCACATAGATGGAAATGGAATGATTACGCTGAAGGCTTAGTGCTAGAACAGGAAACATAACTGTAAATAGATAGTATGCCTACACTAACTGTAGGTGCAAGCTTTATGCCAGTTAAATGATGTGGGGAAAAGGTGTTACACGTACCCCCCCCCCCCCCCTCTCGTCCCCTAGATTTAGGCTGCCCCTCGCCCCCAGTCTCTCAAACCCCTCGTCCCTCTCGTCCCCCAGATTTAGGCTGCCCCTCGCCCCCCAGTCTCTCAACCCCCCCCCCCCCTCGTCCCACAGATTTAGGCTGCCCCTCGCCCCCCAGTCTCTCAACCCCCCCCCCCTCGTCCCACAGATTTAGGCTGCCCCTCGCCCCCCAGTCTCTCAACCCCCCCCCCTCGTCCCACAGATTTAGGCTGCCCCTCGCCCCCCAGTCTCTCAACCCCCCCCCCCCTCGTCCCACAGATTTAGGCTGCCCCTCGCCCCCCAGTCTCTCAACCCCCCACCCTCGTCCCACAGATTTAGGCTGCCCCTCGCCCCCAGTCTCTCGACGACCCCCCTCGTCCCCTCGTCCCCCAGATTTAGGCTGCCCCTCGCCCCCAGTCTCTCAACCCCCCCTCGTCCTCGTCCCCCAGATTTAGGCTGCCCCTCTCCCCCAGTCTCTCAACCCCCCCCCCCCCCCCCCCAACCCATTCATGTTAGGAAATTACATTGTGAGCACATCCAATATCTAAAGGTAATCATCTTTGCTTTGACTAAGAAATACTTATTTTAAGAAAATAACCAAATGTTAAGACTTTTAATGTAAAACAAAACACTTGGGGGTTTAAAAATAACACTTAAAAGATATGAACTTGTTTAATATAGTAAAAGTAAAAAAACAAAAAGGAACTAACTGTGTGTTGTTTGGAAGGAAGGAAGGAAGGGGCTAGCTAGCCGACTTGGTGTTGACCACTGAAGAGTAGGAAGTTGTCCATGTCACGGTCATGAGTCATAAATGTCTCCTGCTCAGAGTGTCCCATCATGCTTCACTCCTCTTGGCGGCCCGGGGTAGTAGGCTGCAGCGTTCACCACGTCACTAACTAGCCTGAGATCCCCTGTGGCGCCGGCGGGCGGGCGGGTGGGTGGACGGGCGGGGAGAGAAATAACTACATTTCCCATGATCCCATTTCACCTTTTTCTTTCCCCCCCCCCCGCCCTCAACCAACACCAACCCCCCCCCAACCATCCATATTGTCACGCCCATTATTGCCGTGACCACACGGCCTTGTCCTCGCAGGTGGAGGACGGGGAGTTGAGCCTCGGCGATGCTGAAGTCACACTGGGTCAGGTCTGTAAGGGCCTCGCTCTCCTTTTCTCTTCTTATCAACCCAGCATGCTTTTCAAACTCCCCCGAGGAAGAAATGCGGGGGGAGTTGTTCTCATGTAGCTGAAAGGTGGATTTAGCGTTTCCCCCAATCAATGGGTCGGGAGGCTCGGGACCCATTTTATGGGTTGTAACTAAATATCTTTTACACATATCTTTTACATATATATATATATATATATATATATATTTTTTTTTTTGTATTATTAAAGTAAAAAAGAGAAAAGATACTCAATGCATTTAAACTCTACCACTCAATTTGTAATATTCTTCAAAAAGCAGGTTATTATTATTGCATATATATATAGGTTCATATGCTAGCTATGGTTTTCTCTTGCGAAGCAAAAAATGTTGTCTGGTAAATTGGGGATATTTCAATTCAGAAAACGAGGAAAGGTCGTTCGGAAGCACAACAAACAAAACGACTTTTGAGAGTGACTGTGAATGAATGCCGACGTGCAACACTGTCCACGCATTGCGCTGCAGCGTTTAGCGAGTAAAGTGTGATTTGTGTCTCTCTCTCTCTCTCCCCGATGCCATGCCAACAGTCGTATGGAGCCACAGAGCCCGCCCTCTCTCAGGTTCATAACGCACTGTTTGATGGCGTAGTTATTGGTCTGTCAGTCATTTTGAGTCGCTCTTGTTGGTTGGTTCAGTTGTCACTCGCTGGGTTTGGTTTCTGTAGCGTAGGGTGAGGTTGCCCCTTGGCTCTCTTAAGAAATCATATTCTATATCTTTTTTTTTAAACTCTTCTAAAACATCAATATCACCGCACGGCGGTAAAAATCCGTCGTCTGTTTGTAACTCTGCGAGTGTACAAATGCAATGTACTGTACACTCTCGGAGTTAAATCGACAACGAGGAGATTTTGTCGTTCGGAATTTCAGTGAATTTGAGATCATCCTCACTCTATTTTGTATTTGTACATTAGCATTGGGACCCTTGTTCCTCTCTTATTGGTCACGTTGGAGGGATCGTGACGTAAAAAAAAAAAAAAAAAGTTTGGGTTTTATTTTATTTTTCTAAGCTCAATTTCACCCCCCCCCCAAAAAAAACCCCTGAACTTTAAAATTAGATTTCTCTGTGGTCTCTGGGGGTTTTCTGGCTCAAACAAGTGCTCTGATTAGCCTGTGGACTGTGTGATGTAGGAGTCCACAAATCCCATATGACATAGGAATTTTTGCCATCTGCCTGTTTTCATTTCGGCTCAAAAGGCAAAGAGAAAACCCTCCAGACCACAGAAAATCCACTGTTCAGGTCATGAAAAACCAAAAAAAGAAATGAAAATGTATGTCATGGAACCTTTAAAGGCCTTGGGGCTGACCTCGACATTTAAAAAGAATATTCTAAATCCTCCAGTTTTCTGAAATAAATATTTTCACGATTTTTCAAAAATAGCAGACCTACAAGCTCGTAGCGCGTCCCTCGGTGGCGCGCTATGAGCTTGTAGATCTGCTATTTTTCAATAGCTAAATTATAACATGTTTAAAACACCAAAAGGGGCTTCCCGCCCCAGAATGGGTTAAAGGCCTTGGGGCTCCTATAGTCCTATAGCCTCCACTGCAAAACAGAACAGGTATAGCTCAAAGGGCAATTTCACCCTCACCTCACCGTCTTCAAGGTGACCAGCTTTGGCCAGTGTGGTCTGCTGCTGTCTCTCGGGTTTCAACGTTGTGTTTTGTGGTCGCTTTTCCTTTACCTGGGGGCTTTCACTGAAGGCATGTCGATGTGTTTGTGTGTCGTGATGACTTGACGTGTGTGTGTGTGTGTGTGTGTGTGTGTGTGTGTGTGTGTGTGTGTGTGTGTGTGTGTGTGTGTGTGTGTGTGTGTGTGTGTGTGTGTGTGTGTGTGTGTGTGTGTGTGTGTGTGTGTGTGTGTGTGTGTGTGTGTGTGTGTGTGTGTGTGTGTGTGTGTGTGTGTGTGTGTGTGTGTGTGTGTGTGTGTGTTCCTGAATGCATGTGTGATATGAACATGGGTACAAAGCACTAACGCACCTGAACTCCCTGTGACGACGAGCGAGGGAGTATTTTAGTTTTCTTGTGTGTAGTTCTTTGGACTCATCTTCCACTCCGCCACAGCTGGGAGTTTGAGCCTCGTTATCACCCCACACCTGCTTCCATTGATTTTTATTTTGTTTATCCGTGTTATTCTTGTACTGTATGTTTATCCCATGTATTATTTTGTTTTTCTCCATTTGAGATATTTCATCCATTTAGTTTTTTTTTTTTTTTTTTTTTTATTGTAATGATTATCTATTTCCAATGTATTATTGATTTATTTTTCTTTTTTTTCTTTCATTTACATCATTACCCTAGATTTTAGTTTTAATTTGAGGGGCGCTAGCGCCTCCAATGCCCAGCTTTAGAGACTACTTGATTGGCTGAGCACGGAATTTGACGATTAGAGCGCCCCTCAAGTGTCATTTCTATTCATTTATTTATTTTCTCCATTTCTTTTTGTGCTCTGTATGTGTGTGTGTGTGTGTGTGTGTGTGTGTGTGTGTGCTGTGTGTGTGTGTCTGCCCTTCACAGAGTCCAGGGAGAGTGCGTGGGGACAATATTTATGTGAGGCACAGTAATTTAATGTTGGAGGTTGGTACTGGCGCCACAGGATGGCCCACAAAAAAGCAAGAAAAAAAAATGTCATCTTCTTCTGTACTCTGGCGCCATCTACCGGCCACAATCAGAAACTACAGCTTGCTGTGTTTGTTATTACAAGGCTGCTTTTTGCCTTTAATTCCGGCACTCTCCGGCTCTGCGTGTGTGCCGTGCATGCAGTCGTGCACGTGTGTTTTTACAAGCCTGACTTATTACACGCACATGGTTTGTGCACGTTTGCCGTGCGCAGAACCCCGGCCGATCTACAAGCCCGCGACGCGGTGGTGCTGCTGCGGACGGTGCTCTTGCAGTGAGCTTGCAGATCGGCTATTGCGACATCGCCGCACGATTAAACGTGTAAACCAGGCCTTCGTTTGTGGGCTCGATTCAATTCACTGTCGGGATCAATCAATTCCACAAATTGATAGATTTTTTTTTTTTTTTTTCTCGTCCGAGTTCAAATATTGCTGAAGAAACCGGATGAGACGGGTTTCTACATGAATTGAATCAGCCCTGATATGTGTGTGTGTGTGTGTGTGTGTGTGTGTGTATGTGTGTATCAATGGATTCTATATTTGCATGCTATGCATGTTGAGTGCTGTTATTTTCATGTTTCTTTTTTTTTTTTTTGCAAGCGGCTGACCTTGTTCTTCTCGGTCAGCGGTTGTGACTGTGTTCTAATAATTTGCCCAGGGAGCCCCTCCCTCCCTCCTCCTCTCTCGACTAACCCCCTACTAATCCTTGCCTCGTCTAACGCCCATATATGGACCTTTCTTCCTGTACTCTGGCAACAGGCTGCGATTGGCTACCGCCGGTGTTGAGTGACGACACTTTGTTTTGGTTTTTTTGAATGACACTAAACCAGCAAACAGCTCCTATACTCACTGAACCATGGGGACTGATATTGATGCTCGATGAGCTGTGTGTGTGCGTGTGTGTGTGTGTGTGTGTGCGCGTGTGTGTGTGTGCGTGCGTGTGTGTGTGTGATTACCATCACTGTCAGTCCCTTGTTGTGAGGTCTTGCCCTAATGTTCTGCCTCCCACACACACACACACACACACACCCCAAACAAGATGCATACGCTCTGTCTCACTGTGGCCTGCGCACGCACACACACACACACACACACACACACACACACACACATACACACACACACACCCCAAACAAGATGCATACGCTCTGTCTCACTGTAGCCTGCGCACGCGCACACACACACACACACACACACACAAATACAGAGTTTTCTGTGGTGTTTACAGTCGTTTGAACTTCATGCAAACCCCTTTCACATAATCACATTTTATTGAGCTAATAAATGAAATGCCATTTCAAGGCAAGTCGAGCTTCGGTGAGACTTGGCAGCCATCTTGTTTTTCCTCCCGATTGACAGACTAATGTTCCTGTTGAACCCCAATCTGTCCCCGATTCCCCCCCCCCCCCCCCCCCCCCCCCCCCCCTGTCTCTCTCTCCTCTGTCTCTCTCTCTCTCTCTCTCTCTCTCTCTCTCTCTCTCTCTCTCTCTCTCTCTCTCTCTCTCTCTCTCTCTCTCCTTCCATCCAAATCCCTCTTGTTAACTCTGTTTTTTTTTGTTTTACCTCCCCATCCTCCCCCCTGTGCTTATCATCCACACCTCCACCTCTCTCTCTCTCTCTCTCTCTCTCTCTCTCTCTCTCTCTCTCTCTCTCCATCCATCCCTCCATTCTTCACCTCCTCTTCATCCCGCTCTTCCGCGGGTTCCTCCTCTCTAACCTTCCTCCCTCCCTGTGCGCTCCATTCCGCTCTCCTCCTCTCTCTCTCTCTCTCCCATGCCCTCTTCCATCTCTGATCTCCATCCCAACCTCCCCCCTCACCATGTTTCCTTCTTTTCCGTCCCTCCCTCTTTCATTCACCTCCCTCTCTCCCACCTCCCCCGTAACCCCCCTCTCCTGTCTCTCCCCCCCCCCCTCCTCCCCCCATCAGGGACCATGATAAGACCCAAGACGAGGTGCTGAAACACCAGGCTAGCATTAGCCAGCTAAAGCGCTCCTTTATGGAGGCGCCGCCTCCCTCCCCTCCTCAGCCCAACCAGTGGGAGAAACGCCTCACCTCCTCCCCCGCCGCCACGCTGCGTGTCCAACAGCAACCGCACGCGGTACGTCTTCGTCTCTGGGTGTCTTGTGCGTGTGTGTGTGCGTGTGCGTGTGGGAAGTCCACTTTGTATACCTGACGTCCCTGTTTTTTGGGAATGTCAAGAATAGCGGAATATACACAAGCTTTATGAGCCGATTCTGCTGTTTTGGCAAAGCATAACATAGAAAGTATAACATAAGGCTTCAAGGGGCATGAAAACTAGAGATGTCCCGATACTGTATCGGTATCGGGAAAAGTATCGGTGTCGGGGCCCCTTTTTTGTCACATCGGTTCATATCGGTATCGGCAAACATGCCAGTCTAACCACCGATCCGACACAGGGGGTAGGGCGGTTGACACTATGGCAGGTAAATACAATGTCGAGGCATGCGAGGTTTGCTTTCAAGTTGCCAAACTGCACATAATATGAGTGAGGAGTCTGCTGTAAACACAACACGAGATATATAGCTAGATAGCTGTAAACACAACACAAGATATATAGCTAGATAGCTGTAAACACAACACAAGATATATAGCTAGATAGCTGTAAACACAACACGAGATATATAGCTAGATAGCTGTAAACACAACACGAGATATATAGCTAGATAGCTGTAAACACAACACGAGATATATAGCTAGATAGCTATAAACGCAACACGAGATATATAGCTAGATAGCTATAAACACAACACGAGATATATAGCTAGATAGCTATAAACACAACACAAGATATATAGCTAGATAGCTGTAAACACAACACGAGATATATAGGTTCTTCCATTTTTCTAAAATAGCAGATCTACAAGCTCGTAGCGTGCCACTCGGTGGCGCGCTATGAGCTTGTAGATCTGCTATTTTTCAATAGCTAAAGCATAACATAACACCAAAAGGGGTTCCCCGCCCAAAATGGGTTAACCCATTTAGACCTGACATTACATATTCTACAAATCTCTTCTAAATCCTGACAGTTTTCTGAATAGCCTCTGTTTCTCAACCTTTTTCATGTCAAGGAGCCCCCAGAACTATACCTGTAGTTCCAGGGACTCCCCCAGAAGCAAAGATTTGACTTAAAACGTTTGCTCCGAAAGAATATATATATATTCAAAAATGTGCACCACATTTTCAAGCCTTTTCAAAAATAGCAGAGTGCCGCGCTATGAGCTTGTAGATCTGCTATTTTTCAATAGCTAAAGTATAACACAAGGCTTTAAAACACCAAAAGGGTTTTTTTTTTTTGCTGCTTTGAATTGTCTCATATGGTAGCGCTGCATGCCATCAACGTGGACAAGGTGCTGAGACTCTATTCTCTGCTCACTTTCTTTTGGTTGCCAAGAGTTGAATACTGTAAATGTTCAACTTTGGGTACAGTAGCTCGTCGTCACTGACGCTCCGAACATTTTAGTAAGAGCGCTTTGGTGGTTGCATGCGGCCTAACTCTGTGGTTCCCAAAGTGGGGTCCGCGGACCCCCAGGGGTCCTTGAGGGAGTTCCAGGGGGCCCCCAGCTAAATGATAGTTTGGATTACCAAACGGACTCTTACTGTATGGGTCTGTAACTCTGACGGGTCCCTTTTGGTTCCATTTGTACACTCTCAGAGTTAAATTAGCATTGATTTTCCAATATAAATTGGGGGTCCCAGAGATAGAAATGCCATTAAATGGGGGTCCGTAGACTAATGCATGTCAAACTGGGGGGTCCTTGAAATGAAACGGGTTGAGAATCTCTGCTAGAGCCGTCAAAATCTTCTCTTATGTGGGTCTCCCTGGTATGTCTTTATCTATCTTCAAATGGGGGTCCGTGGGCTAATTAGTGTCAATTTGGGGGTCCTTGACAAGGAAAAAGTTTGGGAACCAGCTGGCCTAAACTTACTCAATGATTTAACCCATTCTGGGCAGGAACCCCTTTTGGTGTTAGCATTGCTATGCTTTAGCTATTGAAAAATAGCAGATCTACAAGCTCATACGAGCTTGTAGGTCTGCTATTTTTGAAAAATCAAAGAACGACATAGAAACATAGCTTTTTCAGAAAACTGTCAGGATGTAGAAGACATTTTTAGAATCTGATCTCAGGTCAAAATGGGTTAAAAGGGGCACTTCACCCAAAGATGACATGCACACGTTAATCTCTCATGCACTCCAGGGCCTTTAAACAGCCTTGCATAACTTGTTTTCTTGTTGTGGTCATTGTTTGATGTTTGGATGAAAATGTCCCTTTCCATTAAGCACAACGGTTGCTTTGAATAAGGCATCGAATGACATGATCTTTGCCACAAGAGGTATGCATGTCAGGGCTACTGGCTGGCACTGAACCCAACAGGACAATAGTTTGATTTATTTGTGCATTTAGTTAGAATTCACACACGCGCACACGCACACACACGCACACACGACACACGCATAGCTGGGCCTTGAAGCACAGTTTGTCTTCCTGTGGTCCACTCTTAAAACCAATACATGCAGTATATAAAATAAAACGATAAATACATTTGAAAACCAAAACGTGCATTAAACTTTACACAATTTTAAGAGTAAACCGTACAGTACGTTAAACTAATGTACTGTACATTGAAAGTGAAGTGAAAACATGCCAATGTGCAGATTTACAAATCTGCACATTTGAGAGCATTGATTAAACGTTACAGTCGGCAACAAATGGCAAAACCTAAGACACAACTCTCTGTGCGTGCGTGTGCGCACGCGCATGTGCACGCACGCGCGTGTGTGTGTGTGTGTGTGAAAGCGCACACTGAGCAGAATCCCCATCCGATAGCATCACCACAGTCAGTCAGTCATACCAGGCTTGGCCTGGTTGTCATTCGGCCAGCTGCCTCTCTCTCTGCCTGATGCTTTTGTGTGGCGTTGTACAGTAGACACATTCTTCCTTCCTTCCTTCCTTCCTTCCTTCTTGCTCTCTCCTCTCTCCCACTCTCCTTTCATGTGCTGCAAAGCAAGCGCGTCGAAGAGTACAATGAACACGCTTCATGTCTCTGGGTTTCTATTAGCCCGTGGCAGTCTGTCTCGTTTCAGCTTTGCCGAACCCGCCTGTCGGTGACTGGAGTTTCTTCCTGTGTGGCTTTCTCTTCTTCTCGCAGCTGACTAAACAAGGCTGTGCCTTTTTTTCTTTAAAAGTTTAGTTTCGAGCAGAGAAACCCCCACTGGGGGAATGTTGCACGTTTCTGACCGGGAGGATATTATTTAAGGACAAGAGAGTGTTGTCAAGAGAGTCTTCCAGCCAGAGGGGGCATGTCAAGTTGCACTCGAGGTCAAAGCCCCCACAACTCGGGGCTCCAGAGATGACAGCATCCGTTTCATGTTTATCCTTTCTAGCCCATTTTGACCTGAGATCAGATTCTAAAAAAATGTCTTCTACATCCTGACGGTTTTCTGAAAAAGCTATGTTTCTATGTCAGTCGTTCTTCGATTTTTCAAAAATAGCAGGCCTACAAGCTCGTAGCGCGCCACTCGGTGGCGCGCTACGAGCTTGTAGATCTGCTATTTTTCAATAGCTAAAGCATGACATAACGCTAACACCAAAAGGGGTTCCCGCCCCAAAATGGGTTAACTCGACTGCTTGACACACTTTCCCAGTTGTCTTGAACTTCTCTTGTGGTTGTAATAACCGCCATGCATGTGCATGCTCTTTGTTTTCCGTGGCCCACTGTGCATTCCTGTGTCCGTTGCCTTCAGCAAACGTGGGGTGTTGCGTTTTCTAATTCCTTCACTCTCGCTCGAGTCTGTGGCGCTCTCGTTACTGTTAAGTCTTAAGTTGTGTAGCTGAGCGAGTTGGTACGCTTAGTAGGGCATTAAGGAACTAGTCGACTAGTTTACTAGTCGACTAGTTTACTAGTCGACTAGTAAATCCACTAGTCGACCTTGTTGGTACTAGTTGACTAGTTGATTAATTAATTTATTTTCCCGATTTTGTAGGCCTCAAGATCAGGTAGATTATAGTTATAGTCACCATGTACACAGTTTATCAATGTACAAATATTTATTTAAAAAAAAATATATATATATATTTCATTTTTATTTTGTACATAATAGGTAGTTAAACAACTAGTCGACTCGTTGACTAGTAAACTAGGCAACTAGTCAACTAGTAAAAATGACTAGAAGTGAATGCCCTAACGCTTAGTAATTCAGTGACACAGTGACAACACTGCTCGCTGCGTTGGTTGATCGTCATGCGTCGTCGTGTCACCTGTTCCTTCAGGTGTGTGAAGTGAAGTGAGCCAACCAACACCACCAAACACCTGTCGCACAATGCTTTTCCTCCTTTCAGCTCAACATGAGTTCTGTTCTGATTGGCTCTGCTTTCTTACTCTTTAACTATTATATATTATATATATTAACATATATAATATACTATACTATAGTATATTTGAGCTACAGTATATATACTTACAGTAATAAATACATTATAAAAAAAACACTTAACTGTAATGTAGCCTTTTAACGATTTCACCCTGGGGTCACTGTTTTGGGCATGTTGTTATAGGACAAAACGTTTCAAAATGTGTTTTGTTTCAGGTATAAACATAAAGGCTAGGGCTTAAGTTGTGACAACCATGAAAAGACAGCACTTTCGTGCCATATCACGATATTATTCAGTCTCGTATCACGCACGATATTATTCAGTCTCGTATCACGGTTTTGATATAATATCGCTATAGTACATTGCACAGCCTTAATGCCTATGTTTTAAATTACTATTTTATGTAGCGATTTCAGTTGACTGCTTCTCTTTTTCCTCCTGCGTGCTTATAATGTTGTGTTGTTGTACATTTGTGTCTGTGTGTGTGTTGCTGCTGTAGAGCCTCGAAGAGGAGATAGCCTCAATTCTTTTCAGTACAATTTCTGGTACTGGCTTCTCTTGTTCCGCCGCTGTGGCTGCATGCAGTATCTCTGAACCGCCACCCGCCGCTATCTCTGCACGTTCTCCCGCTGCTACAGCTACCGCTGCTACAGCTACCGATGCTACAGCTACCGATGCTACAGCTACCGATGCTACAGCTACCGATGCTACAGCTACCGATGCTACAGCTACCGATGCTACAGCTACCGATGCTACAGCTACCGATGCTACAGCTACCGCTGCTACTGCTACCGATGCTACAGCTACCGCTGCTACAGCTACCGATGCTACTGCTACCGATGCTACTGCTACCGATGCTACAGCTACCGCTGCTACAGCTACCGATGCTACTGCTACCGATGCTACTGCTACCGATGCTACTGCTACCGATGCTACAGCTACCGATGCTACTGCTACCGATGCTACAGCTACCGATGCTACTGCTACCGATGCTACTGCTACCGATGCTACTGCTACCGATGCTACTGCTACCGATGCTACAGCTACCGATGCTACAGCTACCGATGCTACTACCACCGATGCTACTGATACTGCTGTAGATGCTACTGCTGCTACAGCTACCGATGCTACTGCTACCGATGCTACTGCTACCAATGCTACTGCTACTGCTGTAGATGCTACTGCTGCTACAGCTACCGATGCTACTGCTACCGATGCTACTGCTGTAGATAATACTGCTGCTACAGCTACCGATGCAACAGCTACCGATGCTACTGCTACCGATGCTACTACTACTGCTGTAGATGCTACAGCTACCGATGCTACAGCTACCGATACTACAGCTACTGATGCTACAGCTACTGATGCTACTGCTACCGATGCTACTACTACTGTTGTAGATGCTGCTGCTGCTACAGCGGCCGATTCTACTGCTACCGATGCTACTACTACTGATGTAGATGCTGCTGCTGCTACTGCTACCGATGCTACTACTACTGATGTAGATGCTGCTGCTGCTGCTGCTACTGCTACCGATGCTGCTGTAGATGCTATTGCTGCTACAGCTACTTCTACCGATGCTATTGCTGCTACAGCTACCGATGCTACTGCTACTACTCCTGCCGTAGATACTGCTACCGATGCTAGTGCAGAGTCTACTACTGCTGCAGATAGTGCTACTGCTACTACAACAGATACTACTACTACTACTACTACTTCATATACTACAACTGATACAGATACAACAGATACTACTACTACTACTACATATACTGCTACTGCTACAGATCCTACTACTACTACAACTGACGCAGATACTACAGATACCACTACTGCTACTACCATGGCTGATGCCGCTGCTCCTGCCGCCTGCAGTACTACCGCAGGACCACTATGCGACGCTATTCCCTCGACAACTCCGCTGTCTGCCACTGAGGTGCCTTACGTGTTAGGGAGCGGACGTTGGGCCCAGTTTACATTGAAATAGGGGTGCAGCGATACATGTTAACAGTGATACGATGCGCAGCGCAATACACGGTTGACGATGCGATACATTTTAACAGTGATACGATGCGCAGCACAATACACTGTTGACGATGCGATACATTTTAACAGTGATACGATGCGCAGCGCAATACACTGTTGACGATGCGCAGCGCAATACATGGTTGACGATGCGATCATTTTTTTTGACGATATTGGTTCAATCATGGCGTTACGATTCCATGATTTAAAATCGATACAGTAACTATTTGGCGAAGAAATTAAATCTGTGTGAAACGCGTGGTTTAAGTGCAGGTTTTTAAGGGAAACGTGTATGAATATGCATATAAATAAGTAAGCACAGTGATTCTCCTGCAAATTGGACATCACATTATGTACAAACCTGTACCTTGACATGAACACAGAGAATACACACATGTATCAATAGACCAAGTGTAGCGATATTGAATGGGAAAGTAATTAAACCCCACTTTTTCTTCTTAACACGATGGACGCCAGATCGCCTCACAACCCGTCAGATGACGGGTTAAGATTTACCCCGCCAAACCCGCCAGATGGCGTGTAGTAAGGGTTATATTAGTACCAAGCAGCCGAAGCTCGACACTAACCTTCCGTGCTGCCCAGGCTGCTAGACAGCGCCCACGTTCTTCCCATCGTGAGGAACAATGCGCGCGCCTCCCATAAGGATCCACTCATTGTCGTTTCTTTGTTGCTTGTTTTCCCCCGAAAAACACTCCAAAGTTGTTATTTTATTCCAAACCGCCCGGCGTTCAGATGTAAACGGTGATTTCTGATCGCATCGCCGCCAGCCATGTTACCGCTTGTGGTGAAACCTGAGACATGTCGGTTGCTGCTCGAAAATGTTTTTGCGCCTCTACTCGTTGTATTGGGCTGTATTGACGGTAATAGAATGGCCTATGTAGGGTTTATAGCTGGCTCCCTGCGGTCATTTCAAATGGCCAGCAGGAGGCACTGAAAGTGTTAAAATTGCTAAATACAGTGCTTAGTATTGACTCGATCGATTACTTGCATTGCAAATCGATGTTTCGATGCAGTTACGATATCGTTACACCCCTATCGAAATCAGCCATTGTGATGTGTAAAACATATTACACGACTCCTCCCATGGTACACAATAATGAACTGATTGACAGTCAATCCAGTATAGGCAGTTATTGTCTCCCCCCACAACAATTTGCTAAAAAAAACAATTTGGTTTCATGGAAAGTAAAACTTGCTCCAACTTGTAATAGTAATAATGCTTCCAAGATTATAACGACTCCTAATAATGCCTGTTGCTGGACTGACTAAAACCCCATGGATCCCCCAGACCCATTCATCCATTTCAATAAGCTCTGGTCTTGAACGCATCGTGGCATCTCACCACACCATCACCACCACCCTCAAGCCCAACTCATCACACTGTAAGAATGGCTATGCTAAAACTGTCTGTGTGTGTGTGTGTGTGTGTGTGTGTGTGTGTGTGTGTGTGTGTGTGTGTGTGTGTGTACACAAAGCAAGAAGCACACATTATTTGATTCCGTATGAACGTTCAAATGAAATGTAACTCGGGTTATATCAGTTTAGTTTTCAGATGATATCATATCTCATTCAAGAACATGGAGAAGAAGAAGAGTTTTCTTTTTCTGCAAATGGTATTTTGCAGAAAAAATCTTTGAAATCTATGAAATGATTTGGAGTGCCCGACGACAAATAACCTATATGACGGTCTGTCTGCTTGGATCCTTGAAACAAGCTTGAATCTCGTGATTTTAAATGAAGCGAAAAGATCTGAAATGATTGATATACATTTAAGACGGCGAATACTCGATGAGAATTGAGTCGACAAGATGCACATTCTATTGTGCTAAACTAAATACTTTGAACCAGTTACCGTATGTCGTTGTTTTTTTTTCTCAGCATTCCATAACTATTTCCATAATTATCTACAGAGCTGAAAGGAAACGATTTGACTCAATATAGCGTGTTTCATTTGTGATGAGATGAGGCTGGCCGTGAACACTGCGGCCGCCATGTTGTCTTTGCTATTCACCCTCCACTCTTCTCACCCACCCGTTGTCTTTCGTTGCTTCATTTATACTTCGCCCCGTTCCACCAAGTATAAATCGTGGCGTGCCGCTGCCTGCCTGTGCCGGACTGTACTCTGTATATGAAGCAAAAAGAAAGGGGGGGGGGGGGGGGGGCGGGGGGGGAACTAAATTTTGCATGAGAGTATAGAGGGTATGCGCATGCACGAAGCCAATGGCAGATTCAAAGTGAATTTAATGTTGTTTGAAGTCATTTAATGCAATCAAATAGGACTCTTTCTGTTTGGATGTATAGGGGGCTGTCAACCAGAAAGTAGTTTTCTTGCCAGTAGGCGTTCCTGCATAACTTCCGGGGTATGATGATGATGTCACGCGCATACCCTCAAATAAAGAGCCGGTCTCTCCATCACCCCCCCCCCCCCCCCCCCCCCCCCCGGTCCTACCCCCCCCCGCCAACCCCCTCACTGTCCTACGTTAACTAGCGTCAGAGACCATGTTGCGTCGCTGACTCTAGGTTTTCGACGGCAAACAATTACATGTGTCCGAGCCCGAGTTGATTTGACAGTTTTGTCGTCGTTAACGTCTTTGTCACACAGGTGAGTCCGCCCCGGCTGGAAGCCACCGCCGGCGCCGACGACAGTACGCCCTCCTCTGACACCAAAGAACCCGGAAAGGTGGTCCTCCTGTAGCTGTGTCCCTGTCACTCCATCCGTCCGTCTGTCTCACTCTAAGACATACCATTATCGCTTTGGCTTCTTTTCATTTGACGTCCTGAATTCATTTGATACTCGGCAACCTCAACTCATTTGTCATTTCAGCTCCTGTTGAAC
>NC_136798.1:40005871-40056763 GCF_951216825.1 Electrona antarctica
CTCTCTCTCTCTCTCTCCTCTCTCTCTCTCTCTCTCTCCTCTCTCTCTCTCTCTCTCTCTCTCTCTCTCCTCTCTCTCTCTCTCTCTCTCTCTGTGTGTCACACACATCATGTCTCATAATCTTTTATTTTGCAGTATCTGTCGCTTGTTTTAACTTTTTTTTAAGTTCTGTGGTCACGTTACACTTTCTTTTGTTTTTGTCTCCACGCATGTGTCGTGTACCGTCTCGCTGTGTGTGTGTTTGTGTGCGTGTCCGTGTTTTTGTGTGTGTGTGTGTGTGTGTGTGTGTCTGCATGTGCGCGCTGTGTGTGTGTGTCTGCATGTGCGCGCGCGGTGTGTGTGTGTATAGACGACTGAGGTCGAATAGCAGAGACCGTTGTCATCCAGGAAGTTTCCAAGGCAACCAAACCATCCATCGTCGTCACGATCATCGAAAGCCCCGACCTTGCCTCCTCCGCCCCTGACTCCCGCCCCTGACCCCCCCCTGACCCTGCCCCTGAGGAGCAGGCGTGAAGTCCGCACAGGAGGAGGAGTTGCGGAAGAAGAAGAGGAGGCGGGCGCGGCCGAGGCCCCCCGACGTCGTCGGAGCGCACGAGAGCGTCTCGTCCGAGAGTGAGAGCGACGAAGAGGCGGAGTACCGCCCCGACGTCTCCGGACCCTCGCTCACCCGCCGCGCATCCCAGAAGAGAGGGAGGAGGAGGAGGAGGAGGAGCACGTAGAGAAGGAGGAAGAGAAGGGAGAGTGAGGTGGAGAACTCGCTCGCGTCTCAAGAGGCCCCTCCTCGCCCTTCCTGTCGAGGAGCAGCAGGAGGAGGAGCCGTCTACGCCAGAAGCAGCCGCTCCTCCCCCCGCCGAGGAGGAGAAGGAGGCGGCGGAGGAGTCTCGGGAAGCGGCTCCGGTTGGAAGAGGTTGTGCAGCAGGCGGTGGCGGCGGCCGCGGCGGCCGAAGAGAACGGACGGAAGGAGGAGGAGCATCACGGGGTCCTGGAGGAGGTGGCGGAGGAGGTGGTAGAGGAGGCGCTGGCCAGAGCGCTGGCCCAGGAGACCGCCACGACGACGACAGAGGAGGAGAGCACCGAAGACCCCATGGTGACGCCCGACGAGTCCCGCCCCCCAACGGCCACGCCCTGCCCGGCGAGGCGGCAGCAGCAGCGGCCGGATTTGTTGCCGCCTCCTTGGCCGAGGAAGAGGAGAGAGGAGGAGGAGGAGGAGGAGGAGGAGGAGGGGCCCAGAGTGAACGGAGAGGCCTCGTTGCCGAGCAGCCCCGCTGCCCACAGGTTATTTGTTGCTCTGAGGTAATGGGCTCCGTGCAACCCCAGAAATAACTCTTCCTACTTCGGCCCGCTTCACCTGCGTCCCGTCACAGGTGTTTCGATGATACTAATTAAGGCTCTCTTCCATTCAGTGTGCAGTGGTTCTCAAACGTTTGATGTCCAGATCCACCATAACTCTGAGAGTGTACAAAATGGAACCAAATGGACCCGTACACACCCGTGCGGGGCCATTTGGAAACCACTCAAGGCCACTTTGAGACCCACATGGTGTAGCAGAGTGTCTCCAGTGAGCCACAATAGCGGCACCCTGACTCTGTTTGACCCAGAACTTTGAACAGAGCCTTGATTATTATCATCGGGTAACGCCTGTGAGGGAAGTATAGGGAGGGGGGCCCCCAAGTTCTTTTCCAAAATGGCGTGTGTGCATAGAGCCCATTCCTGCTGCCCCCGGGCCAGTTGCAGAGAGCTTCGCTGGGCTTTGGTCTGTCCCCCCGCCCCCCCGGCCTGCCGACTGTAGACACGCCTACTTTCCCCCCCTTCCTGCCCTATCACGGCGTCAGGTTTCCTTCCCGCTTGTCTTCCGGTAAACCCCCCCCCCCCCCCCCCCCCCCGTGCAGTGGAGCCACTCCCCTTTCAGCGCCTCCGTCACCCTGAAAACCTTGTTCGTCCATGTAGAGAAGACCTCGTATCTCTTAAACTAAGACGGGGTTCACCGTAGTGTTAGACGTTCTCTGTCAATAGTGGGGGTTTTTTTCCACATAATTATGAGTTAAAAAGCAAGGCTTTTGCACACCTACAAAGCGACAGATAGGAGAGGGACAACCACGTGCCCGACATCATGAAAAAGAAAAAAAACACCCGCACACCCGTCTTCAAATGCAGTGAAAAGCCCAACGTTGCTTGTGTGCCACTCCCACATGTGTGCCACTCCCATTAAGAAAATCAAAGAATTTAACCCCTTTAAACTTGGAGTCCCTATTTTGGGCTTGTTATTTTTTTTTGTCAAAAGTCAAGCTCGTGAGCTTGTAGATTGGCTTTTTTTTCCCCCTCCACTATTCGCCATTGTCAGTCATACGACAATGCATTATACAGTGATATACAGTTAGAGGCCATCGATATTGTCCTTTTCTTTTTGCTGAGGTTTGCGTGATCTGCGCAAAAGGGACAGTTAACCCATTTTGGGCGGGAACCCCTTTTGGTGTTTTAAACATTGTTATAATTTAGCTATTGAAAAATAGCAGATCTACAAGCTCATAGGCGCGCCACCGAGTGGCGCGCTAACGAGCTTGTAGGTCTGCTATTTTTGAAAAATCGTGAAAATATTTATTTCAGAAAACTGGAGGATTTAGAAGGATTTTTTAAATTTTGAGGTCAGGCCTAAATGGGTCAAATGATAAGGGACAATATCCGGTGGCACCCAACTGTACAGTGCAAGTACGCACGTGATTTGCGTGGTAAAGCGATTTCCAAGCCATGCTGTGTTCAATTTTACGAATGCACGGACGATGACCCGCCGCGGCAAACTGGAAGAGAGAGAAAGCTAGTGTCAGCAGCTTGCGAGACAAAATGACGAGTTACAGGTTTTCACACGGCGCCGATGATGACTATTTTGAACGCTATTCCGTCCCAGAATCCTCTTTTCTCCTTAAAAAATCCCAAAACCGAGCCATATTCACAAGACCTTCTCTGGACAGACAGAGAGAGAGAGAGAGAGAGAGAGAGAGAGAGACGACTTATGTTCGTGTGTTGTTGTTAGTGTCAATGTTAATGTTAATGTACCACCAATGGGCCACATTATTCAATCTCATTTTAAGTGTATTGTGTCATTTGATTTGGCCTCAGCCTCCCCCGTCCCCCGTCCCCCCCCCCTCCATTGCTCCTGAAGTGTGCCTCATTGCTGTTGCTGCCTATATTGTTTCCATGCTACATCTCGTATCATAATTGTCATATACAATATTATCATTATCATGTGTTTGTGTCATTTTTACATTGTATACGTGGTTAAAATGACATGTTTGGGGGGTTCTTGTGTGTGATACAACCGACAGTGGCGTGCACAGACATTTAGAGGGGCAGGTGCTCAAGTTAAAAAAGGGCACCTTGTGCAGCGCGTGGAACCGGCCGGTTGCCTTAATCCATTTTGGGCGGGAACCCCTTTTGGTGTTAGCATTATGTTATGCTTTAGCTATTGAAAAATAGCAGATCTACAAGCTCATAGCGCGCCACCGAGTGGCGCGCTATGAGCTTGTAGGTCTGCTATTTTTGAAAAATCAAAAAAAAAAGAGAAAAAAAATGTTTTTTTTTTCTTCTTTTTTTTCAAAAGGGCACATTGCCAAAAGGGCAGGGGGTGCTCTAGCACCCCCTAGTGTCTATCTGTGCACGCCACTGACAACCGAGGCTTTTAGATATGTTGCTGTGCTTGTGCTTCACCTTTTTGCGAGTGTTGTACCGTAGGACTTGTCCTTGTTGGGAGGTTGGCAACGGGGAGTCACGCAGCATTGGTTCATAATTATAATTGTCTTTGTACATTGTATCAATTGGAATCTCAAATGAAACAAAACGTACAGGTGTTTTTTTTTTTTGTTATAATAATTTACCCGCTGCCAACCGCTTCCTGAAATGAGAGAAAAGTCGCCTGGCTGTTATATTGCATCTTTCTGCATGTCACTTTGCATGTCGGTTACCATGTTTGTTTGTTTGTTTGCATGTCATTGTGAACGTGAACGGTGCTCATTTTCATGCGGGGGGGGAACAAACGTGATTTTTGTATTTGCATGTTCGTATTGCACTGTGCTGTCATTGGTTGTCATGTTACATTGGGGGGGGGGGGGAACGGTTAAAGATTTGTTCTGCGTATGAGCGGGGGGGGGGGGGGGGGACGTACACGTTTACTACAAAAACATGGGGTCTTTTTTCTCTCCCAATACTAACAGCATGTTTTTTTTTCTACGCCGTCTATCCCCGGGACTGGTTAAGAATGCCTGGCGTAGATTGTCCAGAGGGATTAGTATGGGCTCGTTCATTTGGCCGCACGTCGACAGCCAAAAGTCAATGTTTGTCAGTCACTGCATTTTTGTGTTTTGTCGTTTCTGCTGCGTCGTCGGCGTCACCGCTGTTGCATGCTGGGTGGCTCGTCTAAAGCAGCAGAACGGGGGACATTCCATGTGTTTCTTTCCATGTGCATGACGTGTGCATTGTTGTTCACGCTGCTAGTAGACACATGCTTGTCCCACTTGACTGTCACCAGTTCATGTGTGTTCATCTATTCTTCACCGTCTGCTGAAATGGGCTGCACTTACTCGCATGTACTGTGTGTGTGTGTGTGTGGCTGACCGCCGTTCAGTTCATTTTCACTTAAATTGGTTTAAGAGACGTGACTGTGCAGTGGTCGCGTTGGAACGTGAGCTGAACACAGTCACATACGTATGTATGCAGTGTTGTGTGTCCGCTCCGGTTTCTGTGTTTCCGTTTGGTTCCCGGGTTTTGTGTGTGTGCGTTTCTTTTTTTAACGTGTTACACCTCACCCCCCCCCCCCCCACCCCCCAGCCTCCCGTGGTGAAGACCGAGATGGTGACCATATCGGACACCTTCGCGGCGCAGAAGACGGAGATCGCCACTAAGGAAGTTCCCATCGTCCACACGGAGACCAAGACCATCACATACGAAGCTGCGCAGGTACACACACACACACACACACAGCACAGTGTACAGTAAATACTCTACTGTGTCTGTGTTCATTTATCCATTTGTGGATTTTCCCGTGCGTATTTGTGTCTGTCAACAAGGATATTGACTGACTCTGTCTCTCTCTCTCTGTCTCTCTGTAGCTGGATGGTGGGGACGGCGAACCTGGCGTTTTGATGACAGCTCAGACAATCACATCTGAATCTCTGTGTACCACCACTACCACACACATTACCAAGGTACTATCACCATTACTACCACACATTACCAAGGTACTGTCACCACTACTACACACATTACCAAGGTACTGTCACCACTACTACACACATTACCAAGGTACTGTCACCACTACTACACACATTACCAAGGTACTGTCACCACTACCACACACATTACCAAGGTACTATCACCATTACTACCACACATTAACAAGGTACTATCACCATTACTACCACACATTACCAAGGTACTGTCACCATTACTACCACACATGACCAAGGTACTGTCACCACTACTACACACATTACCAAGGTACTGTCACCACTACTACACACATTACCAAGGTACTGTCACCACTACTACCACACACATTACCAAGGTACTGTCACTACTACCACACACATTACCAAGGTACTGTCACCACTACTACCACACACATTACCAAGGTACTGTCACTACTACCACACACATTACCAAGGTACTGTCACCACTACCACACACATTACCAAGGTACTGTCACCACTACTACCACACACATTACCAAGGTACTGTCACCACTACCACACACATTACCAAGGTACTGTCACCATTACTACCACACACATTACCAAGGTACTGTCACCATTACTACCACACACATTACCAAGGTACTGTCACCATTACTACCACACACATTACCAAGGTACTGTCACCATTACTACCACACACATTACCAAGGTACTGTCACCATTACTACCACACACATTACCAAGGTACTGTCACCACTACCACACATTACCAAGGTACTGTCACCACTACTACACACATTACCAAGGTACTGTCACCACTACCACACACATTACCAAGGTACTGTCACCATTACTACCACACACATTACCAAGGTACTGTCACCATTACTACCACACACATTACCAAGGTACTGTCACCATTACTACCACACACATTACCAAGGTACTGTCACCATTACTACCACACACATTACCAAGGTACTGTCACCATTACTACCACACACATTACCAAGGTACTGTCACCATTACTACCACACACATTACCAAGGTACTGTCACCACTACCACACACATTACCAAGGTACTGTCACCATTACTACCACACACATTACCAAGGTACTGTCACCATTACTACCACACACATTACCAAGGTACTGTCACCATTACTACCACACACATTACCAAGGTACTGTCACCACTACCACACATTACCAAGGTACTGTCACCACTACTACACACATTACCAAGGTACTGTCACCACTACCACACACATTACCAAGGTACTGTCACCATTACTACCACACACATTACCAAGGTACTGTCACCATTACTACCACACACATTACCAAGGTACTGTCACCACTACTACACACATTACCAAGGTACTGTCACCACTACCACACACATTACCAAGGTACTGTCACCACTACCACACATTACCAAGGTACTGTCACCACTACTACACACATTACCAAGGTACTGTCACCACTACTACACACATTACCAAGGTACTATCACCATTACTACCACACACATTACCAAGGTACTGTCACCACTACTACACACATTACCAACGTACTGTCACCACTACTACACACATTACCAAGGTACTGTCACCACTACTACACACATTACCAAGGTACTATCACCATTACTACCACACACATTACCAAGGTACTGTCACCACTACTACACACATTACCAAGGTACTGTCACCACTACTACACACATTACCAAGGTACTGTCACCACTACTACACACATTACCAAGGTACTATCACCATTACTACCACACACATTACCAAGGTACTGTCACCACTACTACACACATTACCAAGGTACTGTCACCACTACCACACACATTACCAAGGTACTGTCACCACTACTACACACATTACCAAGGTACTGTCACCACTACTACACACATTACCAAGGTACTGTCACCACTACTACACACATTACCAAGGTACTGTCACCACTACTACACACATTACCAAGGTACTGTCACCACTACTACACACATTACCAAGGTACTATCACCATTACTACCACACACATTACCAAGGTACTGTCACCACTACTACACACATTACCAAGGTACTGTCACCACTACTACACACATTACCAAGGTACTGTCACCACTACTACTACACACATTACCAAGGTACTGTCACCACTACTACACACATTACCAAGGTACTGTCACCACTACTACTACACACATTACCAAGGTACTGTCAACACTACTACACACACACATTACCAAGGTACTGTCACCACTACTACCACACACATTACCAAGGTACTGTCACCACTACTACACACATTACCAAGGTACTGTCACCACTACTACACACATTACCAAGGTACTGTCACCACTACTACACACATTACCAAGGTACTGTCACCACTACTACACACATTACCAAGGTACTGTCACCATTACTACCACACACATTACCAAGGTACTGTCACCACTACTACACACATTACCAAGGTACTGTCACCACTACTACACACATTACCAAGGTACTGTCACCATTACTACCACACACATTACCAAGGAGTTGAGAAAACGGGCTTGAAAGGTTCACTTGTGTGGACTCTAACATTACACCTAGCTACATGTTTAAGCATTTATTTCATATTTACATGTCGATTTCAGACAATGATTTCAGCCATGCTCTAGTATGTGAAGAGTCTGCCTGTGCTTTTAACTCATTTTGGATTAAAACCAAACCAAAAAAAACAGTCATGCACAGTTAGTCTTGCCACTATGACTGTCTCTGTATCAAATGACAAACGGATTACTCGGATTTCGGGAGGTGCAGTTCCAGAATATCGTTCATAGATTGTGGAATAGTTATGTGAGAGACTAACACCGAGGATTGTACTGTGACGTAGGGTCCAATTACAAACCAGCCTTTATGTTCTGGTCCAGATATTAAAGAGCTGTTGTGATCCGTTTGTATCGCAGACATTAAAGGGCGGCCTATCGGAGACGAGGATCGAGAAACGCATCGTCATCACCGGCGACTCGGACATCGACCACGACCAGGTCAGTCGCTAGCAATCGCCTCACACAGGTCCCTCCCCCTTGAGCTGCCAATCACGCAGTAGGATTCTCAGTCAAAGTAGACCCTTCACCACCTTCCATCCATCCTTCCAACCATCCGTCCATCCATCCATCCGTCCATTGATCTGTCCATTCATTCATCCGTCCATTGATCTGTCCATTCATTCATCCATCCATCTAATCCTCCTCCCATTGGTCCGTCCGTCCATCCATTCATTCTACAGATTGTAATCCTTCCATCCATTATTTTTATAACTTGCTCCTTCGTTGCGTTCCAGTCACATCATTGGTTGGTTTGATTTGCCTGTATAAGTCTGTCTTTCTGTCTTGTTTGATTGGCTGGATTTCCTCTGAAATATGAATGAACCTTTGGACTCTAGGTGTTTCTGTGTGATAAATAGCAACCGATTAGACCAGAGTCGCGCAACGGTTTAAAGATCACATTTAATTTTTTTTTTTTTAATTTGTCTATAAAATATAAATGGAAATCTGGCATATCACAATTTTCCAAAATGTGTTTTCTAGCTCTGTCTAAATCTATTTAATTGTCTACCATTGGGCTAGTTTGATTTGAGAAAACCAGACATGGCAAATATAAGATTTGAGCCAATAATCCAAGTCTCTTTATTTGCGTCCATACTACTTTTTTCACCCAGTTTCCCTGGGTTTGCTTTACCTCCCTCCTTCTAAGGCCTCCCTCACACCTTAAGACACACACAAGACACACGCGTGCCCTGTGTGTCATGGCCGCCTCAATGCATTTCCAATGGGAGTCACCTTAGAGTATATATGAATAGAGGCGGCACCCGGATGAAACCCTGAGGCGAAATGGACATAGTGGCCGAATTTGATATTGCAGCGTGGGCCCAAACACATGAACGTGCTGGTCCGTTGACTATCACTGTGCACGTTCACGATGACACGTGAACGCTGAATGCCTGCAATGATAGTCAGCGGCAGCGCGTTCATGTGTTTGGGCCCAATCCATCCCAGAATGCACTCTGTTCCTACCCAGAATGCACAGTGAAATCGCCTCATGCGCTTTTGAGCAACTTAATGCAAGTGGATGGGAGGAGAACTCGGGTGCCGTCTCTATTCATATATACTCTAAGGGAGTCACGTGGTTGCATTGCGGGGGGGGGGGGGGGGGGCATGCAGAAGACAACCATGCAACAAGGTCGTGTCATGATGAAACCATGTGACTCCCATTGGAAATGCATCGAGGCGGCCATGACACACAGAAGACAACGCAGGACACAAGTGTTATGTGTCTTGGGTGTGAGTGAGGCCTATCAGCTTAGAACAGTATGGCTCTAAGTGTGGAAATGTTTTCATGTTACGTGTTCATTTATGTTCTGCGTCAATTACTTTTTGTCATGTTTTTATTTTGTGTTTCATTTTAACGCCATCATTTCCACCCCCCCCCCCCCTTGCCCGGCCCTATCCCACCTCTGCCTGCTGCTCTGCTACCGTACCGTACCGTACCGTACCGTACCGTACCGCAGGCATTGGCCCAGGCCATTAAGGAGGCCAAGGAGCAGCACCCTGACATGTCAGTCACCAGAGTGGTGGTACATAAAGAAACCGAACTGGCCGAGGAGGACGATTGACTCTACGCAGGTAACAAACAAAGTGATATATATATATATATATATATATATATATATATATATACACGAGAGGGTGTTCTTTATCGTCATTATGACACTTTGACTTTCTATTCACGAGTTGCCCGAGTTGACCCGTTTAGACCTGAGGACGATTTTACAAATGCCTTCTAAATCCTGACAGTTTTCTGGGGAAAAAAACATGTTTTTATGTCAGTCGTTCTCAAACATTTTCATGTCAAAGACCCCCAAAAATATTATGTAATTGGCCGCCCACCCCCCATCTGAAAATATGTTGTTCCAGGGACCCCCCCAGAAGCAAAGGTATGAGTTAAAACCGTTCACTACATGTGAAAGGATATATATTCAAAGATTCGCGCCACATTTTCACGATTTAAAAAAAATAGCAGACCTACAAGCTCGTAGCGCGCCACTCGGTGGCACGCTATGAGCTTGTAGATCTGCTATTTTTCAATAGCTAAAGCATAACATAATGCTTAAAACACCTAAAGGGGTTCCCGCCCAAAATGGGTTAGTTAATTGTAGAACACTTTCCCTGCGATTCACGAGTTGCCCCGAGTTATGTTTTCATTGTTTAATCCACGTTTTTAAAGAGAGAGAAGACTTGGACATGGACAAACGCACTGTCTGCTGCGTGTCAAGAAATGCCCTGAGACAATGTACAAAGAACATACCTTAACACCCATTTTGACCTGAGATCAGATTCTAAAAAATGTCTTCTACATTCTGAAAAAGCTATGGTTCTTCGACTTTTCAAAAATAGCAGACCTACAAGCTCGTAGTGAGCTTGTAGATCTGCTATTTTTCAATAGCTAAAGCATAACATGATGCACCTAACGCCTAAAGGGGTTCCCGCCCCAAAATGGGTTAAAGAACGATGCGAAGGAATACTTTCCCAAACAGTGGGTCACTCAGGACCCATGTAGGGTAGAATGTCCCCTTATTTCGTTTCCTTTTAAAAAGATTTCCAAAAATTATCACAGCTTTTCAAAAACAATACAAAACAATTACAGTATTTCATGAATGCGATTTTTTTTTAAACTAATAATTTCCATAAATAAATGTAAAAAAGGGTTAAGAAGTAGAGAATATAGCCATAATTTACTAAACGTATGTCCCGTTTCACTATTGGGTCTTGAGCTACATTGTATTACTGTACTAGAGTACCGATTTAACCCATTTTGGGCGGGAACCCCTTTTGGTGTTAGCATTATGTCATGCTTTAGCTATTGAAAAATAGCAGATCTACAAGCTCGTAGCGCGCCACCGAGTGGCGCGCTACGAGCTTGTAGGTCTGCTATTTTTGAAAAATCGAAGAACGACTGACATAGAAACATAGCTTTTTCAGAAAACTGTCAGGATGTAGAAGACATTTTTAGAATCTGATCTCAGGTCAAAATGGGCTAAAAAAAAAAAAAAAGGTCTTTATCGGCAGTAACATAACAAGAAACTCCTTTCTCCCCCTCCCTCCTTCCCTCTCGTCTCATTCTGTCTCTCCCTCCCGCGCTCTCTCTCTCTGCCCCCATCCCTCGTTCTCCAGAGTTGAAGAGGCCCTCGTCACGTTGTCCCGCGTCCGAGTCCTTCATCACCTCACAACAACCAACCATGGCTGACTGAGGAAGAGGAGCGACCCGGGGAGAGGGAAGAGGGGAGGGGGGTAGGGGAGACTGAGAGAGAGAGAGAGAGAGAGAGAGCGGTAGAGGGAGTGGTTGGTGTTTCTTCCGTGTGTCTGTGGTGCGTACAAATAAAAAACCCCTCACTCCGAAACGAAAAAAAAAACAGACGGGGGAAGACGACGAAAAAGAACCACTTTTGTTAGATTAACATTTGTAGCGTGTTTTTATTTTTTACTAGCGCTTTCTCTTTTTATTGTTTAAATAATAAACACATTTAAAACGAGAGAGAGAGAGAGAGAAGATCGGTTGTTGTATCTGCCATTTAATTGCTATGATATTAAAAGATTTCCGTGCAGGGACGCATCGACACCACCGAGCCGATACAAAGCTATACACCCTACGCAGTCAAATCCTCCGCGATGACTTGGCGCGCGAGAGCGTTATACAAATGACACCAAATTAACCGTTGGTTCCATTTGTATGCTCTCGAGAGTTACATACAGTTGGGTGCCACCGATATTGTCCCTTATCATTTGACCCATTTAGGCCTGACCTCAAAACTTTAAAAAAATCCTTTTAAATCCTCCAGTTTTCTGAAATAAATATTTTCACGATTTTTCAAAAATAGCAGACCTACAAGCTCGTATGAGCTTGTAGATATGCTATTTTTCAATAGCTAAATTATAACATAATGTTTAAAACACAAAAGGGGTTCTCGCCCAAAATGGGTTAACTGTCCTTTTGCGCAGATCACGCAAACCTCAGCAAAAAGAAAAGGACAATATCGATGGCCTCCAACTGTAGAAATGGAGTATTATGCCCGTGTACTGCTATCACCTTGCACGGAAATATTCTCTCTTGACAAGACTGTCTTCTATCGCCGTCACATTTTGTCATGATTTCCAGACACTGGCGTACGTGTGAGTCTGTGCCGTTCGGTGAAAGGAACCGTTCATTGGGAGTTGATCAGTACTCGACTAAGTTTAGTACGTGGGCGAAGAACGAAGTGGTCTCGGTGTGTCCCTGCCAAAGTGGTACCCTTTTACAGCTTGCTCCCCCCCCCCCCCCCCCCCGTTCTTCATTTCAGCGTAATTAGATCGTCACAAAAAATGTAAACGTGGAGAAATGGTGTGTTTATATAAAGTACCGTTAATACTGTAATAGTAACTCGGATTATTATTTTTTTTGTTTCTTTGTAATTACACCGAAATGATGGATGCCACGATACCAATCAACCAGACGTTTTAGAAGAAGTTCTATGATTCCAGCGTTCCATTTCTTATTGTTGAAGTAGAGTTGTTGTTTTTCATCCACATTCCTCGTGCGTCGACTTGGCCGCTGACTTCAGTTCATCTTCCAATCACTTATTTTGTATTTTATTTAAAAGGAGAAAAGAAAAAAAAACATTTTAGCATACTAAAGAATTTTGTATTCTCGTCACTACTCTAATCAGCCATTTTACGACAACCATTTTGCGCTTTATTTTTTGACTTTTTATAACCAGGGAATCCAAATGGTCCAAATTCAAGCATTGTGAAATAATTATGGTTAAGCGAGCGCTCCATCCTTGGTGAGTTTTTTTTAATTCACTGTCTGAGCCGAAGTCTAATTGGAAGTGAACTGACATTAAAAGCTTTCTGTACAGAACAGATGAAGGTTATTGGGGGAATGGGAGCGGAAAGAGCCGCCCCCTTTCCCTTCCAATCGTTCCGGGGTCCCAGGGGAACGGGGGGGAACGGGGGGGAAAGCGGTAAGCGTCATTTCTGATTGGGAGAGATGGGACCGGCTAAATAACTGGTGTGTTATTGGGAGAAAGAGGTGGCGCTGTTTCTTTTTGTATTGATTGATTATACGTTGATCTGCGGTGCCAACTACTAACACACTCTTCTTGTAGAAACCACAAAATGGACAAGTGATCGCATACAGGCCTTGAGCTGCGCTCAACGACTCGGTTCTCCACGAGTAGCATTGGGGACGTCCCGAAAGTTACTCTTAATTCCTCTGTATTTGGCCGAATGTTTTAAAAACAATAAATCACCAACATTACTGAATTATACAAAAAGAAAATGCCAGTTTTGTTACTATTGGGACCAAATGACTGGAATAACTGGAAGATTAGCCTCAATACTACTACTAATTGGACTAATTGGTCAAACCTGTGTGTAAATGTGCTGTTTCAGAGCCTGCATGTCGTCACGGGTTCAAAACCGTTTTTTCTTTTTGCTCCTAGCTTCATGTCAGACCAGAACATCTATCAGGACCCAGTGGCTTGCACAGATAGACACTAGGGGGTGCTAGAGCACCCCCTGCCCTTTTGGCAATGTGCCCTTTAGAAGAAAGAAAAAACACTTTTTGTACAGTTACACTGTACAGTATGTGGACCATGGTAACATTGATCAATTCTTGATAAAAAGCTTCTAATATATTATTTAGGCCCCACAATCTATAAATCTCACACTATTAAGGCAACCGGCCGGTTCCACGCGCTGCACAAAGTGCCCTTTTTTCCCCACTTGAGCACCTGCCCCTCTAAATGTCTGTGCACGCCACTGCCTAGCTTCATGTCAGACCAGAACATCTATCAGGACCACAAACCCTTGTAGATCCTAAACTAAACCATGCTCAGGGTCTAAGCATGTCTTGGTTTCATACTCTCTCCATGGGACAGAGACCACACCGCAAAGACCTTCCTCAGCGAGTCTAGATACTGTTGAAGCCTTTGTTTGTGACCCGTGTCATTGTGTCTGGATGATCAGCTGAAGCTGAAACTGCTACTATACCTACCTGTAACATTTGTTTTATTCGAGTCGTGAGCGGTTTCAAACCTCAAAACGAGAGACATTGCTGGAAAAGCGGGGCCTGCAAAAGAACTCTATTCGCTTCCGTTTCAGCTACAGTAAATTGGAAGAACGGGGGGGTGTTTCCCTACAGTAAGTTGACATTAAAACCAGCCTTTGCAACAGTATACCAGCATAACGGTTCAAAATACAAACAAGCTGAAGTCATGCATCTGTGAGGGTTTGATGTCCTCTCTTGGTCCAAATAGAATCTGCTGACTTGTTGTTCATTTTCTGTGTTGTTGTTGTTTTTGTTTTGTTTTTCACTGAAAATGTGTCCGGGTGATTTTAAAACATGGACTAGTTTGAAGAAGAAAAAAAATAAATGCATAGTTCAAGGTTCAGATCAAAATAATTGTATGTACTTTTGGCACACCCCGATTTGTTTTTGTTTTGTGAAAAGCATCTCAAGAAATGCATTTTGTTTGGGCTTGCCTAAATGTAACCATGCAACCTTTGCCAGGCTGGACCTCACCTAAGTAAGCTTAGCTATACGGGCATTTCAGACTGGACAAAGCTAAACTATTTTCATCAGTTTCATCTTTTTCGCCGCATTCTCAGGCGACTACTGTCAGCTAATACTTCAGTAGTAGCCTGATTTGTGAGACGAACTAGCCGGCGACCGGGTATTTCTGCAAAAGAAGGTACAAGTTTAGCTTTAAAAAGTTTCAAATGTCCTCTTAGTTTTTTGAGTCGGGGCAAGGTGTTATGGGTAATATTGGGAGACACTGGGTTTGACTTCTACTATGCAGTTACATAACATTCCAGAGAGGGGCAGCATTTCTCTTCCACCTCCTCTCACAAACCTACCGTACTAGGTGTGATTAAAACATGCAACACGAGGCAGCTGGGAAGTTTTTTGCTGTTCCAAAAGAAAACAAATCTTTCCAAAAGCATTGGTTATATCACACAAAAATATATATTTGTAGTTTTTCTTTTTCTTTTCAATATTGTACACTTTTGTTTTCTTTCTCTGTGAACTGAGCTATAGTTCTTGACAGGTGGGATTTGTTGTGCCCCCCTTTTTGAATATTTTTAATATATTTAGGGAGTGTTTTGACATTTTAAGAACACCACTATAAATCAAACAATCTGCCATCACTTCCTCCGTGTACTTTTTCAGCACGAGGAGCTACTTGTGATTCTGGGGGGGGGGGCTTTGAGTGCTATTTGAACCAGTGGGCTGTGTTTTCACCAGTCACAGAGATGTTGGGCTCTATGGGTTTTCCCCCCCAAAATGTTCGCATCCATGTTTGTAGTCCATTTTCTCGCTGTAGTTTCATAATTGTCTTTGTATTCCGGTCGATCATCTTTTTGTATAATCGCAGAACAAATTTGTAAAAGGAACACGTGAAAGCCAATGCGTACACACACACACAATTCGGCCCTTGTGGTTTTCAAGTCGGACAACGTTTTGTCAAGCCACACTTTAATTTCGTGACGCGGCGCTCGTTGAAACGCTCGTCTTAAAAGTATATAAATGAACATTCGAGACATCTCACCGATGTCACCGGATTGAACAGCGCGGTTTAAATACCTGCTTGCTGTCGATGCTCCAATAATTCAAACCACTAGTGCATTCTCATGGCTGGGATGCTACACAAATTAACACTGGCGGCGGGGGAAAGCGTCTTCGACAACATCAAATATTCTTTATTTGGTAAACCAGTTTTCTTGGATAACGGTGGAAGCTATAGGTCAGGTTTTAAGGACCAGTATAGGTTCAGTTCAGAACAGCCCAGTAAACATCTCCACCACCCCCATGGTATGGTTTTGCTCATAGTCATCCAACCACCAGTAGGTTCTCTGCCTAGCAGCTTCATGAAGTGTCTTGTGTGTGCCACGTCCCTCCCCCCCCCCCCCCCCATCCCGCCCGCCACTCCTACCCTGTGTAACACTGTTTAAAAATAAAGGATTGTTATACTCTGAAACTGAATCGTCACGTTCATTATGTATGGATATACGTTCAGTGTGGTGTATGTACCGGAAGTTCCACAACGTGGTTCCCAAACTTCTTCATGTCGAGGACCCCCCCCAAATTGACATTTATATTAGCCTGCGGACCCCCATTTTGTACGGCTCTAGCGGTCATTTTCAACCGTTTTCATTTCAAGGACCCCGCCCGGTTTGACATGTATTAACCCATTTTGACCTGAGATCAGATTCCAAAAATGTCTACATCCTGACAGTTTTCAGTAAAAGCTATGTTTCTGTGTCAGTGGTTCTTCGATTTTTCAAAAATAGCAGACCTACAAGCTCGTAGCGCGCCACTCGGTGGCGCGCTACGAGCTTGTAGATCTGCTATTTTTCAATAGCTAAAGCATAACATAATGCTAACACCAAAAGGGGTTCCCGCCCAAAATGGGTTAAGGTACAGTCGCCTATTTTAACGGAATTTCTATCTCTGGGGCCCCAATTTATATTGTAAAATCAAAGTTAATTTAACTCTTGAGAGTGTAGAAATGGAACCAAATGGACCCGTTTGTACACTCTCTGAGTTACAGATCCATAAGTGTCCAATTTGGTTGCTAACTATCATTTAGCTGGGGACCCCCTGGAACCGCCTCAAGGACCCCTAGGAGTCCCCGCCGGACCCCACTCTGGGAACCCCTGGTGTACCGTGATTGATCACAGGTGTCACAAACGAACTGTCCCGACAATATTACAGAATATGTAATAATATCGTACAGTATCTGTGCCGTGAACCCTTTCTGAGGTCAACAGTGTAACTGTCCTCACGGCGTGTTGTTTTTATCCGTTTATTTATAAAAGTACGGGAGACACTTTTGTTTTATCCTCCTCCGTCAATTGTTGTCACCTTTTGTCACACCACGGGAATCCAGTAACTCGTTGAAAATGTCTCTCCAGTGCCTATGACGACCAGTCAAATGAAGAGCTAATGGAAACACTGTGACCGCAGTGGGATGTGTAGGTGTGTTTGAGTGTGTGTCTGTTCTATCGGGGGACTCGGGGACGGATTAACCCCACAAGGGCCCCTGGGCCGGTACATTTTTTGGGGCGCGCGCGCAGAATTTTCGACTTGTGTTTTTATCATTTTTTTTTACCTAAATTTAACAAAATCAATGGCCAATGAAGGTCCCCAGGAGCTTTTTTCAGGGCCTCAAACCCATTACAGGGCTTTACATTTTCCCAATAGGGCCCCTGAGAGCCAAGGGCCCCTGGGCCACGGCCCCATTGGCCCAATGGCTAATTTGGCCCTGGGGGGACTGACCATATGGCAGAAGTTCCCAATGTGGGGTCCCAAATTGGGACTCCCTCAAGGACCCGTATGGGCCAGGGGTCCTTGAGGGAGTTCCAGGTTTCGGAGGCGCTTACAGGTTTCTTATTATGGGACTGTAACTCTGAGAGTGTACAAACGTCTATGGGGAACAATGAATGGGTAATTCAATTCCGGGCCGCTCGGTACTGCGACGCTCTATTGGACGTGTGTGGGAGGTCGGCCATTCTGTGCCTGAAAATTGAGGACAATTCAGCACTGCAGTGCTGTCCGTCCAGCTGCAGTCACGCAACTAGATACTGTGTGCATATTGCATTGTAGTTGATAAGCTATGCATATATTTCAGCAAATCTTAGTTACACTATTGTTCTTGTGAAGTAGTGTTGTTACCTATATTCACTATATTAGACATTACATAATACCTAAGCATTATAAACATGACCACAATACCCCATAATAAGAATTGTATAAGTAAGTCAGAATGATGGACAGAGGTTGGCTAGAGTTTATTTAATATGAAGACGGTGCAGACCAGTGTTGTTAAATATATTTTATTAAAATAAAATGTTTGTCCATCTACAGCAGTGCATGGTGCCAATGTTATTCTCTTGATAATGACTCACAAAGCAAGTTTTACACGGCAACAACCCAACATGTTGCATTTCACAAGTTTACGTGTCCATGTTCATCTTGTTATTTGGTCTTCTTTATTTGGTTGTTAATCATGCAGGCTCCTAATAATAATGCAAAAAAGCTATAAGTACAGTTGGAGGCCATCGATATTGTCCTTTTCTTTTTGCTGAGGTTTGCGTGATCTGTGCAAAAGGACAGTTAACCCATTTTGGGCGGGAACCCCTTTTGGTGTTTTAAACATTATGTTATAATTTAGCTATTGAAAACGAGCTTGTAGGTCTGCTATTTTTGAAAAATCGTGAAAATATTTATTTCAGAAAACTGGAGGATTTAGAAGGATTTTTTTTAAATTTTGAGGTCAGGCCTAAATGGGTCAAATGATAAGAGTCAATATCGGTGGCACCCAACTGTATGATCACATGCACCTCCCTGATACAGCTGAGGTAACATTGCAGGCAGTGAAATTAATGAACCCTATTGTGAATATAATGTTTTTATCCAATGGAAATATCCTTAAAAAAGGGGTCATATTATAATCAGGGACTAGACTATTTGACATTCAATGTTCTTTTTCCACAAATGAGTCTTGAAAAATGGGGGTCGTCTTAGAGTAAGAGTCTTCTTATATTCGGCACAATATGGTACTTAAAGGGGCATATGGTACTTAAAGGGGCATTCCACTCATGTTCAACATTTTACTATGTCATTAATATACCTTAGAGCCGTTGTGTGGAAATAATAAAAAAGTTCCCCCATTCTGTGTTTCCTAGAACTAGATGTCTGAAAAAAATCATTAACATGGTGAAACACATCTTGATGACGTCATCAAGATGTGTTTCACCATGTTAATGATTTTTTTCATAATTACAGTTCTAGGAAACACAGAATGGGGGGACTTTTTTTATTATTTCCACACAACAGCTCTAAGGTATATTAATGACATAGTAAAATGTTGAAAATGGGTGGTTTTCCCCTTTAAAGCCTCCTCCAAACAATTTAAAAAAAAGAAAAGTAGCAGTAAACTGTACAAATAGTATATGGTGCAAATCACTGTACAAGAAAGACACTTTTAATTGCATCTAGACAGCCTTACATAAGATTGTGAATAACTACGTTAAGACTGTTTAACTTCACAAAGCAGAACTCTAGGCTGCAGTGGCATCTATATTAAAGGGGCAGTTCACTTTAAAACACATTTAACCTCTACTCTGACTTTTGTGTTCTATTCCCCCAGAATGCTTGATTCAATGTTTTGATATTTGATATTCATTGTATCAGACCCCTTCCAATATAAACCTGTGTCTAACTTCAAACTCCATTTTAACTATTTTATTACCGTCTCACGTACATATTCGTACCCCCCTCCCTAGGGACGTTATCTGCCAGCCACGTACATGGTCGTACCTAAAGCTTTATATCAAATGGAAACCGGAAATTATAATGACCAAATATAGTCAAAAAGCTCTGGCAGGGTTTACCTATACACTCAGAAAGAATGAACCATGTCAGAGCTAGAGAATCACTTCTCACAGATCCAGGTTTTTTTATCTGAACAACCTGAATTATACCATTGTCCATCCTTGTACCAGTATGCACAGTTCCCAGACTTAGGATATCCCTTTCCCCAGAACCTGTAGAGTAAACAACATAGTATGTATGTGAGTAATGTATTTCAATCACATACAGTCACTCATATGACTTTGATAGAATTACAATAGAAAAACGTCTTTAAGATGTCTCACTGTGTTGTCTGTGGTGATCCATCCACCCACGTCCATGTGCCCATGTGCCTGTTCAGACCAATCCAAGCGTCCTTTGTTGGTGTTTCACACCCATGGCTTAATCTTCGGATTAATTTCTGATAGATGAACCATCATTAATTTTCTCTAATACATTCAGGTTTTATATAATGACAAGAATTACATCGCACGCACACACACACACACACACACTAACCTGTTCGTCGTCACGGTTAATGATCACCAGATTTGCTCCGTCCTTCACACAATAGTCTCTGCTTTCCTCCCAAGTTTTCTCATCAGTAGATCTGTAGTAACAGCGGTCTCCAAACTTCAACCACTCATCGGGACACGTCTTGTCTAAACATCAAACAGAGTTTTGCTGATGGATTACTTCTGACAGTCTATAGACACAAACCTGAGTAAGAAATGACCAGAGTAACATTATGTTGTGCGAACAAGAAGGCACTGGAGCAGCTCAGACGATTTAGGCCCTTATTTTATTATAACAGGGTGCAGGTAAAAAGTGACAACGTTTCGATGTGTCAATTACATCTTCGTCAGGTCATCGAGCCTTCTTGTTCGCATGTTATCTGTCCTGCTCCTGAGATGCACCAGACTGGCCTGCTATAGGCTAGAGGCTCCTGAGATGCACCAGACTGGCCTGCTATAGGCTAGAGGCTCCTGAGATGCACCAGACTGGCCTGCTATAGGCTAGAGGCGCGGCTGGAACTCCCTGTTATAGGCTAGAGGCGCGGCTGGAACTCCCTGTTATAGGCTAGAGGCTCCTGAGATGCACCAGACTGGCCTGCTATAGGCTAGAGGCGCGGCTGGAACTCCCTATAACATTACAGTTGGAGGCCATCGATATTGTCCTTTTCTTTTTGCTGAGGTTTGCGTGATCTGCGCAAAAGGACAGTTAACCCATTTTGGGCGGGAACCCCTTTTGGTGTTTTAAACATTATGTTATAATTTAGCTTTTGAAAAATAGCAGATCTACAAGCTCATAGCGCGCCACTCGGTGGCGCGCTATGAGCTTGTAGATCTGCTATTTTTGAAAAATCGTGAAAATATTTATTTCAGAAAACTGGAGGATTTAGAAGGATTTTTTTAAATTTTGAGGTCAGGCCTAAATGGGTCAAATGATAAGGGACAATATCGGTGGCACCCAACTGTATGTCGTCTATTACCAAATTAACTGTGAGGCAAACCATAGAATACAGACTCCCTTTGTCTTTTTACCATTATTGTTATGTTCAAATCTGGCACTGATTTAGATTTTAGATGTGTCCTAGAGCACCAAAGTCTGACGTCAATATCGGTAGAGGGCGCAAATCAACGGGTTCAAATAAATACTGAAACCAGATATAATCATTAAGGAAATGTATGTGTGTACTATGTGTACTATGTAAAGTCTTCATTTCCATTGCATGTGAATATATATATATATTGTTTCATATGTCAACAATAGTGACAAATTAATTATTACTGTACTGCAGTGCATCATATTTTTTTCATGTGAATAAAAAAAAAAAGGTGAATAAGCCAGCAGCTCCACAGGGAGTTGAACCCAACAATTACAGTTACAAGGCTTACCTTTTATCGGGGTTTATGTTGGCGTTTTAATATTATTATCGCTAACGTTTTAATATTATTATCGCTAAGCTTCTCCCAACTTCTCTCCCTACTTCCTCTACTCTTCTTCTGACAGCAGCAGCAGCATAGCTAGCCAATAAGAGGGTTCGCGGCCAATCAGAGGCAGGCGGGCCGCGCGGGGCGTCACCAAGGGCGGGTCTATGCCTTAAAGCGTACGTAGAAAGGAATCACGCATATCTGACCCATCTTGTGGTTTTTACTGCTTAAACAAAGGTTGAATTGATACATCTTCCTTAGCAGCATTTACAATTAAAAACAGCCCTTTTAAAATAATAAATAGTATAGTATTACTAGTTACTGTATAAACAGTATGCAAACAAAACTACTATGTGTTTAATCAGTGGCTGGTGAAGGATTAGTGCACCAGAGCTCAATTACTGTGCATTAAGCATGTTCATAATGCCTGTGTTTTACACTACAGAAGTATCATATGTGACCACATTTGACTGAGGGACGTTTTTTCATGTCATATGAACAAATCATAGCTTCAAATTTGACATATTGGTTGTTCAGTTTGGCCCACCAGTTTTGGAGATATGGCTTATAGAGTAATAATGTCTTGCAGAAAACAGCGAGTTGAGAAAACAGGCTTGAAAGGTTCACTTCTGTGGTCTCTAATATTACACCTAGCTACATGTTTAAGCATTTATTTCATATTTTCAGCTCGGACACTTATCTCAGACATGATCTAGTATGTGAAGAGTCTGCCTGTGCTATTAACTCATTAAAACAAAACAAAAAAGTGTTTCTCCTCTAGTGAAAAGCTGTAGTTTGCGTGATGGCAGGCTCTCAGTAAAATCTGGTCACATATGTCTGGGGCAATAAATTAGTTTTACAATACATCCGTTTGTAGCGCGTGTACAGTTCCTGTTTAATCGAGTTCCTCCTCTTGGCACACTGGGGTGATGTATGTGGGTGTAAATGAATTGCAAAAGTATTCCCACTGATGTAACCGACTAGCCTACCTGTGTGTGTGTGTGTGTGTGTGTGTGTGTGCGTGTGTGCGTGCGTGCGTGCGTGTGTGCGTGCGTGCGTGCGTGCGTGCTTTAGTACCGGCACTTCCTTATTTGTACACTATCATGCCAAGCAGACAGTCTTTTTTATCCACCAGTGTCTTGCCATCACCCCCCATTTTTCAAAGGGAATGTATGGTGATACAATAGCAGGGTTTTTCCTATTAGCACATGGGTGGGAGGTGCAGGCAGCAGTTTGCAACCTGCCGGTTGGTTACCTATACATCAATAGGCCTATCTCACAGCCCGCTTTCCACGCCCACTTCCGGTAGATAGTGGTGTCATTTAACATTAGCATTTACACGATTTTCTCTCTGGAGAATCTAAGTACGTTTTCTAATGTAAAAATGTGACAGACCAATATTATTATGAAGCAAACAAGATGGTAAATCAGCTCGAACAGATAGAACAAACCTTACCTTGAGAAAACAAAAGTTGTAGACTTCTTAAATTAACTCTGTTAACATGTAGCGTCTATGGAGTGACGTCACGCTATCACCACTAGCCCCGAAAGGGGGCGTAAAAAGGGGGCGGGGAAATTCTGTGAGATAGGCTTATTGTGCTGCCCTGTTGAGCACAGAGCCATTGAGAGCTGTCTGACAATGGGCCTGGTTGAGCACAGAGCATTGTTGACGGGCATATCTTTTGGTTCGTAAGCTAGTTCTGTACAAATGAATGGATTAATTAATTCAACAAAGGTTATACATTAACCCATTCAGGCCTGACGTCGAAATTTAAAAAAAAAAGTTTTCTAAATCCTCCAGTTTTCTGAAATAAATATTTTCACGATTTTTCAAAAATAGCAGATCTACAAGTTCATAGCTTGTAGATCTGCTATTTTTCAATAGCTAAATTATAACAATGTTTAAAACACCAAAAGGGGTTCCCGCCCCAAAATGGGTTAATGGTTAATGTGGTTAAACGCTAACGTGACATGGATGCGTTCCAGGTCTCAATGGATTAAAGCGAATAAATGTGCCTCTTCGTGCCATTTTAATACATGTTAATGACTTTTAGAAGATTTAGAACACTTTCCTGCAGGGGTCTTTATGTATGTATGTAAAGATTTGAGCAGTGTTCATGATGTCATGGACACTGGGCTCACTTCCTTCCTGGACTACAATTCCCATGATGCTTTGGTGCAGTGCTCTTTGTGGATAGGGGGACGGCTGTCTTTCCTACTGAGACAACATGTAGTCCAGGAAGTAAGTGAGCCTTCTAAACGTCTTTAACATATATTATTTTGCAAAAAAGTGTCCCTTTAATGCTTTCCCTCAACCTCTTGGTCTCTCTCTCTCTCTCTGTCTCTGTCTCTCTGTCTCTGTCTCTGTCTCTGTCTCTCTCTCTGTCTCTGTCTCTGTCTCTCACTCTGTTGCTGATCGAGCTCTGGTCTGACATCACACAACTGTTTACTACTGACGCTGTTTTGCAAGTAAATCACTGAGTTAATCAAGAACAATACACACACATTATTCCTCACTCTTTAACTGGCCATGTTCCAGTGTCAGGTTGACGTAGGAGGCGGTTAGCTGATCTCTCTCCAGGGTCAGGTTGTTGTAGGAGGCGTTTAGCTGATCTCTCTCCAGGGTCACTTTGGCGTGGTCAGTCTCCCCCATCAGGGTCAACTGGTTAATGACTGAATGATCTGCAAAGGACAAATATGATGGTGATGAACACAGTTGTTACCGCTGTTCATGATGAGGTCAAACATTTATTCACTATACGTTGCACATGCATGAGATATGATTCATAAAACTCACACTACAGTCAATGAGAATTAGAATGAAAATAAGTGAAATCAAGGTTTTGGTTAATACTGGGGTGACCTTTATAGCTGTCACATCTACAAAATGTCAGGCAACAAACTCCCTGAGTGAGTGATGTGGTAGTTTAGCGACATGGAATACTCACAGTGCACGACCAGGCCTATGATCACACCCAGCAGCACGAGAGACAGCACCCCCGGACACACAGAAAGCCCTCCGAGAGGCCTTCTCTCTGCTTTAGAGTGCTGTCCTGAAACAGAAAGTACAGCTGAAAGTACAGCAGCAACTGAGAGAGAGGGAAACAAGTCAAAATAAATAAGCCCTGCTACGTAGCTACACCAACTGGACCAAGGTGCTTTGAACTGACCAATAGTCTCGCTAATACTTCTACACATTAAATAGTGAAGGATATATACACTTGTTAAATGTTGTGCTACGAGAAAATCTGAATGTTTTCTTGAAGGAAAAGATAATGCCTTGTTATAGAGGCTATGCGCGTGACATCATCATCAAACCAGGAGGTTATGCAGGAACGCCTACTGGGTGGCAAAAACTACTTTCTGGCCTTGACAGCCTCATACTGTACATCCAAACAGAAAAGTCCCATTTGATTGCATTAAACAATGTTAAACTCACTTTGCATGTTGCTTTGCCACTCGATTTGCCACTCGATGTGCCATTCACTTTAAGCATGCGCATACCCTCTATAGTACAATAAAGTATTTTCCCCTGCCCTTTGAAGAAGAGAAATCCCCGCGACGACTTTATCAAACTCACCCTGAGTCTGTCTTCCGGCTGCGTTGTCCCTCACGTCCTCCTGTGGTCCAGGGACGACATCCAAGCTCTCGTAGATGTCCACCACTCTCTCCTCCAACTGTCCTCTGTCCTCGGTGTCCCCGCTCTGTCCTCTCTCTCCATCACTCTCTCTCACCTTCTTTGTGAAGTTTGGCGTGGAATAAATAACTTCAGACATCTTACGAGGATGAGAGGCTTGAACAGTAACCGACTACAAATAGTATTATGTTGTATATTCTTCTTCTGTATAGTGATTATATCCAAATAATTACGATTACTATAAGCGTATTGGTTTAACAAAATATGATCATGTCTGTCTGTGTCTGCTTGGCATGATAGTGTACAATTAAGGAAGTGCCGGTACTAAAGGACACACACACGCACACGCACGCACACACACACACACACACACACACACAAAAAAGTGTAAAAAGTGTGACGTTGACCATAATGACTTTCAACAGTGACTGAATGGATTTGTTAACTTTTAGTCGGTTCCTTAACGTTCAGCAGCTAGCTATCCTTCACCTCGAGTCACCTCTGTCACTTTCATTTTTGACCACATTTGTGGAAAGTTGTGCGGTGATAAACACATGGAGAATGTCTGAAGAATGATAACTGAAAAGCGGGGCTGACTAAAGTAATCAAATGGCAGGGAATTCAGCTGGCGTAGGCTGGGGTTGCCAGCTGCCATGCGGCAATCAATTGGCTCAGGCAGGCAGAGCCTGGAAATTGCATCACTTCGTGCTGCGCTATTTGTATGAAATGCAGTGCAAAGTGCTTTACAGAGCAATAGAGAGAGATAAAAACAAAAAGCTAAGGCATAAAACAACATTAATATAATAGCAGTGAATAAGGCGATACAGTAAAATATATACTGTATAACAACAAGGATTTTAAAAGCTCAACTAAAAGCAAGAGTGTAGAAGTAGGTCTTGATCTGTGCTTTAAAAATGCCTACAGAGGCTATAGTGGGAGTTTGTTTCACGCCGTCGGCCCGTAGAAGCAAAAAGCGTTTTTTTTGTTGCCATATTTTTAGGCACAGCGAGCAGGCCAACAGTAGAGGACCTGAGGGGGCGGTTTGGGACATACAGTTGGGTGCCACCGATATTGTCCCTTATCATTTGACCCATTTAGGCCTGACCTCAAAATTTTAAAAAATCCTTCTAAATCCTCCAGTTTTCTGAAATAAATATTTTCACGATTTTTCAAAAATAGCAGACCTACAAGCTCGTAGCGCGCCACTCGGTGGCGCGCTATGAGCTTGTAGATCTGCTATTTTTCAATAGCTAAATTATAACAATGTTTAAAACACCAAAAGGGGTTCCCGCCCAAAATGGGTTAACTGTCCTTTTGCGCAGATCACGCAAACCTCAGCAAAAAGAAAAGGACAATATCGATGGCCTCCAACTGTAGGTAGGAAGGTTTGGGACATATCTAGGCAGTCAGTCAGTCATGTAGGTAGGAAGGTTTGGGACATATCTAGGCGGTCAGTCATGTAGGTAGGAAGGTTTGGGACATATCTAGGCAGTCAGTCATGTAGGTAGGAAGGTGCGAGACCATTAAGATCTTTACAGTATATGGACACGTACAATAATTTAGCAGTTGAGATGAATAATCACATATCAAAGTCCATACTAATTATCCATAATGTATACATCATGCATACTGTTATCCCATACACAATATGTCGGGACCCATGTTTGGGTTGCGGACCAATTTGTATGAGTATTAGCGACTATACTGACCTGACGAAGATCTGTCAAGATCGAAACGTTGTCGATTTATTCAATAAAATAATTCTTTACCAAAAGAATGGTGTGCGGGTCCTACCTCCTTCCATAATGGCCTTATTGCCCCTGCACCCACTGTCGAGGTGTCTTATTGGCCCTGCACCCACTGTCGAGGTGTCTTATTGGCCCTGCACCCACTGTCGAGGTGTCTTATTGGCCCTGCACCCACTGTCGCGGTGCGTGTAAATAGGTATGCTCTATTAGCGACTATAAAACATATTTTCATGATATTTGCCTCTTTCTTTTGTAATGTTTGACAATTTGGCCAATGTGTTATTAAATAAATCGTCTTAATAGTAATAGCACTGAGACCGATGTTTTGCTATATACTGTAGATAGCGACAAGAACCCCAAAAGGTAACGGGTACGGTCGCCCCTTTTCCATCTCGCCCCACTACTCTACCTAGCTGTAAATAACAAACATAATTCATGTTGGTGATTATATAAAAGGTATTATCATATTAGTTTATCATTGTTAAGTTCACTCTGTATATCCACGGGCATAATAGCATGATGATGCCATTACAAAACATGGGCTACATGGAAGAAATGTGTTTAATAAAACAAAATAAATCTTTGCTTCTGGGTGGTCCCTGGAACTACATATTTTCAGGTGGGGGTCGAAAGCATATTACATATGTGACTAAATTTGACTGAGGGACTGCCATTGAATTTTTTTGAATTTTCGTTTTTTCATGTCATATGAAAGCAGGGAATCATAATTCAAATTGACATATTGGTTGTTCAGTTTGACCCACCAGTTTTGGAGATATGGCTTATAGAGTAATGTCTTGCAGAAAACAGCGAGTTGAGAAAACAAGCTTGAAAGGTTCACTTCTGTGGTCTCTAACATTACACCTAGCTACATGTTTAAGCATTTATTTCATATTTACATGTCGATTTCAGCCCTGACACTTATTGCAGACATGCTCTAGTATGTGAAGAGTCTGCCTGTGCTATAAACTCATTTTGAAAAAAAAAAAAAAGTTTTTCTCCTCTGGTGAAAAGCTGTAATTTGCGCGATGGCAGTCTCTCAGTCAAATCTGGTCACATATAATATATAACTTTTGGGGTCCTTGACATGAAATATTGAGCACCCCTGATATAGAAACATAGGTATTTCAGAAAACTGTCAGGATTTTGAAGACATTTTTTAAATTTCGACATCAGGCCCAAATGGGTTAAAGCGGATTTTCATGAAAAGCAATGATGATGTTGGTGTGGCCGTTCTTCAAAGGTTAGTGACATACCAGGCAGTGAACGAGGCGTTGCGATATATTGAATTGCGCAGTCAACCGTTAATTAAACAACATTAACTGTGGCTGGGGCGACTGTGGCTCAAGAGGTAGAGCAGGTCTTCCAATGATCCATGGGTCGGCGGTTCGAATCCCGGCTCCTCCATGGCTACATGTCGAAGTGTCCTTGGGCAAGACACCGAACCCCAAATTGCTCCCGATGTGCTGGTTGGTATACCTTGCATGGCTTCCGCCGCAATCGGTATATGAATGTGTGTGTGAATGGGTGAATGTAATGCACAATCTATGTAAAGCGCCTTGGATAAAGGCGCTATATAAAAATGCACCATTTACCATTTACCATTAAACTCACTTTGCCACTCACTTTGCCACTCGATTTGCCATTCACTTTATGCATGCGCATACCCTCTAGACTGAATTAATTGAAGCGGGTCATGTTTGCATGTTTAGAATTGTAACAGCTGAAATCAATAATGTATCAATATTCGTATATTGACCTGCATTATAAGACCAGAATGGAAGCCAGTCCCCAGGACGTTTAGTTTTTCTTTTAGCCTTTTGAACACACACCTTATGGATATAGGCCTATGTGGATATTCCTGTTTCTCTTTCTGATGACTATTTTTTACACGTGTTGTGTGAAAATACACCTGTTAAATTTGTTCAAGTTGTTGATATTCTTTTTTTTTTTAATGTTTTATTGGGGTAGACATATATAGACATGCAAGGAACATAGTACACAAAAAAGAAAACACAGCAACAACATCCATGACAAAACAAAACCAACATTAACGCATACCCACCCACCCATGATCTTCTTTATTCAAATCAAACTCAATGAGAGTATTAGGCTATCTCAAACTGTAATCTGCCTGTCAGACTGTGGTTTACAGCAGCTGTCTGTCAAATGTAATTAGAAAGCACTAATGTACAAAGTGACAGTCTCTACAAATGTTCAAGATGAGTTTTTTCATGAATTAAAATCTGGGTGAATTTTAGGCTATACTGTACACAGGCCATGCCCGTGCAGTACACAAACCACGCACGTACACAAGTGCTAACATTCTGAAAGTTTAAAAACAATCCAAATAATGTGGAGGAAAGCAGTACCTACAGTTGGGTGCCACCGATATTGTCCCTTATCATTTGACCCATTTAGGCCTGACCTCAAAATTTAAAAAAATCCTTCTAAATCCTCCAGTTTTCTGAAATAAATATTTTCACGATTTTTCAAAAATAACAGACCTACAAGCTCGTAGCGCGCCACTCGGTGGCGCGCTATGAGCTTGTAGATCTGCTATTTTTCAATAGCTAAATTATAACAATGTTTAAAACACCAAAAGGGGTTCCCGCCCAAAATGGGTTAACTGTCCTTTTGCGCAGATCACGCAAACCTCAGCAAAAAGAAAAGGACAATATCGATGGCCTCCAACTGTAAAGTGTTCTAGATTAAAGAAATATAAGCCATAAGAGGGTATATAATATAAGGGTTACCGGGTATTTTATAATGGCTGAGAGGCGTACGGTGAGACACGACACACAGCGGAGTGTCTTTTATAGTCTGGACCTATAGGCTCATAAGCGCATACACCCTGCATCTTTTAATTATACTTACCGGGGACGTGCACACATAGATATCAAAGGTGTCACGGTCTGTGACGTTTTCTGCTGTGTTTTCTAGTGTTCCTAGTTTGCGTTAGTGTTTTTTTACTGTTCTGTTGTGCTCTTTTATTCTGTAGTATTTAGTGCCCTGGTTTCCTTTGTGGTTACTGTTACCTGCCTTGTCTCACCTGTGATTATTAGTTTGCTCCACCTGTGTCTTGTTAGTCTCTTAAGCCAAATTCCAATACCCAAAATCTCAGCCACTCGCTCACTCCCACTCGATCACTCGGGGTCATTCCAGCTTGACCCGGAAATGGTTAACGTTCCGATTGTTAAAGTGCTCCATCGAGGAGGAGAGTGGAGTCGAGTGGAGGAGCCGAGTGGGCTCTCCGAGACCGCATAGAGCGAGTGTACATCAGGTGCAGGCTCGGTGGGGTATGTTGTCTCCTCGCTGCGGATTTCCGCATCACGTGTACATCTTTTTTTCCTTCTCCAGTGACATAAGTCCGCCTCCTCCACATGTGGCACAGAAAACACTGCTTGAAACCCGATACTATGCACCACCCCCCATCCACTAGCTGCCGGCCGCTGCGGCTGATGAGACGCTGTCGCTGACCCAACACACACACGCACACACATACACATTAAACTAAAAAGCTTTGCTGTTTGTTGAAGAGACACATTTTCGCTGAATTAATAGAGCTTGAAAGTGAAAGGACCACAACAAGCCACTGGCTTTATTGCGTTGTGTGATATAAGCATAATAAAAGTAGGCTATATTGTGCGCACCTCAAAAGCTATAGTTAATTTCTCTCTGTGCTGCTATGAATGACGGTGACAAATATGTATTTATTTATATGTGGACTGAACTGAATATGTAAGTCAGAGACTACCTATAATAATTCCTGTATTCCTATAGTGTCCGTTATTTGCAAAGACCGTCGGAGGAGGGACTGTCCGAGGAGGGGGGGGTATTTATACGAGCAAAAAGGAACACGGGCTGCGGGCAGGTCAGGAATTCCGTTCACATTCACAATCATATAATATAAAAGTGTGCGCATCCTGGCGCTTATTCACTATTTCAGGAATAAATAGCCTTGTTGCACATGTTACCAATACATACACATTGGCCTCGTTACATGCACAAAAATTAATTGTCTATTCTGTAGACTGTATGGCTCTGGGTTCAGAGTTCCAGTGATCCAGCTGTGTGACACTGTATTGTTCCACCACTTTTGCTTTGGCAATGTAAACGTATGTTTTCCCATGCCAATAAAGCCCTTTGAATTGAATTGAATTGATTCACGTCATAAGTGATCGCGGAATGTGCCGTCGCTTTGAAATGACAGCGGAGTACATTCCGATTCTAGAGGCAAATCCACTCCACCGTCTCCACCACTCTGTCCTCTCATCGAATCCTCTCCTCCTCCACTCCTCCTCACTGGGGGCGGAGCCGAGGAGGGAGTGGAGGACGCGAGGGGAGTGAGCGAGTGTGAAAGTTGCGGTATTGGAATTTGGCTTTAGCCAATTCCTGTCTTGATTTAGAGTTATGGTCACCTCTGCCCTGTTTTCCTTGTGTGTATTTATACGTCCTGGTTTTTTGAGTTCCTTGTCAGTTCATTGTTTGATGTCAAGTGTGAGCTTGCTTGTTCCCAGACCTTGGTGAATAAAATCGCCTGCATTTTGACATGTGTGCCTCTGCGCCTCCCTGTCCTGCATTTGGGTCCTACGGTTGCCCCCATCACACACAACTGTTTGGTCAAACCACGTGACTTCCATTGGAAAAGCATTGAGGCGGCCATGAAACACGGACAGCACAGAGCATGTTCGTTATATGTGTGTACGAAGCCCCAGGCTTCGTACACATTGACCGGACACATTGATCGGACACATTGATCTGTCCGACCGACCACTGATTAAAATGTTATGATTTGATGCCTCCATGTCCCACAATGCTTTGCGGGATTTGGGCGGTGCGACGATACGCGGAAATAGATGCACATATGTTCAGTGTAGTTTTCTTGACTGCAGCTAGCGGTAGGTTGTCGAGGCCGTTTTCACACTAAGGTCCGGATCAACTTATCAAGGACCAAGGACCAAATATTTGCATTTTGATTTTGGTCCGTTTGGTGTTCACACTGGACTTTGTAAAGCGTACCAAATATGTAAACAAATGACACATGTTAAGCGAACCAAATAGTGAAAAAAAGAAAAGAGGTCATTTTACGATGGAGGGAAAAAGAACATGAGGGGGTGCGGGAAATCACTGTACAATTTTTGGGCGCAACCTTCAGTCACACAGAGAGAAGAGAACAGCAACATGAATCCTGATTGCAGCAACAACTTGCAATTGCATTACTTCTTAATAATTATTTTATTACCCAAATAAGACAACAGATGAACAGAGGAGCAGGTGTTTGAACAATAATGTTCTTGCTGCTGATGCATACAATAATTCACCGGAGACGTATAGCCTACAACACACACACACACACACAATATTTTATGACAGATTCTGACAGAAAAAAAGAGGGGACACGACACGAGTTGAAAGAAACTCTCTCGCATGAAGGCTCATGCATAGCAGGCTTCGTCATAACTTTGCGTGGTGGCGGCGGCGCATGCTTAAAATAAACAGATCTACAAGCTTACATCGTGTACCATACCGTGCATACCATTCCGTGTCGATAACTTGTACATCTGTTATATTTGCGCATGTGAACCTCGTGCGCTGCCATTCAATTTCTACTCTTGTAGAGCTTGTAGAGTGGCTATAATTTCCAGGTGTAACATGTCACGTTATAATGTAATAAAAGTTCACGCGCGCACATTGACGGCATGCAGGCACAGTGACAATGGAATGCAGTCAAGGGTGCGCCCTTTATTACCTATAACAGGAGAGAGATGTGCCATATATGCGCACGGCGACCCACTCACTGTATACTTTCTTCTCACCAACCACACTATTTGAGATTGCATTCACAACTCTCTCTCTCTCTCTGCACCCTCTCTCTCTCTTCCTCCATGACCAGAGCAAAATACAGCACGAGAATATAGTTTCACATGGCTATGCACACGCAGACTTGTTGATGGTGTAGGCTACTGCGTACTGCGCAATGGCATTTGGCCTCGGTCCTTTATTGGTAGGTTAATATGTCCACAGTTTATCTGTAGCGAACCGCAATTAATCTATTGTTCAAGCTTCACACTCGGCACCAATACAAATGAAAAAGTCCGCACTGGACTATAGTAGGCTGATATATTTATTATTGGAGGATGCAGCAGAGCAGAGCCTTCAGAGACAAAATACTAATACTGGGTCACAGAATGTATTTAAATACAAAATACAAATACTGGTCTGAGAAATGTATTTGAGATACAAATACGTATTTTGTATTTTGAAAATACATGAAAATAAATTTTCATTAAACTGTATATAATGATAAGTAAATTCATAATTGATTGCCAAATATTAAATTAATGACCTGTCAGAATGTCTAATACATTGAAGGTTATTAAGAATGATACACTTTATATTTTAAGCAAATCAATGTGCTATAACTGTATCAAACAGGACCCACAAAGGAATGGATTGGCCATCTGATTCATCACTGTCACTCCTGACTTCTACCTCAAGAAAAATGTAGAAAGAGATTGATTGACTGATTGAGTGATTGATTGATTGATTGATTGATTAGGCCTACCACCAATTTACATTTAAACCAACAATAAAAAACAAGATACTAATGACTAAGATGAATAGATTATCAATTAAAGGAGCATTCAGTGATTTGGAAAACCCCCCGGTCTTCCCCGGTAACAAGATGTGCACATGCACGCACTACAGTGGGGAGAAACGCAACAGGCTGTAACAGCACACACACCAAGCCCCGTTCGATCATGATTGGTGGAAGGCCCCTCTCTATCCTGATTGGATGAAGGCTAGGCCACCTAGCCAAAAACGAAACCTACGGTCTTTTGACCCCCCCCCCCCCCCCCCCCCCCAGGGAGGAACAGGGAGGACCTCCTTATATGGTCAGCACACTCTATGGTAGGGAGGATTATCACAACAAAACAAAAGGAGTGATATTTGAATTAAGTGAAATCACTGAATATACCTTTAATTACCATTAATAATTTAACCTGAACAGTGTGATGTCACAACAAAAGGGCACTTCATTATAATAAAGGCTAAAAGGAACAGTGAGGCTACTAAGGATAAATTAAAGCTGATTTACTATAAACTCATAAAAGTGGTGACTCATCTAAAATGTAAATGGTCTAGTTTAAAGTATGAATCACCATTTAAGAGTTCAAAGAGGGCATGGACAGGTTTTATATTGAACTGCTGTTTAAAACAAACAGCAGTTGTGCCACTAGGTGGCAACTGTTAATTTTTAATGAGATTAATTGCAGTCAGGGGTGCTAAGCACACTTTAGATTCCATGCGTGGACAGAAGAAGCTGTATTTTACGTCATTTCCGAGTTTTTAGACAGCTGGTGGATGGAAAAGAAGCTCCACCCCCTCGGCTGACTGCCGTGGAGGAGAGCGTTTCCAGGAATCTGTCAGTCGAGGCAGTCAGCCGCGGGGGTGGAGCTTCTTTTCCATCCACCAGCTGTCTAAAACTCCGGAAAGACGCTGTCAGTCAGCTTCCTTTGGCCGTGCCTGTCGGCTCAAATGTGCCCACGGTGTGTGTGGGTGCATGTGTTTTGCCCCTACAGTTTAAACCTGAGGCTGTGTAAAATGAAGTATTTTATGTATTTGAAATACAGAAAATACTAGATCTGAAAGTATTTAGATACAAAATACATCTCATTTCTTCCATCCCAGCAAAATACAAATTACAAAATACAAAAAAGTATTTCAAATACGTATTTCAAATACATGTATTTCAAATACTGCCCATAACGCTGCAGACAGTGCAGTTGATGCAACATATGTTTTAAAGTTGTTAACAGTGATATATAAACATGTGAGAGGAAATGAGGAGGTGGACAAGGTGGCAAAGGAGGCGACAAACTGTGGCAACATTGAGATGGCAGTGAAAGTTAGTAAGATGGAGGGAAAGAGCATTATTAAAAGAAAGATGAAGGAGAGATGGCAAAAGAGGTGGGAGGAGGAGAGGAAGGGAAGATGGTTTTATGGAATTCAGAGGAAAGTAGGAGAGGAGAGGGGAGCAGGAAAGAGCAGAAGGGAAGAGACGGTAATAACACGGTTAAGATTTGGACATACAGGCCTAAATGCGGCATTATTTATGATAGGGAAACACAATACAGGGAGGTGCGATCATTGTGGGGAGGAGGAAACAGTTGAGCATGTCATGATGAACTGTAGAGCGTATGAATGGGAAAGGAGACAGTTAAGGGAGAATTTAGCAGAAATAAAAGAAAGGTACGACTTAGTCAATATACTAAGAAAAGTGTCAGGAGACAGGTGCTATAGGCACCTTTTTGAATATTTGAGAGTGACCAGTCTTATTGATAGAATATATATATATATATGTAATGCACAGATTTGTTTGCCAACCGCCAATAAACCCCACAAGAAGAAGAAGAAGAAGAAGCTAACTATGTGTGACAGGTGGGACATTAGGACCTAGAGCTGCCTGCCCAGAGCAGAGCGGTAGCTTGAGACCCGTGAGATCAATGAAGCTCACGTTTGTTCTCGTTCTGTCGTGTGCATGTAGCGTCAGTGCCCAGCAGCACCCGTCGCGTCCGTGTAAATCAATTTACCAAGGTATGTTACAACAAAGGCTTACACATTGTAGTCTGTTGCATTTAGTATGATTTAGAGTTGTAGATACTTATTGTTGTTGTGCTTCTAGAAACTGTTGGTGCTGTTGTGGGGCTAGGCTGTACAGGGCAGACTACACTTGGACCCAGTGTCCACACATACCATTTAACAGAACACGGGTATGAGTCTCACACTTCAATGTGGATTATGGTGGCATGCCAAAGGTAGCCATTTGGCATGCAACCACCTTATGTCATACTTTTAATTCACATATTTATTATGATGGGGAATTAATATTGTTTCTGTTTTGATTGAAGAATGTATTAACAGTTTGCAGAATTACAGTACATTTCAAGCACAAACTCAATACAAAGGCTGTTAACTGTGAGTGGACGACCCAATTAAGCATTACACTTGTTTCCAATAGGGTCCACCATGTTCAAATCATCAAAACATTTAGAGACGTACAAATAGACACTTCTATAGACAGAACAGGAATTCATCATAAAAGGAGGTATTTCATGGTAGAACAATGTCAGAACGGATCCAGACCTGGCTAGCCTGAATCCTGCCTGCTGGGTATAAGTGCCTTGGGCCTAGGAGGTAGGAAGATGGGCTTGCCAGTATATGTTTATATTATAATGAGTACTTATGATGGGTGCTCGGTGTCTAATTGCTCTGTTGTATATTGCAGGCTGAACTGGTGACACAGAGTGGTCAGCAGACAGCCATTGCTCTTTTCCTCAGTTTTACTTTGTTTTTAATTGTTTCCATGCTCTACAGTGCCTCCAGTATTTTATATAACCTTAGTGAAAGAAACCCCCTGTACTGTATATTTTACTGAATGACCGTTGTTACCCCCCTTCCCCACTTCTAGTGTGCTTTTACCTTTTGACTAACAGTCAGCAAGTGTTTTGTGTGCGCAACATAAGCCGCAGTGCCATGATGGTTGCAGTGATTTATATCTTATTCTCGTAACAGTTTGCAGTGATTTATATCTTATTATCTTAACAGTTTGCTGTGTTTATGAGAAGTGCTATATTGTCCCTCCGGTCAAGTAATTTAAATACAACATTTATGAAGGTTTTGCTATCTGTATTATGTGAAATTGTGAATAAAGTTGATCTAGTGATTGTACACAGAAAAGCCTCTGTCCGTCTATAAAGTACTTTGCACGGGGATTTTGGTTACAAGAGTAAATACTGAATACAGGTCTCTCACCCATTGAGAGTGGCGTAGTCTTAGTCTATGAACTTGGTTCTTATTCCAAAAGTATCATCAGTGTCCATCTGGTCACATTTGCTAATCGGAATTAGCATTAAGCTAACTGCATCCACTATAATGTTACACATTATATTAATGTGCTCTGTGTGTTCAGCCATGGCCAGGACGTCGAGGCACGACCGAGAGATGGCGCTGGACGCCAAGAGACGTCTGTGTGTGAGTTCAGATCCCGTGGAGAGGCTGAGGCTGCAGTGCCTGGCCCGAGGGTCGTCTGGCATCAATGGCCTGGGCAGGTGAGTGTGTGCGCGTGCGTGTGTGTGCGCGTGTGCCTCCCTCAGGCACAGCAGAGGCGTACATACAGACAGTTGGACTGTGAGGTGACGTGGCAGCCCTCCTCGCCATCACCCAGGAAGCCTTGGAGGTGTCGGCCGGTGTTGCTGGGCTCTATAACATATCCGAAAATCAGACCGGAAGGCCTTACCGTTGTGGCGTTCTACAGAAGCAAAGGTTTTAAATAGCAGATCTACAAGCTCGTAGCGCGCCACTCGGTGTAGTGGAACGTCGCGCGCGCCATGTCGACTAGAAAGGTCGCCCGAGGACGTACTACAGTTCTACGCGTGCGTCTCTGGGAGCTCTATAACATATCCGAAGATCAGACCGGAAGGCCTTACCGTTGTGGCGTTCTACCGAAGCAAAGGTTTTAAATAGCAGACCTACAAGCTCGTACCGCGCCACTCGGTGTAGTGGAACGTCGCGCGTGCCATGTCGACTAGAAAGGTCGCCCGAGGACGTGCTACAGTTCCACGCGTGCGTCTCTGGGAGCTCTATAACATATCCGGAAATCAGACCGGAAGGCCTTACCGTTGTGGCGTTCTACAGAAGCAAAGGTTTTAAATAGCAGACCTACAAGCTCGTAGCGCGCCACTTGGTGGTGCGCTATGAGCTTGTAGATCTGCTATTTTTCAATAGCTAAATTATAACATAATGTTTAAAACACCAAAAGGGGTTCCCGCCCAAAATGGGTTAATTTAATATTTGTGCCGTGTTCAAAAGGAACTTCAAATTGGTACATGTTTGTATACACTGTCGGAGGTATAGACCAAGCCCCCAGTAAGGCTATATCCAACGTTGAAGCTGCCACTACCTACTGGCGAAATGTGGAATTGCAGCACTCTCATGGAGGTGGACGGTCACGTTGCGTAAGCCCCGGACCTGAAATTTGAGGTCCGGGGGCTAGGCTAAACTTCCGCTCGCTCGAGCCATTGAGTTATAATTGTACTTCCGGCGGTCTTCCGGGTGCTTCAAAACGCCACTGGAGCAACTTCCGCTGAAATGAATAGCTTGGGGGCAGGGCTAACGCTCCGGTTCGGTCTCTATATTTGTATTACTCTATGGTATAGACCCATAAGGGTACATTTGGTTCATCGCCATCAATGACTTACCCCCAGAAATGTAGTGTGGGGGTCAAAAGTACAATATATATTTCTTTGAGTAAGTAAAACGTTAATTCTTTACTGTCCCGTATTGCAGGTCTGTTTCCAGAGCATATGATCGAGGTGATGAGGAAGGAGTTGGAGAAGGAGTGCGATTACATCCGAGAGGCCCAGTGTGCCAAGAAGTTCAGGTGAGTCTCGCTCCACTTCCACATCGCTTGCTTTTTTTAGCTGAGCCGTGTCGATGTCGTCGACTAATGGGCCCCATTTACAAAGGCCTGAATCGGATCTGTGCCACATCGAGATTGAAATCCGATTGGTTTGATTGATTGATTGAATATTTTATTAGGCAACATATAAATGCAAACAGCACAATGTACAGTCAGGCATTTTTTGTCTGAAAAAGGATTTCAACGAAGAAAGACCTTGCGGCCTTGTTTCCATTCGGGTCCCATCCACTCACACCTGACAGGAGTAATAATTTAACACATTTTGGGCGGGAACCCCTTTTGGTGTTTTAAGCATTATGTCATACTTTAGCTATTGAAAAATAGCAGATCTACAAGCTTGTAGTTCTGCTATTTTTGAAAAAATCGTGAAAATGTGGCCCAAATATTTGAATATACTCTTTCAGAGTGAACGTTTTTAACAACATATTATCAGATGGGGGTCAGTGGCCAAATGCATGTATTTTTGGGGGTCCTTGACATGAAAATGCTTGAACAACTGACATAGAAACACGAGGCTGTTCAGAAAACAGGATTTAGAAGGCATTCGTAGATTCAAGCTCAGGTCTAAATGGGTTAAAATTAGTCTGACATGTCACATGACTCATTTAAACAAATCAGATACCAATCTGGATGTGACTCAGATCTGATTCAGGCTGCATCCGGCTGCCAGTGTAAATGGGGGCCTAATACTATGACAAAAAGTGTTCGTCGGCTACCTTTTTTCACTGACGGAAACTAAATGAAAACTAAGCTATAATGACTAAAACTAAGACTAAATATATTGACAAACTGTCAGGAAATAAAAACTAGACTTTCGGGGGGGACTAGTGGACAAGAGATCCAGTATTTAACCCATTCTGGGTGGGAACCCCTTTTGGTGTTTTAACTAAGCATTATGTAATACTTAAGCTATTGAAAAATAGCAGATCTACAAGCTCATAGCGCGCCACCGAGTGGCGCGCTACGAGCTTGTAGGTCTGCTATTTTTTGGAAAATCGTGAAAATGCGGCACAAATCTTTGAATATATAATCTTTCAGAATACTTGGTTGCATGTGTAATACAGAGTCCCCCCCCCACCCATGCCAGTGAACTTGATTCTTATTATAACCAACAGTGCCCCCCCATGGTCACATGAATCAGATTGACATGTTTCACCCATTTGGGTGATACAGACACTGTATCAAGTATCACACACACAAACCTACACCACGCACACACGCACGCACACAGACATGTGCCCTGCAGTCTATAATAGATACTTACTGTAGCTTTCTCCTTGCATGTTGTTGTGGTCAGATGTTCCGACGCTTTGATCCGCGGCAGAGCTATTTAACCCATTTAGACCTGAGATCAGATTCTAAAAATGTCTTCTACATCCTGACAGTTTTCTGAAAAAGCTATGTTTCTATGTCAGTCGTTCTTCGATTTTTCAAAAATAGCAGACCTACAAGCTCGTACCTGCTAAAGATAGACACTGTATCTGAACAGTCCGTCTGTCTGTATTTATCTTCATCTCATCATTATTGTACTCATTCTCTGAGGAGAAAAGCCTGTTGTGCTCGGCCATTTTTTTCCCCACCGGTTGGTTCCCTGTTCAGTTCTTTTTGGTTCTTAGTCCATGAGCCAGAGCTCCAAAATTGGTGGGCAAAACCATACCTATATTAAATTGTTTATAGGATCAGTAAAGGATCAAGTAAATCAATACATGATAACTCTTCCACAGTAGTAGCTTTTTCATATTTTTTTTTTTTTCATATTTTCCTATACAATTCCTCATTTTCATATTTAAAAATGTAAAAAATTGTAATACAATAAATCATTGTCTTTGTGTAAGTAATCAACTGGGTAAGTTTCATGGTGATAACAATCTAATATAGATTAGGTATAGTTTTGCCCATAATTAATGTTCCAATTTTGGAGCTCTGGCTCATGGACTAAGAACCACAAAGAACTGAACCGGTTCCCATTGGGAACCAACCGGTGGAAAAGGGGTCTGTGTGGGTTCCACTTGGTGTACACGGTACATATTATAACCCATGGTACATTCTGTGTGGGTTCCACTTGGTGTACACGGTACATATTATAACCCATGGTACATTCTGTGTGGGTTCCACTTGGTGTACACGGTACATATTATAACCCATGGTACATTATGTGTGGGTTCCACTTGGTGTACACGGTACATATTATAACCCATGGTACATTATGTGTGGGTTCCACTTGGTGTACACGGTACATATTATAACCCAGGGTACATTCTGTGTGGGTTCCACTTGGTGTACACGGTACATATTATAACCCAGGGTACATTCTGTGTGGGTTCCACTTGGTGTACACGGTACATATTATAACCCAGGGTACATTCTGTGTGGGTTCCACTTGGTGTACAGTACACGGTACATATTATAACCCAGGGTACATTCTGTGTGGGTTCCAGGGTGCTGCTGAAGGACCACCCATTCTTCTACGTACCAGAGGTGGTGGACTCGCTGAGCAGCAGACATGTCCTGACCACAGAGCTGGTCGCTGGCTTCCCTCTGGAGCAGGCCAATGGCCTCTCCCAGGACCTGAAGAACGAGGTAAAATATTCTAGTGTTATTCATATTTATGATATTGTGGAGCAGTCGGAAGGCCGTCACCCAGGACCCGAAGAGTGTCCCCGGGCGGTGTTGATTTTGACAGCAAATTTAGATTTTAGTTTTAGTCATATAGGGCAGTATTATGCGTGTCTTAAGTACCAGGTCTTATTACTTAACCTAAGACCTGGAGGTGTGGTCAATGCTGTTTGGCCACTCAGAATAACCAAATGGCATTGATCACTCCTCCAGGTCTTAAGTTAAGTAATAAGACCTGGTACTTATTCTTATTCTCTTGAATAGTTTTCATTTAGTTTTAGTCACCTGGAATGTTTTAGTGTATGTCTAGTTTTAGTCTAAATAAATATAAGATTCTAAAGTCTACTAAATCTACATTTGATTTAGTCGACTAAAATGTATTTTGGCGGGCCTTGATGCCGACTGCTTTTTACACTTGCTAAAAATAGCCGATCTACAAGCTCACAACACGTGCTATTTTCAGCATGCAACCAAGTGTAAAATGACTTATACTGGATCTCTTGTCCACTAGTCCCTTCCTAACATTTTAGTCTAGTTTGTATTTGTTGACGAAATTGTCAATATATTTAGTCTTAGTTTTAGTTTAATACTATGCTAACGTGACGTTATTTTTGATTGATTTATTGTTTGTCTTTATCTGTTTACTATACTTGCTTGTACGTGGCTATCATGTTGTTGGAAATGTGGATCTTGTTTGCTATAATTAAGACGTCTCTCTCTCTCTCTCTCTCTGGTTCTCTCTCTCTCTCTGTCTCTCTCTCTCAGATCTGTTACAACATCCTGCTCTTGTGTCTGAGGGAGCTGTTTGAGTTCAGGTTCATGCAGACCGACCCCAACTGGTCCAACTTCTTCTATAACCCAGAGACACACAAGGTGAGTCCGTCGGTCTGTCCACACATTCTCTGCTGTACATCCGCTACTGTATCATTTGGCACCCCCTAGTGGTCACATGTAACCTCAAATTCAGTTATTGTATGCATACATTGTTCCCAACTCTTATCTGTTTTAGATAAGCCTTTTATTGTATGCCACCATTCATTTATTAACCACTTTCAACATGGCATCTATGTCATTATAGTCAAACATTTTCAAACATGTTCTGTTTTCGCCCACAAACAAATAAAAATAGTCGCTTGGCACGTCGCTTGGTGACGCGTTGAGAGCTTGTGGAGCCACTATTTTTGCAATTTTAGAAGTGCGGCTTAAGTGGTAACTTATTTTGTGGCACCCCCTATGAAATTACGCCTCTGTATGTTTGTTCCAGTTGATATGTTTATTTTAACACTAATTATGCTAGTGACGTGTATACACATCTTTAGAATTATTATTCTATAATGTTATTTTATTTATATATATATATATATATATATATATATACCTTGACCGGTTTTGCACATGCACACTACTGTTCACTTCCTTGTTTATGGGCAGACAAAAGTTCCTCAAGTCCTGACGTCACTTGCTCGTCCCCTCGATTCCCCTGGTTCACGGAAGTCATTTCTCTATGGAGAATAACATGGGGTCATCTTAAAATCGTTTCATATAAGCATTGTGGAACAGTCTGTTTCTAGTGAAAATGTAACTAATTCAGCAGCAGTAACAATAGTGTTTTCTCTCAGTCAGTTGATTCTTCATATCCATATGAGTGAAACGGCCTGCATGGATGACTTGTTTATTTTTCAAACACAGTTATTATATGAGGCGATCTAAAATCCCCCTATGGGGATTACAATGCAAATAAAAAAGTACATGAACCCGTGGATTTGCGCCCTCTACCGATATTGACGTCAGACTTCGGTGCTCTGTAACGGCACTCTCCATGGTTTTGATTATAAAGCAGGTGTTCTGTGGTCATTTCAGACTTCAGCAAGCACCTTGTTTGGAATATGAATGCTTCTAGAGCAGGGGTGCCCACACATTTTGGACTTGAGAGCTACTTTCAAAATGACCACAAGATCTACCCATCAAACAGATTATCCCATTGCTGAAAATAGTTTAAAAAATATGTACCTGAGGGGGCTTTGGGATAGCAGCGATGGTGTTTTAAAAGACAAACACACTTGGAATGGGAAATAGAGGGGTGGAAATGGAGTTGGAAGTGTTTTCTTGTATAACTTTGTAATGCTACTACAGCTGTTTGTGCGAAACACTCTTGAAAACAAAGTATTGCATAAGCCCTTTTTGATGTCAATCAAGTCAACAAGTCACGTGGCAGAAAAATAGTTTAAAAAAATATATATATTTAAATTATATATTTTTAGGGGAATGTCATGTGATCTACCAGCATAGCCTTTGTGATCTACTGGTAGATCACGATCTACCTTTTAGGCACCCCTGTTCTAGAGAGACTTAAGACGAGGTATAGCGCGAGGTACTAAAGAGTAATGGAAGGCGCAGGAGTAAAATCTGCCGCATCTGCGTGGCCCTCTCTAGCACCATTATTATGAAAAATAATTCCCCGGCAAAAGAAAAAAAGTGTTAAGTGGCTATTGCTTCCTTTCCCTCTAGGTGGCGCTGTTGGACTTCGGAGCCAGCAGGAGTTTTGACGAGAGCTTCACGGACCTCTACATCGAGGTGAGGAGCGTGACGCGGTGCAGGGGCCGTCAACATGTCCGTACGAGGACGCGCGTGACCGTGTCAAATACTTGGTCTTTCTTGTCCGTGGCAACGTTTTAGATTTTCTTTTTTACAAACCACCCGTAAGGGTCCATTGAATTTGGTTCCATTTGTACACTCTCAGAATTACAGACCTGCTGTGGTCATTCAGGGCTAGCTCCATGTGTGTTTCTGGTGATATTAGTGTCCACTAGTTTTGTATGTCTGTGGCAAAAATGGAATTTTGACACAAATGTCCACCACAAGCCAACATGGTGATGATGACCCTTGGTGAATCAGTCCGCAGACAAGCTCACATGATACTAGGCTGATTGGAAATGCTCTTATTCCTGGTGCACATTGACAGCCTTCTGAATATTTCAAATTATCTCTGCTGTCTGGAAGAAACCACCTACCCCCAAAATGTAAACATTTCAGGGAAACCCCCCCATCCAACTCAAGTGGAGTTAGGAGGTTTTTGTCAAAGCGCTTTTTTAATTCTTTTCATTTGTTAATTTTTTTTTTAACCAGCACACAGATGTAAAGGGTAGAAGAAAAATGCATGGCTAAACGGGTGGAGTTAGCTGGTTTGGCAGAAAGATTGAGGATCCAATGGAGTTAGGAGGTTCACGAGATTAGACGTTTGCCTGGGACACAAATTAGGGAAAATAGCAGATCTACAAGTGCACACAGCGCGTCACTTTGCGCCACGAGCTTGTGGATTTGATATTTTAATTTTTTTGTAATTTCTTATTTTATTTCTTCATGAAATCACTGGAAAAAAAATTTATGCGAGTGCCGCGCTATGAGCTTGTAGATCTGCTATTTTTCAATAGCTAAAGTATAACATAATGCTTTAAAACACCAAAGGGGGTTCCCGCCCAAAATGGGTCAAAAACAAAATGTAGGAAACCAAAAATAAAGGGACCCATGGAAATGTGACCGGCACTAATTGGCTGTTTGGCGACTGACCAATGGGGATCAGAGGAGGAGTAGGAGGAGGAGCCAGTGTGTGACGGAGCTCGTTGTTGTGTGTCTTTGCAGGTCATTCGTTCAGCGGCCAAGGGCGACAGAGACGGTGTTCTGAAGAAATCCATCGAGCTCAAGTTCCTCACCGGATATGAGACCAAGGTCAGTCCTGCCTGTCTGTCTGTCTGTCTGTCTGTCTGTCTGTCTGTCTGTCTGTCTGTCTCAAGTAACACCATCAATAAGTTGGCAACTATATTACTGTATAAATAACGTGCAACTTTCAATATACCGTACAACACTATACACCAGGGGTCGGCAACCTGTTTTGACACGAAGCGCCATGTTTTTCATTTCCTTGATAGTCAGTGTGCCATTTCCCAATTGATTTAGATTTGTCCATACATAACAACCTTTCCCCGTGCCAATGTTGGCGTCCGTACCAAAGGTTGCCTGCTCCTAATATACACCCTCATCAGTGCTACCATAGTGCAAGAAAAAGAAAGAAAAAACTGTCAAGGACCCCCAAATTGACACTAATTAGCCCACGGACCCCCATTTGAAAAGCTATGCCAGGGACCCCCAGACGTTTTATGGCTCTAGGAGTGATTCTCAACCATTTTAATTTCAAGGACCCTCATTTTGATATATGCATATTATTAGTCTACCGACCCCCATTTAACGGCAATTCTATCTCTGGGACCCCGATTTATATTGTAAAATCAATGTTAATTTAACTCTCAGAGTTACAGACCCATAAGGGTCCATTTGCTTCCAAACTATCATTTAGCTGGGGACCCCCCTGGAACTCCCTCAAGGACCCCTGGGGGGTCCCCGGACCCCACTTTGGGAAACACTGGTTTACGCGTCTCTCTCTCTCTCTGCAGGCGATGCTAAACGCCCACGTGGACGCGGTGATGATCCTGGGCGAGGCCTTCGACTCCGTGGAGCCGTTCGACTTCGGCGCGCAGTCCACCACGGAGCGCATCCACAACCTAATCCCCGTCATGCTCAAGCAGCGCCTCACGCCGCCGCCCGAGGAGACCTACTCGCTCCACCGCAAGATGGGCGGCTCCTTCCTCATCTGCTCGCGGCTCAACGCCAAGCTGCCCTGCCGCCAGATGTTCCAGGGGGTGTACGAGAACTACTGGGAAGGCCGCCAGCGCCCGACCGCCCCCGCTACCTCCGACACCACCACCACCACCACCACGGCATTATAATAAGCCCAATTCCCATTTCCCCCGAGAGACGATTATTGTGATGGGACGGGATCCTGGGGGCCGATGGATGGATGGATGGATGGATGGATGGATGGATGGGACTGAGGAAACGGGGCGAGAGGTGCAGAGCCTTCGGTAGGAGAAGTGAGTTTGGGCGATGGTTGGTTTGAGACAGCCATGGTTTATGCTGGTGTCCTGTCAAGGACACCCCCAAATGTATGTGTATTTGACCCCACGGATCCCCATCTGAAAATATTGTGCACCACGGAGAAGATCTGGGGGTGAGATTTTGGTGAAAACCAAAATAATTCAAAGAATTTCCAGATTTTTTTTCAAAATGCTTTGAAAATAGCAGATCTTTATAGCAGCTAGCAGATCCACAAGCTCACAACAACACGTCGCAATGAGCTGGTAGATAGTCTATTTTCGAATAGCCGAAGTACTATACATTTAGGTTTAAACCGTTCCTCATTTTGCTGGGGGCGGGGGGCCACATGGAACCCCCTCAAGGTACCCACTGTGTAAGAAGCTGCTATTTCACTGCCAGCTGAGTTTTAGGATGTTGCCTTTTTTTGTTTTGTTTTTTGTTTTTTTCTCCCCACCATAGAGGTGTGATGGAATTTTGTGTGTAGACTTTTGAATGCTCGAGTGGTGGGAAAAGTACTCGTAAAAGTATTAATACTGCAATAATAGTAAAAGTCACGGAATTCAAAATGTACAAAAGTATTGGAATTAGAGCGTAAATTCAAAATGTTTGTCTGGGACAAAACGTACTGGTTAATACTTGTTAATAATAACTGGTTCTGAAAAGTGTGATTTGTAAACATTTGATAGAGGCTCTCATATATTCAATGACTGTAGTCATTTCACTGACATTTAGGTATGTGTCATTTATACTTTGCTGGATGAGGACGTCGAATCAAATCGTGCAAATCAAAGAGACATTTTCAGATTTCAATGTATGGCGCACGTTGTTTGGAAGCCTACAACCTGCACTGTCATAATAATCCACGATCCTCATAAAACAACTGGAAAAATAAAATAAAATAAAATACATGCCTGTAAAATACATTGTCGCACATTCTATGAAATCTTTTCGCAAATGTCAACAGTTCACAGATTTGATGATTTATTTATTTTTTTTAGAGAGAGAGACAGAACAAAGAGTACAGCATAGTAATGTAACTATTAACCCCTTTTGGTGTTGGTATTATGTTATGCTTTAGCTATTGAAAAATAGCAGATCTACAAGCTCATAGCGCGCCACCGAGTGGCGCGCTACGAGCTTGTAGGTCTGCTATTTTTGAAAAATCAAAGAACGACTGACATAGAAACATAGCTTTTTCAGAAAACTGTCAGGATGTAGAAGACATTTTTAGAATCTGATCTCAGGTCAAAATGGGTTAATTAATGGTGACCCCCTGAGTGACAGGAGAACCCATATATTATTATGCTTTAAAACGCCTCTTCTCAGGTTGGTCTTTTGCTCTGTTTTCTGAGTAAAAGGAAATGGTCGAATAATAGGAAAGCCTTATTTCAATTTGAATCTGTTCGTTCGTTCGTTCGTTGACCTATATGATCTTTCTGAGGGCATGGAGTTGAGACTCAGAGGAACTGATCCATTCTCTACCGTGTGTACAGCGTTGGCTCACAGCATCATCTGAATTGGACCTATATCGCTTCTTCAGAGGCCCAAACATTGCTACGATGATGTACTGCCAAATGTTTTTCAGGAGTGCTCGATCTGCACAGTAAAAGACATCCTCAGTGCATCCATTTTCTTTTTTATCTCGGAGAATGTGCCAAACGGAAAGGCCCAACGAGGAGGTTTATATGGAGGGCCTAAAGGGTGTTAGCTGGTTTATGGATGTGGTGAGAGAGTACATGCTGGAGTGACCCGAGGAAGACGCGGAGAACTATAGCCTGGCACGGCCAGACTGATGTCACTGCCTAGATATTAGGCTGGAACTTCAGACTAGTATCACTGCATAGATATTAGTCTGGAACTTCAGACTAGTATCACTGCCTAGATATTAGTCTGGAACTTCAGACTAGTATCACTGCATAGATATTAGTCTGGAACTTCAGACTAGTATCACTGCATAGATATTTGTCTGGAACTTCAGACTGTAATATCACTGCCTAGATATTAGTCTGGAACTTCGGTGTGGAACATTTATTTCCAAGTGGCGGTTAATTAAAAGACAGATTCCAACGTCACAGCAAAAAAAAAAAAAAAAAAAAGCCCACTTTGAATAGTGGGCTCTGATATGTCACCCACAACTCTGGGGTGAGTGTAATGTAATTCAAACTGAGCAGTGCCATATATATTTTATTTTGCTGTGTAAGATTTGTCTGGTGTCCAGGCTAGCAGAGAACAGAAGCCGAAGGAAACGGGGTGTGATCCGCTGTGGCGAACCGTGGTGGGAATTATAGCCAAGATAAAGAGGAGGTACAAATGGAACCAAATGGACCCTTACTGTTCCATCTGGGTATAGAGCGTCGCAGTCCCGCCCCCCCTTTCAGAACGACGAGGGCACCGGAAGAGAATTTCCCATTCATTTCATTTCAGAAAGAATTTATTTAAAGACGTTTAACCCATTTAGACCTGACATCGAATTTTTTTTTAAAAACCTTCTAAATCCTGACAGTTTCCTGAAATACCCATGTTTCTATAATCAGTGGTTCTCAATACTTGGCCGCGGACCCCCATCTGAAAATATGTTGTTCCAGGGACGCCCCCAGAAGCAACGATTTGAGTAAAAACGTTCGCTCTGAAAGAATATATTTTCAAAGACTTGCACCACCTTTTCACGGGTTTTTCCAAAATAGCAGATCTACAAGCTCGTAGCGCGGCACCGAGTGCCGCGATACAAGCTTGTAGATCTGCTATTTTTCAAGTATAACATAATGCTTTAAAACACCAACAGGGGTTCCTGCCCCAAAATGGGTTAAGCCTCGGACAAAGCCAAATCATGACACTAAAAACAATGTTTTGGGCCGAACAAATAGTTAGAAGAAAAACTAGGTATTGTACTAGTAACTATGGTGTTGTACCCTGCCCTTTTTCTCCTTCTTTCTATTTATTTTTTCAGCCCCCAAAAAAACGTGTTTATTGTCGTGATTTATCGGGGTCCGAGTTGGCTTTGTCCTAGCCCTGGTCCAGTGCTTACAGCGAGTAGAGCGAGTCTCTCGCTCTACTCGCTGTAAGCACTGGACCAGGGCTAGCTTTGTCCGAGGTTTAAGCCGGTCTTTAAATTGTCTGAAACGACGAATGGAAAAAATGAATGGGGAATTCTCTCCCCGTGCCCTCGCAAGGGGGCGGGACTGCGACGCTCTTATTCTCTGAGTTAGAAGTGAGGATTTTTACTGTGCATATGACGAGACGGGAAACATAACAACCAGCTTCATCATTATTACCAAGCGTTTGCGACTCGGTACTCTGGAAGTGCTCGACTGTACGCGTCGAAAAGACACGACAGTCCTATACAGTAAAGCAGGGGTGGGCAACTTTGATGATGGATAGGGCCACTATATTTCCTCACTCACTCCAGAGGGGCCACATTGCATATTACTGTTCTAGCAAAAATAGCCAATCTACAAGCTCAAAACGCATGTGACGCGTTTTGAGCTTGTAGATCAGCTATTTTTGCTATTTTTCAATTGGAATCCTGAAAAGTAACATTATTTAATTTCAAATGCCTTTCAAATGACTTTAATTAATATGTAATGTTAACTTTATAAACTAAATACAAATACATTGGACATAAAAAAAACATTTTAATAATACTACTCATTAAGCTACTATAATTTAGACAGAAGTAATTCAAGCGGGTCATGTTTTCAAATCAATAATATATCAGTATTGTGATATTAACCTGAGGGCCACATTAAGTGATGTTGGGGGCCGCATGTGGCCCCCGGGCCGCCAGTTGCCCATGTATGCAGTAAAGGGATGGGCATCAATGGAAGGATCATGACGAGAAATGGAGCGCCGGCCATGCTCAGAGATGGACATTAACCCATTTAGACCTGACACCAGATTCTACAAATGTCTTCTAAATCATGACAGTTTTCTGAAATACCCATGTTTCTATGTCAGTGGCATTCAAAAGTTTGTCACGTCAAGGACCCCAAAACCTGTTATGTAATTGGCCACCGACCCCCATCTGAGAATATGTTGTTCCAGGGAGCCCCCCAGAAGCAAAGATTTTAGTTAAAAATGTTCGCTCTGAAAGAATATATATTCAAAGATTTGCGCCACATTTTCACGATTTTTCAAAAATAGCAGATCTACAAGCTCGTAGATCTATGAGCTTGTAGATCTGCTATTTTTCAACAGCTACAGTATAACATAATGCTTAAATCACCAAAAAGGGGGCCCAGAATGGGTTAAGGCTTGTCCTGTTGCCCGGGACAACTAATAAATCTTTCCGGACATTCAAAATGTACTTGTCCGTCGGACAAGTGACTCTAGGTTTCACTTTATACACACACAGTGCTACAAGTTTAGATGCCGACGAGAATAGATCAGTCTGCTAACAACCGTGCACGGATATAGGACCGATCTATGGCTGTGCATTTGGAATACATTCAATCTATGTAAGATCATAGACATTCTATAGGGCTATTAACTTGCAAACTGAGAATATGCATCTAATATTCAATCATGAATGCACCAAATCCAACTTAGAGTTAGTTGATTTAAAATGTGTGTGCTCGTGCTCCGACAAATTAATGGGAAATGTATTTTTCCGAAGGACAAGTGCCTCAAAAAGTTAATGTCAAGCCCTGGGGCAGTATGTCAGTTACGTGTATTTGAGATATGATTTTTTTTCACCTCACCCGTAACTTTGGGGTCTTTTGGTCCGGTGTAAGGTAGTCAGAATTATGCTCTAAAAGAAATAAAATTAATAAATAAATAAAATATCTTGCCATTCAATTTGCAATTTTCGCAACTAAATACGTTCTTGTAACTAAATACTGCATTGGTACTTTGTGTTGTATTTTGATTTGAGTTTTGGGGAGTATTTGTACTTTATGAC
>NC_136798.1:40056963-40096963 GCF_951216825.1 Electrona antarctica
ATTGTTTGGAGGGTGGGTTTAGGGAGGGCTCAAACCTTCTCGCTGCAGCATGTTTTTAAGCGAGAGGGGAACTCGGATGATGTAAGAATAGACTTCACGTCTCTGTAACAATGACAACCTGCTGCTATGTGTGTCAGGAGGAGGAAACACAACAGAACTGCCCTTATTTAGACATGAAAAGGGTCAGTTTCTATGAAGGTGCTCGAGCACTGCTTGGCTCCTATGTGTGTGTCTCATGGGGGAGTCACCCAACTCTGCCAGTTCACGTAGCCTCAGTGATACCGCCTCATCCGTTGCTGTAACTTTTTACACAGTACTCCCACGTCACGGTTTAAGTGTCCTTGTAACATGTCTACACATATTTACACCATGCCAGACTTGAGAGTTTGATGGAGAGAGAAGACAGAGAGGGGACACTGAGGACAGAGGACAGTTGGAGGAGAGAGTGGCGGACATCTATGAGAGAGCACGCACGCACGTGCGTGCATGCGCGCGCGCACGCACGCACACGCGCGCGTGTGCGTGTGTGAATGACACACATATTATGTGGTTAAATGGCCTCCATTCAAAAATTCCCACACACACACACGCACGAAAGCACGCACGTCGCACACACATACCTGCATCGCCGTCATAGCAGCTGTGAGCTGCTCAGCCACTGCACCGACCGCTGGGAGTCCTGAGACAGACAGGGAGGAGAGAACACTTCAGCAAAAGGTCGGTTCTACAATCCATTTAGACCTGAGATCAGATTCTAAAAATGTCTTCTACATTCTGCTATGTTTCTATGTCAGTCGTTCTTCGATTTTTCAAAAGTAGCAGACCTACAAGCTCGTAGCGCGCCACTCGGTGGCGCGCTATGAGCTTGTAGGTCTGCTATTTAAAACCTTTGCTCCGGTAGAACGCCACAACGGTAAGGCCTTCCGGTCTGATTTTCGGATATGTTATAGAGCTCCCCGAGACGCACGTGTGGAACTGTAGTACGTCCTCGGGCGACCTTTCTAGTCGACATGGCGCGAACGAACGTAAAAACCTTTGCTTCTGTAGAACGCCACAATGGTAAGGCCTTCCGGTCTGATTTTCGGATATGTTATAGAGCTCCCAGAGATGCACGCGTGGAACTGTAGTACGTTTTCGGGCGACCTTTCTAGTCGACATGGCACGCGCGACGTTCCACTACACCGAGTGGCGTGCTACGAGCTTGTAGATCTGCTATTTAAAACCTTTGCTTCTGTAGAACGCCATAACGGTAAGGCCTTCCGGTCTGATTTTCGGATATGTTATAGAGATCCCCGAGACGCACGCGTGGAACTGTAGTACGTCCTCGGGCGACCTTTCTAGTCGACATGGTGCGCGCGACGTTCCACTACACCGAGTGGCGTGCTACGAGCTTGTAGATCTGCTATTTTAAACCTTTGCTTCTGTAGAACGCCACAACGGTAAGGCCTTCCGGTCTGATCTTCGGATATGTTATAGAGCTCCCAGAGACGCACGTGTAGAACTGTAGTACGTCCTCGGGCGACCTTTCTAGTCGACATGGCGCGCGCGACGTTCCACTACACCGAGTGGCGCGCTACGAGCTTGTAGATCTGCTATTTTAAACCTTTGCTTCTGTAGAACGCCACAACGGTAAGGCCTTCCGGTCTGATCTTCGGATATGTTATAGAGCTCCCAGAGACGCACGCGTAGAACTGTAGTACGTCCTCGGGCGACCTTTCTAGTCGACATGGCGCGCGCGACGTTCCACTACACCGAGTGGCGCGCTACGAGCTTGTAGATCTGCTATTTTAAACCTTTGCTTCTGTAGAACGCCACAATGGTAAGGCCTTCCGGTCTGATTTTCGGATATGTTATAGAGCTCCCAGAGACGCACGCGTGGAACTGTAGTACGTCCTCGGGCGACCTTTCTAGTCGACATGGCACGCGCGACGTTCCACTACACCGAGTGGCGCGCTACGAGCTTGTAGGTCTGCTATTTAAAACCTTTGCTTCTGTAGAACGCCACAACGGTAAGGCCTTCCGGTCTGATTTTCGGATATGTTATAGAGCCCAGCAACACCGGCCGACACCTCCAAGGCTTCCTGGGTGATGGCGAGGAGGAGGGCTGCCACGTCACCTCACAGTCCAACTGTCTGTATGTACGCCTCTGCTGTGCCTGAGGGAGGCACGCGCACACACACACGCACGCGCACACACTCACCTGCCCAGGCCATTGATGCCAGACGACCCTCGGGCCAGGCACTGCAGCCTCAGCCTCTCCACGGGATCTGAACTCACACACAGACGTCTCTTGGCGTCCAGCGCCATCTCTCGGTCGTGCCTCGACGTCCTGGCCATGGCTGAACACACAGAGCACATTAATATAATGTGTAACATTATAGTGGATGCAGTTAGCTTAATGCTAATTCCGATTAGCAAATGTGACCAGATGGACACTGATGATACTTTTGGAATAAGAACCAAGTTCATAGACTAAGACTACGCCACTCTCAATGGGTGAGAGACCCGTATTCAGTATTTACTCTTGTAACCAAAATCCCTGTGCAAAGTACTTTATAGACGGACAGAGGCTTTTCTGTGTACAATCACTAGATCAACTTTATTCACAATTTCACATAATACAGATAGCAAAACCTTCATAAATGTTGTATTTAAATTACTTGACCGGAGGGACAATATAGCACTTCTCATAAACACAGCAAACTGTTAAGATAATAAGATATAAATCACTGCAAACTGTTACGAGAATAAGATATAAATCACTGCAACCATCATGGCACTGCGGCTTATGTTGCGCACACAAAACACTTGCTGACTGTTAGTCAAAAGGTAAAAGCACACTAGAAGTGGGGAAGGGGGGTAACAACGGTCATTCAGTAAAATATACAGTACAGGGGGTTTCTTTCACTAAGGTTATATAAAATACTGGAGGCACTGTAGAGCATGGAAACAATTAAAAACAAAGTAAAACTGAGGAAAAGAGCAATGGCTGTCTGCTGACCACTCTGTGTCACCAGTTCAGCCTGCAATATACAACAGAGCAATTAGACACCGAGCACCCATCATAAGTACTCATTATAATATAAACATATACTGGCAAGCCCATCTTCCTACCTCCTAGGCCCAAGGCACTTATACCCAGCAGGCAGGATTCAGGCTAGCCAGGTCTGGATCCGTTCTGACATTGTTCTACCATGAAATACCTCCTTTTATGATGAATTCCTGTTCTGTCTAGAAGTGTCTATTTGTACGTCTCTAAATGTTTTGATGATTTGAACATGGTGGACCCTATTGGAAACAAGTGTAATGCTTAATTGGGCCGTCCACTCACAGTTAACAGCCTTTGTATTGAGTTTGTGCTTGAAATGTACTGTAATTCTGCAAACTGTTAATACATTCTTCAATCAATCAATCAAAACAGAAACAATATTAATTCCCCATCATAATAAATATGTGAATTAAAAGTATGACATAAGGTGGTTGCATGCCAAAGGGCTACCTTTGGCATGCCACCATAATCCACATTGAAGTGTGAGACTCATACCCGTGTTCTGTTAAATGGTATGTGTGGACACTGGGTCCAAGTGTAGTCTGCCCTGTACAGCCTAGCCCCACAACAGCACCAACAGTTTCTAGAAGCACAACAACAATAAGTATCTACAACTCTAAATCATACTAAATGCAACAGACTACAATGTGTAAGCCTTTGTTGTAACATACCTTGGTAAATTGATTTACACGGACGCGACGGGTGCTGCTGGGCACTGACGCTACATGCACACGACAGAACGAGAACAAACGTGAGCTTCATTGATCTCACAGGTCTCAAGCTACCGCTCTGCTCTGGGCAGGCAGCTCCAGGTCCTAATGTCCCACTTGTCAGACATAGTTAGCTTCTTATCCATGCTACAGTACTTATACCATATCACTCATTTAGTCCGTTTTTAGATCAATAATAAACATTACTGTATTCTGGTGACTGGTTTAGCACAATACAAACTCGGACTCATTACATAACATGCAAATCACACCACCACTCAATATAAAAATAAAACGTTGTCTTATAAAGCAGCATATACTTTGTTTACATTCAGACCCATGGCTTTGTACAACTACTGGCCAAAGTTGAATAATACATGTTCATATAGTTGTAAAACATTCACCATAAAAGCCAAAATCGCGACAGAGTCAGCTATTCATTCATTACTAACTATTTCACAGACCTTGATGTGACTGTTAGCTGTGATAAAGTAAAGTAAACAAAGTGATGATGATGAATGACACGACACAAAACACACACACGTAGGAAGTCAGAGAAACAAATCAAAGAAAAGACCAACATCTGCCAGTGGAATTCAGAACAGCGCCGCCACAGCCCATCCACACCCACTCTGTGGCCAGATATAGTTATTACATGGCCAGTGAGATGTATGAAGGCATATGCCTCTCCCCTCCTCTCCTCTCCTCTCTTTTTGAATGAACAGACAAAACACAAAACACAACATGTTCATTAATGTTATTCTTCACAAACTAGACATTTTATTCATATTAGATATAGATATCTAATCTTAGCAGGCTACTGTTGAAGCATTCTTTTGTATATGTTAGAACTATAGACGGACTGGGATTTGAACATGGAACCTCTGAGCTGCGAGTCCAATTGTTGGACCACTACGTCATCACTCTGAGCAGATAGCTGTCTTACTACTGTCGATTTAAGACCTGCGGCCTACAAATACCGTCTAAATCCCTTTTGTGATTCCTTAAAAAAATCTCTCTAGGGTATAATGCCCTGTTGTTGTGGCAAATGCCATGACATTTCCATTCCTCAAGGCGTTCCTCCTGAGATACTGCGTTCACAAGGCTGGGACAGACAGACGGATGGATGGACAGATGGGCAACCAGGAAACATAATGCCTCTGAACACAGCTGTCGCTGACATGGGACCTACAATAAATCAAGTGCGCTCCAGAGCAGGGGTCTTCAACAGGGGGTCCGGGACCCCCAGCGGGTCCTCAGAAAAGACAATGTTTTGTTTTAAAGAGTAGAGGCAGGCCGTCCTCTCAAATCAGCCCACAGCAACAAAAAACACTTTGGGTTTTATATTAAATATTTTAACCCCAAAACAGAGATGTGTCATAGTCTCACAAAACACTGGCAACACTTCAAACAATGATGCCATAATAATCATGTTCCTAAAATTGTTCAGAGCAGTGGTTGAAAGTAAGTACATTTACTCAAGTACTACTAAGTACAATGTTGTGGTATCGTTTACTTTACTGGAGTATTTCCAGTTTTCGGTACTTTTACTTCTACTCCACTACATATCAGAGGCAAATTTACTTTCACTCCACTACAAACTAAAACTGTAGTTACTTTGAGCAAGCTGAGCTTGTAGATCTGCTATTTTCAATATATATTTTTAGACATTTCATACATTTGAAAACAGGACATTGTACATAATGCTTTTCTCTCTCATTGTGTATGTATTTGTGTGTAAAGTAAAGTTTTAATTCCAGACTTACATAACCTATTATTTCTACATTATGCAGTATATTAACACATTTGAGTACTTTTTCCATCACTGATTCAAGCATCAAACAGTAACATGCTGATTGTATTGTACAATACAAGGTTTTGTAAAAGTTTAAAAAACTATTAACAGACTGGCTTTTACACTTCCCATTTCAAACTAAGAAACTGTGTGAGGTCATTTGAGTGATTCCTAATAAATTGTGTGCCACTGTTTTCCTTTTATAACTGAAAGACATCAAAGCCTTTGCAAATAATAGTGGTGCCTTTTGAACCATATACTGTATGGCATACAACAGCGACATCTATTGGCAACACAGTGACATTACTGGCCACAAAGTGTTTGTTTCTTTCTCGTTGGGATTCTATTCATTCACTAATAAAGGAATTGTTGTTTCATATGGAAATTCTCAACATTTAGGGACTATTCTGTGGCTTTCATACCAAGAGTTGTACAGTAGTTTAATAACAATGTTTTTAGGCTTTCTCTCAGGAAGAGATTTCAAAGGGAAGTCACACGAAGGAGGAACACACAGACATGGAAATAGGCAAATCAACGATTTAATCTTTCCATACTGTAAATGCGTGACAATTCAGTAAGAACACGTTTGATTAGAAAAGTTAAAACTTCTTTTGTTCTTCTTTTGATCCTTGATAATTACGAAAAAGGAGCATACGGCATTTCGCTACAGGCACATTGTTTTTTTGTTGTTCTTAAGATTCACACAGCAGTGACATCATTCATTACAGCCAAATTCACACAACAGTATAGATTAGACCAGTGGTTTTCAACCCGTTTCATTTCAAGGCCCATTATTTAATCGACTTTTTGAAAAGTGAAAAAGTGGAAAACAAGCTATAGGCTACTGCATGTACAGTAGCCCTGGTTCATGATATTTTTAATGTAACACGCTTCATGGATCCATCAGAATTCCCTAGACATGAAGTCCCTGATGACGGGGCCAGTATTCCCAGAGATGAGCAAAAAATATATACATACAAAAGCATCTTGTCATAAAGTACAAATACTCCCCAAAACTCAAATCAAAATACAACACAAAGTACCAATGCAGTATTTAGTTACAAGAACGTATTTAGTTGCGAAAATTGCAAATTGAATGGCAAGATTTATTTATTAATTTTATTTATTTTAGAGCATAATTCTGACTACCTTACACCTGACCAAAAGACTCCAAAGTTACGGGTGAGGTGATCTCAAATACACGTAACTGACATACTGCCCCAGGGCTTGACATTAACTTTTTGAGGCACTTGTCCTTCGGAAAAATACATTTCCCATTCATTTGTCCGGGCCCGGAGCACGAGCACACACATTTTAAATCAACTAACTCTAAGTTGGATTTGGTGCATTCATGATTGAATATTAGATGCATATTCTCAGTTCGCAAGTTAATAGCCCTATAGAATGTCTATGATCTTACATAGATTTAATGTATTCCAAATGCACAGCCATAGATCGGTCCTATATCCGCGCACGGTTGTTAGCAGACTGATCTATTCTCGTCGGCATCTAAACAACATATTTTCAGATGGGGGTCGGTGGCCAATTACATAACAGGTTTTGGGGTCCTTGACGTGAAAAACTTTTGAGTGCCACTGACATAGAAACATGGGTATTTCAGAAAACTGTCATGATTTAGAAGACATTTGTAGAATCTGGTGTCAGGTCTAAATGGGTTAATGTCAAGCCCTGCTGCCCATCTCTGAGCATGGCCGGCGCTCCATTTCTCGCCATGATCCTTCCATTGATGCCCATCCCTTTACTGTATAGGCCCGTCGTGTCTTTTCGACGCGTACAGTCGAGCACTTCCAGAGTACCGAGTCGCAAACGCTTGGTAATAATGATGAAGCTGGTTGTTATGTTTCCCGTCTCGTCATATGCACAGTAAAAATCCTCAGTTCTAACTCAGCGAATAAGAGCGTCGCAGTCCCGCCCCCTTGCGAGGGCACGGGGAGAGAATTCCCCATTCATTTCTTCCGTTTCAGAAAGTATTTATTTAAAGACCGGCTTAAACCTCGGACAAAGCCAACTCGGACCCCGATAAATCACGACAATAAACACTTTTTTGGGGGCTGAAAAAATAAATAGAAAGAAGGAGAAAAAGGGCAGGGTACAACACCATAGTTACTAGTACAATACCTAGTTTTTATTTGTTCGGCCCATGTCATGATTTGGCTTTGTCCAAGGCTTAACCCATTTTGGGGCAGGAACCCCTGTTGGTGTTTTAAAGCATTATGTTATACTTCAGCTATTGAAAAATAGCAGATCTACAAGCTCGTAGCGCGGCACCGAGTGCCGCGATACGAGCTTGTAGATCTGCTATTTTGGAAAAACCCGTGAAAAGGTGGTGCAAGTCTTTGAAAATATATTCTTTCAGAGCGAACGTTTTTACTCAAATCGTTGCTTCTGGGGGCGTCCCTGGAACAACATATTGGGGGTCAGATGGGGGTCCGCGGCCAAATACAGATCCTTGACATGAAGTATTGAGAACCACTGATTATAGAAACATGGGTATTTCAGAAAACTGTCAGGATTTAGAAGGTTTTTATTTTATTTCGATGTCAGGTCTAAATGGGTTAAACGTCTTTAAATAAATTCTTTCTGAAACGTCTATGGAAAAAATGAATGGGAAATTCTCTTCCGGTGCCCTCGTCGTTCTGAAAGGGGGGGCGGGACTGCGACGCTCTATACCCAAATGGAACAGTAAGGGTCCATTTGGTTCCATTTGTACGCTCCTCTTTATCTTGGCTATAATAAGCCTATCTCACAGAATTTCCCCGCCCCCCTTAATACGCCCCCTTTTGGGGTTAGTGGTGATAGCGTGACGTCACTCCATAGACGCTACATGTTAACAGAGGTAATTTAAGAAGTCTACAACTTTTGTTTTCTCAAGGTAAGGTTTGTTCTATCTGTTCGAGCTGATTTACCATCTTGTTTGCTTCATAATAATATTGGTCTGTCACATTTTTACATTAGAAAATGTACTTAGATTCTCCAGAGAAAAAAACGTGTAAATGCTAATGTTAAAGACACCACTATTTACCGGAAGTGGGCGTGAAAAGCGGGCTGTGAGATAGGCCTATTCCCACCACGGTTCGCCACAGCGGATCACACCCCGTTTCCTTCGGCTTCTGTTCTCTGCCTGCCTGGACACCAGACAAATCTTACACAGCAAAAAAAATAAAATAAATCCCTGGCACTGCTCAGTTTGAATTACATTACGCTCACCCCAGAGTTGTGGGTGACAAATCATAGCCCACTATTCAAAGTGGGCTTTTTTTTTTTTTTTTTTTGCTGTGACGTTGGAATCTGTCTTTGAATTAACCGCCACTTGGAAATAAATGTTCCACACCGAAGTTCCAGACTAATATCTATGCAGTGATACTAGTCTGAAGTTCCAGACTAATATCTATTAGGGCTGACCTCGATTAGTCGAATAGTCGACTAATCGATCGGAACGGGTCTCAGTCGACTGACAACCTCTCAGTCGATGTTCACAAAAAAAAAAAAAAAAAAAACAGTCGGGACGATTTTTTTCTTTTGGGCCGGGTGGAAAACCCCTCCTCCGTTATAATGGTATGCTCCCAGTCCCCGCACCGCAGCATCGGGGAACACTCTGGCAGCCAGAGTAAAGGCTGGGAGGGACCGAGCCGAGGGAGGCTACTGTACTATAGCCTACATGTTGTTTATGCTCCGGAGTCCAGACCCATGCAGTTTAATAATATACAGTCACAACCATAGGCGGCGGGTGGATTTTACCTTTGGGTAGGCTAGAATTGCATGGGGGGGGGGGCAACTCTCGCGGCCGAGCGGAGCGAGGCCGCGCAAATTTATTTATTTATTTCCCCCAGATGGTCTAAAAATTAGTTACTTTGACCAATTTATTACCAATCTCGTACACCATTGCTCACGAAAGCAACACCCTTGACCCAATTATAGACACTGCATCTAGCTTTTAATTAAAGTTCCCCGGGCATTGTTTTGGGATATTTTGGCCGATATGGGTATTCTTAAGTTTCGAGTCAGTGTGGAGATTACCCGGCGGTGTTGCTGCCCCTCCCGGCGCATGGCTCTTCACAGACGGCACAGAGACAGCAGCCACTCCGCTGAACGTGTCAGTGTTGCTGCAGTGGTGTGAACTGTGAACCGTGCGGTCACTGGTGGTGCTGCTGAGTGCTGACAGCCGAGCCGACTCGGACTCACAGCTTCTTCTTAGTTCTGAATTACTTTATCTTTGCCTATGGTCACAACAGAATGCACACTGCTGTCTCGTGTCTCATCACAATCCCAATGCGCCACCCGTGAAGTCGGGGGGAAAATAAAAAGACAGGCTGCTAGTGTTAGTGTAGGGTCGGGGATCGTTAGCTTAGCGCGTAGCTACTGATTCAACCCACTGATTGAACTTCATCTCCGCCTGTAATCTAGGTTATTTTTTTATTGACAACGTGAACGAACCCCGACACTAGCGCTGCAAAAATAGACAGATCTACAAGCTCTCAACGCGTAGCGAACGGCGCTGCAAAAACAGGCAGGACGCGATGCCTTGAGAGCTTGTGGATCAGCCTCCCCGACGGTGCGGGGAGGCAAGAGTTCTCCGGGGAGGAGGAGAAGTTACCAGGGCAGGCTACATGTTGCTGCGGCTAACAACACTGTCACCAGCCAGTGGTTGTGATGTTAGCGTGGCTTGCAGCTGCTTGTCCGTTCCAACTTCACTTCATCTCCACCTGTAACTTATTTTTTATTTTGTTACCCTGGCTGCGCTGCGCTGCAAAAATAGACGGATCTACAAGCTCTCAACGCGTAGCGAACGGCGCTGCAAAAACAGACGATGGGCGATTGAAAACAATTGGCATATCGCCCAACCTTAATGCAAATGTGTTGTTGTTTTTTTTGGGGGGGGGGGGGGGGGGGGGGGGTGCAGGGGGGGTGTTCAGTCGACTATCAGTCGACTAACAGCAAATTTATTCATATTAATTTCGACTATACAAATCCTTAGTCGGGGACAGCCCTAATATCTATGCAGTGATACTAGTCTGAAGTTCCAGCCTAATATCTATGCAGTGATACTAGTCTGAAGTTCCAGACGAATATCTATGCAGTGATACTAGTCTGAAGTTCCAGCCTAATATCTATGCAGTGATATTACAGTCTGAAGTTCCAGCCTAATATCTATGCAGTGATACTAGTCTGAAGTTCCAGACTAATATCTATGCAGTGATACTAGTCTGAAGTTCCAGCCTAATATCTAGGCAGTGACATCAGTCTGGCCGTGCCAGGCTATAGTTCTCCGCGTCTTCCTCGGGTCACTCCAGCATGTACTCTCTCACCACATCCATAAACCAGCTAACACCCTTTAGGCCCTCCATATAAACCTCCTCGTTGGGCCTTTCCGTTTGGCACATTCTCCGAGATAAAAAAGAAAATGGATGCATTTGCACTGAGGATGTCTTTTACTGTGCAGATGGAGCGCTCCTGAAAAACATTTGGCAGTACATCATCGTAGCAATGTTTGGGCCTCTGAAGAAGCGATATAGGTCCAATTCAGATGATGCTGTGAGCCAACGCTGTACACACGGTAGAGAATGGATCAGTTCCTCTGAGTCTCAACTCCATGCCCTCAGAAAGATCATATAGGTCAACGAACGAACAGATTCAAATTGAAATAAGGCTTTCCTATTATTCGACCATTTCCTTTTACTCAGAAAACAGAGCAAAAGACCAACCTGAGAAGAGGCGTTTTAAAGCATAATAATATATGGGTTCTCCTGTCACTCAGGGGGTCACCATTAATAGTTACATTACTATGCTGTACTCTTTGTTCTGTCTCTCTCTCTAAAAAATAAAAATAAATCATCAAATCTGTGAATAACTGTTGACATTTGCGAAAAGATTTCATAGAATGTGCGACAATGTATTTTACGGGCATGTATTTTATTTTATTTTTTCAGTTGTTTTATGAGGATCGTGGATTATTATGACAGTGCAGGTTGTAGGCTTCCAAACAACGTGCGCCATACATTGAAATCTGAAAATGTCTCTTTGATTTGCACGATTTCACATTTTGCATGCTTGTTGCAGATTCTACGAGACTGTCACTTTTTGTTTCGATGGCACCTAATTAATCTAAACTTGATCACTTGACAGCTTCCCTCAGACTTAAGCGTCATTTGTTTACGATACTGCTGCTTACCGAAAATAACATACTGCACATATTTATTTCCAGGGGGCGCGACGTCCTCATCCAGCAAAGTATAAATGACACATACCTAAATGTCAGTGAAATGACTACAGTCATTGAATATATGAGAGCCTCTATCAAATGTTTACAAATCACACTTTTCGGAACCAGTTATTATTAACAAGTATTAACCAGTACGTTTTGTCCCAGACAACCATTTTTAATTTACGCTCTAATTTCAATACTTTTGTACATTTTGAATTCCGTGACTTTGACTATTATTGCAGTATTAATACTTTTACGAGTACTTTTCCCACCACTCGAGCATTCAAAAGTCTACACACAAAATTCCATCACACCTCTATGGTGGGGAGAAAAAAACAAAAAACAAAACAAAAAAAAGGCAACATCCTAAAACTCAGCTGGCAGTGAAATAGCAGCTTCTTACACAGTGGGTACCTTGAGGGGGTTCCATGTGGCCCCCCGCCCCCAGCAAAATGAGGAACGGTTTAAACCTAAATGTATAGTACTTCGGCTATTCGAAAATAGACTATCTACCAGCTCATTGCGACGTGTTGTTGTGAGCTTGTGGACCTGCTAGCTGCTATAAAGATCTGCTATTTTCAAAGCATTTTGAAAAGAAATTTGGAAATTCTTTGAATTATTTTGGTTTTCACCAAAATCTCACCCCCAAATCTTCTCCGTGGTGCACAATATTTTCAGATGGGGATCCGTGGGGTCAAACACACATACATTTGGGGGTGTCCTTGACAGGACACCAGCATAAACCATGGCTGTCTCAAACCAACCATCGCCCAAACTCACTTCTCCTACCGAAGGCTCTGCACCTCTCGCCCCGTTTCCTCAGTCCCATCCATCCATCCATCCATCCATCCATCGGCCCCCAGGATCCCGTCCCATCACAATAATCGTCTCTCGGGGGAAATGGGAATTGGGCTTATTATAATGCCGTGGTGGTGGTGGTGGTGTCGGAGGTAGCGGGGGCGGCCGGGCGCTGGCGGCCTTCCCAGTAGTTCTCGTACACCCCCTGGAACATCTGGCGGCAGGGCAGCTTGGCGTTGAGCCGCGAGCAGATGAGGAAGGAGCCGCCCATCTTGCGGTGGAGCGAGTAGGTCTCCTCGGGCGGCGGCGTGAGGCGCTGCTTGAGCATGACGGGGATGAGGTTGTGGATGCGCTCCGTGGTGGACTGCGCGCCGAAGTCGAACGGCTCCACGGAGTCGAAGGCCTCGCCCAGGATCATCACCGCATCCACGTGGGCGTTTAGCATCGCCTGCAGAGAGAGAGAGACGCGTAAACCAGTGTTTCCCAAAGTGGGGTCCGGCGACCCCCCAGGGGTCCTTGAGTCAGTTCCAGGGGGGTCCCCAGCTAAATGATAGTTTGGAAGCAAATGGACCCTTATGGGTCTGTAACTCTGAGAGTTAAATTAACATTGATTTTACAATATAAATCGGGGTCCCAGAGATAGAATTGCCGTTAAATGGGGGTCGGTAGACTAATAATATGCATACATCAAACTGAGGGTCCTTGAAATTAAAATGGTTGAGAATCACTCCTAGAGCCATAAAACGTCTGGGGGTCCCTGGCATAGCTTTTCAAATGGGGGTCCGTGGGCTAATTAGTGTCAATTTGGGGGTCCTTGACAGTTTTTTCTTTCTTTTTCTTGCACTATGGTAGCACTGATGAGGGTGTATATTAGGAGCAGGCAACCTTTGGTACGGACGCCAACATTGGCACGGGGAAAGGTTGTTATGTATGGACAAATCTAAATCAATTGGGAAATGTTTAAATTTGATGTGGTGTCATAATTAAACGTAATGTTCATATGGCACACTGACTATCAAGGAAATGAAAAACACGGCGCTTTGTGTCAAAAAAGGTTGCCGACCCCTGGTGTATAGTGTTGTACGGTATATGGAAAGTTGCACGTTATTTATACAGTAATATAGTTGCCAACTTATTGATGGTGTTACTTGAGACAGACAGACAGACAGACAGACAGACAGACAGACAGACAGACAGACAGACAGACAGACAGACAGACAGACAGACAGACAGACAGACAGGCAGACAGGCAGGACTGACCTTGGTCTCATATCCGGTGAGGAACTTGAGCTCGATGGATTTCTTCAGAACACCGTCTCTGTCGCCCTTGGCTGCTGAACGAATGACCTGCAAAGACACACAACAACGAGCTCCGTCACACACTGGCTCCTCCTCCTACTCCTCCTCTGATCCCCATTGGTCAGTCGCCAAACAGCCAATTAGTGCCGGTCACGGACACATTTCCATGGGCTTTATTTTTGGTTTCCTACATTTTGTTTTTGACCCATTTTGGGCGGGAACCCCTTTTGGTGTTTTAAAGCATTATGTTATACTTTAGCTATTGAAAAATAGCAGATCTACAAGCTCATAGCGCGGCACTCGCATAATTTTTTTTTCCAGTGATTTCATGAAGAAATAAAATAAGAAATTACAAAAAAATTGAGATCAAATGTTTAAGAAGTGAAAATATCAAATCCACAAGCTCGTGGCGCAAAGTGACGCGCTGTGTGCACTTGTAGATCTGCTATTTTCCCTAGTTTGTGTCCCAGGCAAACGTCTAATCTCGTGAACCTCCCAACTCCATTGGATCCTCAATCTTTCTGCCAAACCAGCTAACTCCACCCGTTTAGCCATGCATTTTTCTTCTACCCTTTACATCTGTGTGCTGGTTAAAAAAAAAATTTAACAAATGAAAAGAATTTAAAAAGCGCTTTGACAAAAACCTCCTAACTCCACTTGAGTTGGATGGGGGTTTTTTTTCCCTGAATTTTTTTACATTTTGGGGGTAGGTGGTTTCTTCCAGACAGCAGAGATCATTTGAAATATTCAGAAGGCTGTCAATGTGCACCAGGAATAAGAGCATTTCCAATCAGCCTAGTATCATGTGAGCTTGTCTGCGGACTGATTCACCAAGGGTCATCATCACCATGTTGGCTTGTGGTGGACATTTTTGCCACAGACATACAAAACTAGTGGACACTAATATCACCAGAAACACACATGGAGCTAGCCCTGAATGACCATAGCAGGTCTGTAATTCTGAGAGTGTACAAATGGAACCAAATTCAATGGACCCTTACGGGTGGTTTGTAAAAAGAAAATCTAAAACGTTGCCACGGACAAGAAAGACCAAGTATTTGACACGGTCACGCGCGTCCTCGTACGGACATGTTGACGGCCCCTGCACCGCGTCACGCTCCTCACCTCGATGTAGAGGTCCGTGAAGCTCTCGTCAAAACTCCTGCTGGCTCCGAAGTCCAACAGCGCCACCTAGAGGGAAAGGAAGCAATAGCCACTTAACATTTGCCGGGGAATTATTTTTCATAATAATGGTGCTAGAGAGGGCCACGCAGATGCGGCAGATTTTACTCCTGCGCCTTCCATTACTCTTTAGTACCTCACGATATACCTCGTCTTAAGTCTCTCTAGAACAGGGGTTCTCAACACGTGGGTCGCGACCCCTCGGGGGGTCCCCAAATTATTTTAGGGGGTCCCCAAATTATTTTCCAAAAAAAAAGAAAAAAAAAAGTTTTTTTTTAATTTTATTTTCACGATTTTTCAAAAATAGCAGACCTACAAGCTCGTAGCGCGCCACTCGGTGGCGCGCTATGAGCTTGTAGATCTGCTATTTTTCAATAGCTAAATTATAACAATGCTTAAAACACCAAAAGGGGTTCCCGCCCAAAATGGTTTAAGGTTATTGTAGCAGTCAATTTACATTGGGGGTCGGGAGGGGGCGGGGCGGGGGTCCCGAGACATTGCCAAAGCATTTCCGGGGGTCCCCGGCCAAAAACGTTGAGAACCCCTGCTCTAGAACAGGGGTGCCCAAAAGGTAGATCGTGATCTACCAGTAGATCACAAAGGCTATGCTGGTAGATCACATGACATTCCCCTAAAAATATATAATTTAAATATATATATTTTTTTAAACTATTTTTCTGCCACTTGACTTGTTGACTTGATTGACATCAAAAAGGGCTTATGCAATACTTTGTTTTCAAGAGTGTTTCGCACAAACAGCTGTAGTAGCATTACAAAGTTATACAAGAAAAAACGTCCAACTCCATTTCCACCCCTCTATTTCCCCATTCCAAGTGTGTTTGTCTTTTAAAACACCATCGCTGCTATCCCAAAGCCCCCTCAGGTACATATTTTTTAAACTATTTTCAGCAATGGGATAATCTGTTTGATGGGTAGATCTTGTTGAGCCGGTCATTTTGAAAGTACAGTTGGGTGCCACCGATATTGTCCCTTATCATTTGACCCATTTAGGCCTGACCTCAACATTTTAAAAAATCCTTCTAAATCCTCCAGTTTTCTGAAATAAATATTTTCACGATTTTTCAAAAATAGCAGACCTACAAGCTCGTAGCGCGCCACTCGGTGGCGCGCTATGAGCTTGTAGATCTGCTATTTTTCAATAGCTAAATTATAACATAATGTTTAAAACACCAAAAGGGGTTCCCGCCCAAAATGGGTTAACTGTCCTTTTGCGCAGATCACGCAAACCTCAGCAAAAAGAAAAGGACAATATCGATGGCCTCCAACTGTAGCTCTCAAGTCCAAAATGTGTGGGCACCCCTGCTCTAGAAGCATTCATATTCCAAACAAGGTGCTTGCTGAAGTCCGAAATGACCACAGAACATCTGCTTTATAATCAAAACCATGGAGAGTGCCGTTACAGAGCACCGAAGTCTGACGTCAATATCGGTAGAGGGCGCAAATCCACGGGTTCATGTACTTTTTTATTTGCATTGTAATCCCCATAGGGGGGATTTTAGATCGCCTCATATAATAACTGTGTTTGAAAAATAAACAAGTCATCCATGCAGGCCGTTTCACTCATATGGATATGAAGAATCACTGAGAGAAAACACTATTGTTACTGCTGCTGAATTAGTTACATTTTCACTAGAAACAGACTGTTCCACAATGCTTATATGAAACGATTTTAAGATGACCCCATGTTATTCTCCATAGAGAAATGACTTCCGTGAACCAGGGGAATCGAGGGGACGAGCAAGTGACGTCAGGACTTCGGCGCTCTATTATGAGGAACTTTTGTCTGCCCATAAACAAGGAAGTGAACAGTAGTGCGCATGTGCAAAACCGGTCAAGGTATATATATATATATATATAATAACATTATAGAATAATAATTCTAAAGATGTGTATACACGTCACTAGCATAATTAGTGTTAAAATAAACGTATCAACAGGAACAAACATACAGAGGCGTAATTTCATAGGGGGTGCCACAAAATAAGTTACCACTTAAGCCGCACTTCTAAAATTGCAAAAATAGTGGCTCCACAAGCTCTCAACGCGTCACCAAGCGACGTGCCAAGCGACTATTTTTATTTGTTTGTGGGCGAAAACAGAACATGTTTGAAAATGTTTGACTATAATGACATAGATGCCATGTTGAAAGTGGTTAATACATTAATGGTGGCATAGAATAAAAGGCTTATCTAAAACAGATAAGAGTTGGGAACAATGTATGCATACAATAACTGAATTTGAGGTTACATGTGACCACTAGGGGGTGCCAAATGATACAGTAGCGGATGTACAGCAGAGAATGTGTGGACAGACAGACGGACTCACCTTGTGTGTCTCTGGGTTATAGAAGAAGTTGGACCAGTTGGGGTCGGTCTGCATGAACCTGAACTCAAACAGCTCCCTCAGACACAAGAGCAGGATGTTGTAACAGATCTGAGAGAGAGAGACAGAGAGAGAGAGAAACAGAGAGAGAGAGAGAGAGAGACGTCTTAATTATAGCAAACAAGATCCACATTTCCAACAACATGATAGCCACGTACAAGCAAGTATAGTAAACAGATAAAGACAAACAATAAATCAATCAAAAATAACGTCACGTTAGCATAGTATTAAACTAAAACTAAGACTAAATATATTGACAATTTCGTCAACAAATACAAACTAGACTAAAATGTTAGGAAGGGACTAGTGGACACTGGACAAGAGATCCAGTATAAGTCATTTTACACTTGGTTGCATGCTGAAAATAGCACGTGTTGTGAGCTTGTAGATCGGCTATTTTTAGCAAGTGTAAAAAGCAGTCGGCATCAAGGCCCGCCAAAATACATTTTAGTCGACTAAATCAACTGTAGATTTAGTAGACTTTAGAATCTTATATTTATTTAGACTAAAACTAGACGTACACTAAAACATTCCAGGTGACTAAAACTAAATGAAAACTATTCAAGAGAATAAGAATAAGTACCAGGTCTTATTACTTAACTTAAGACCTGGAGGAGTGATCAATGCCATTTGGTTATTCTGAGTGGCCAAACAGCATTGACCACGCCTCCAGGTCTTAAATTAAGTAATAAGACCTGGTACTTAAGACACGCATAATACTGCCCTATATGACTAAAACTAAAATCTAAATTTGCTTGTCAAAATCAACACCGCCCGGGGACACTCTTCGGGTCCTGGGAGAGGCCTTCCGACTGCTCCACAATATCATAAATATGAATAACACTAGAATATCTTACCTCGTTCTTCAGGTCCTGGGAGAGGCCATTGGCCTGCTCCAGAGGGAAGCCAGCGACCAGCTCTGTGGTCAGGACATGTCTGCTGCTCAGCTCGTCCACCACCTCTGGTACGTAGAAGAATGGGTGGTCCTTCAGCAGCACCCTGGAACCCACACAGAATGTACCCTGGGTTATAATATGTACCGTGTACACCAAGTGGAACCCACACAGAATGTACCCTGGGTTATAATATGTACCGTGTACACCAAGTGTACCATGGGTTATAATATGTACCGTGTACACCAAGTGGAACCCACACAGAATGTACCCTGGGTTATAATATGTACCGTGTACACCAGGGGTGCCCACACTTTTTGACCTGAGAGATACTTTCAAAATGACCAGCTCGGCAAGATCTACCCACCAAATCAATTATTATACCATTGCTGAAAATAGTTTAAATATGTACCTGAGGGGGCTTCGGAATAGTAGAGTTTGTGTTACATTCTGTACAGTATAAGACAAATGCACTTGGAAAGTTGGAATGAGAATAGAGGGGGAGAAATGTTTTTTTTTTTTATCGTTTTTTCTTCTTCAATATATTTAAAAGAAATACTCTTTAGGGGCATGTCATGTGATCTACCTGCACAGCCTTTGTGATCTACTGGTAGATCGCGATCTACCTTTTGGGCACCCCTGGTGTACACCAAGTGGAACACACACAGAATGTACCCTGGGTTATAATATGTACCGTGTACACCAAGTGGAACCCACACATAATGTACCCTGGGTTATAATATGTACCGTGTACACCAAGTGGAACACACACAGAATGTACCCTGGGTTATAATATGTACCGTGTACACCAAGTGGAACCCACACAGAATGTACCCTGGGTTATAATATGTACCGTGTACACCAAGTGGAACCCACACATAATGTACCCTGGGTTATAATATGTACCGTGTACACCAAGTGGAACCCACACATAATGTACCCTGGGTTATAATATGTACCGTGTACACCAAGTGGAACCCACACAGAATGTACCCTGGGTTATAATATGTACCGTGTACACCAAGTGGAACCCACACAGAATGTACCATGGGTTATAATATGTACCGTGTACACCAAGTGGAACCCACACATAATGTACCCTGGGTTATAATATGTACCGTGTACACCAAGTGGAACCCACACAGAATGTACCATGGGTTATAATATGTACCGTGTACACCAAGTGGAACACACACATAGACCCCTTTTCCACCGGTTGGTTCCCAATGGGAACCGGTTCAGTTCTTTGTGGTTCTTAGTCCATGAGCCAGAGGTCCAAAATTGGAAGATTAATTATGGGCAAAACTATACCTATATTAGATTGTTATCACCATGAAACTTACCCAGTTGATTACTTACACGAAGACAATGATTTATTGTATTACAATTTTTTACATTTTTAAATATGAAAATGAGGCATTGTATAGGAAAATATGCAAAAAAAAAAATAATATGAAAAAGCTACTACTGTGGAAGGGTTATCATGTATTAATTTACTTGATCCTTTACTGATCCTATAAACAATTTAATATAGGTATGGTTTTGCCCACCAATTTTGGAGCTCTGTCTCATGGACTAAGAACCAAAAATAACTGAACCGGTTCCCATTGGGAACCAACCGGTGGGAAAAAAATGGCCGAGTACAACATGCTTTTCTCCTCAGAGAATGAGACAATAATGATGAGATGAAGATAAATACAGACAAACGGACTGTTCAGATACAGTGTCTATCTTTAGCAGGTCGGCCATTAAATAGCTCTGCCGCGGATCAAAGCGTCGGAACATCTGACCACAACAACATGCAAGGAGAAAGCTACAGTAAGTATCTATTATAGACTGCAGGGCACATGTCTGTGTGTGTGCGTGCGTGTGTGCGTGCGTGTGTGCGTGCGTGTAGGTTTGTGTGTGTGATACTTGATAGTGTCTGTATCACCCAAATGGGTGAAACATGTCAATCTGATTCATGTGACCATGGGGGGGCGCTGTTGGGTATAATAAGAATCAAGTTCACTGGCATGGGTGGGGGGGGACTCCACATGCAACCAAGTGTAAAATGACTTAACCCATTTAGGCCCGACATCGAAATTTAAAAAAAACGTATTCTGAAAGATTATATATTCAAAGATTTGTGCCGCATTTTCACTTTTTTCCAAAAAATAGCAGACCTACAAGCTCGTAGCGCGCCACTCGGTGGCGCGCTATGAGCTTGTAGATCTGCTATTTTTCAATAGCTTAAGTATTACATAATGCTTAGTTAAAACACCAAAAGGGGTTCCCACCCAGAATGGGTTAAATACTGGATCTCTTGTCCACTAGTCCCTCCCGAAAGTCTAGTTTTTATTTGCTGACAGATTGTCAATATATTTAGTCTTAGTTTTAGTCATTATAGCTTAGTTTTCATTTAGTTTCCGTCAGTGAAAAAAGGTAGCCGACGAACATTATTTGTCATAGTATTAGGGCCCCATTTACACTGGCAGCCGGATGCAGCCTGAATCAGATCTGAGTCACATCCAGATTGGTATCTGATTTGTTTAAATGAGTCATGTGACATGTCGGACTCATTTTAACCCATTTAGACATAGACATATATACGTAGACGCCCTTTCCGGCTCTGAGGCGCGTGTCACCATTGAAGGCACAATTTTCCCGACATTCCTTGCAAAGCATTAGCGAAACCTTGTCAAGCTTCCGCGTGCGTAACATAAGTCCCGCAAAAGACGCGCTGTGATTGGCCAGTAGTCACTTGAGTGACAGCGAGAGACATGGAGGAGTCGCATGAGTGACGTCACTTGGGCAGCGACGCAGTCGCCTTCAGCAAATGCCTTCAGCACTTCTAAATAAGAAAGCTGCTTGCTTTGTGTTCACTCTTTAGTGAACACAAAGTTTTCTGTTAGTAATCTAATCCCCCCTGGCTCTGATGTTGTATTGTTAATAACTTTGTTGTTTGTGTTTGTTTGTTTGTTTGTTTGTTTGTTTGTCTTGTTTTGTATTGTAATGTATATTGTCATGACTGTTATAAAGATTTGTTAAAAAAAAGCACTGCACTTCCGCCTTCATTGGGATACACGTCGCTCCAATGAACTGCAACGGCCAGTGAGGCATCTATTTGTATATATTATTATATAATATCTATGCATTTAGACCTGAGCTTGAATCTACGAATGCCTTCTAAATCCTGACAGTTTTCTGAACAGCCTCGTGTTTCTATGTCAGTTGTTCAAGCATTTTCATGTCAAGGACCCCCACAAATATATGTATTTGGCCACTGACCCCCATCTGATAATATGTTGTTAAAAACGTTCACTCTGAAAGAATATATTCAAATATTTGGGCCACATTTTCACGATTTTTCAAAAATAGCAGACCTACAAGCTCGTAGCGCGGCACTCGGTGCCGCGCTACAAGCTTGTAGATCTGCTATTTTTCAATAGCTAAAGTATGACTTAAAACATCAAAAGGGGTTCCCGCCCCAAAATGGGTTAAACCAATCGGATTTCAATCTCGACGTGGCACAGATCTGATTCAGGCCTTTGTAAATGGGTTCCTATTAGTCGACGACATCGACACGGCTCCGCTAAAAAAAGCAAGTGATGTGGAAGTGGAGCGAGACTCACCTGAACTTCTTGGCACACTGGGCCTCTCGGATGTAATCGCACTCCTTCTCCAACTCCTTCCTCATCACCTCGATCATATGCTCTGGAAACAGACCTGCAATACGGGACGGTAAAGAATTAACGTTTTACTTACTCAAATAAATATATATTGTACTTTTGACCCCCACACTACATTTCTGGGGGTAAGTCATTGATGGCGATGAACCAAATGTACCCTTATGGGTCTATACAATAGAGTAATAAAAATATAGAGACCGAACCGGAGCGTTAGCCCTGCCCCCAAGCTATTCATTTCAGCGGAAGTTGCTCCAGTGGCGTTTTGAAGCACCCGGAAGACTGCCGGAAGTACAATTATAACTCAATGGCTCGAGCGAGCGGAAGTTTAGCGTAGCCTAGCCCCCGGACCTCAAATTTCAGGTCCGGGGCTTATGCAACGTGACTTCATGAACGTCCGTCCACCTCCATGAGAGTGCTGCAATTCCACATTTCGCCAGTAGGTAGTGGCAGCTTCAACGTTGGATTTAGCCTTACTGGGGGCTTGGTCTATACCTCCGACAGTGTATACATGTACCAATTTGAAGTTCCTTTTGAACACGGCACAAATATTAAATTAACCCATTTTGGGCGGGAACCCCTTTTGGTGTTTTAAACATTGTTATAATTTAGCTATTGAAAAATAGCAGATCTATAAGCTCATAGCGCGCCACCGAGTGGCGCGCTATGAGCTTGGAGGTCTGCTATTTCTTTTAAATCGTGAAAATATTTATTTCAGAAAACTGGAGGATTTAGAAGATGACAAATCACTGCTTTTGTGAAGGATTCTCACTTCTCAGAATAATTCTGCTTCGGCAATGTGGTCGATGTTACATCGGCTACGTGTGAGTGAAAGAGACAGAGGGGGAATGTAATGGGCTATATGCCGATGATACTAATGAAGGCTCTGTTCCATTCTGGTCAAACAGAGTCAGGGTGCTGCTATTGTGCGTGTTTGGCTCACTGGAAACACTCAAAGTGTCATTGAGTGGGTTCCAAATGGCCCCCGAACGGGTGTGTAACTCTGACCCCCTTTCTGAAACCAGCTCCTCGCCACTCGCGCTACACACTTGCCCTCGATATGCGCGTTCACGCGAGGCTGCGCCATATTAAGTGTCGTCCGAAACCAAGCAGCCTTGAGTGGAAGTGGCTTATAAAGCCCTCAAGAGCGAGTCTGTGCCGATCTAGACTCGGTTGCCTTGTGCAGCCCTGCTCTGTGTCCGCATGGAAACCGCAACCTACAAATGTAAGAACCACCACAAATATAAATATATAAATAAACTCCTCCTAAACAATCTTCATCTGATGCAGAATAGACAATGCTCCAACTGATGTTCACAAGGGCTCTTTATTTACCCCACCGTGAAAAAACTATAAATGAAACCACACAAACAAAACAACTTTTAACACAATGATTTATAAACACCATGGATGTATATGACACGTCACAAACAACTGTACAAACAAAATAACAGGTAACACAATTGCGTGATGGTAACCATGGCAACGAATGGTGTCTGTTTTCTGTTTCTGCACAAGGAGGGCGAGTGTATTTCCAAACAGTTTTTTATACCCAGCACCCTAATCAAGGGAACTTGATTCAGCTGGAGGGGCACTTTCTGACGAGGGAACCTCCTGAGAGCACTTCAAATCAAGGGACTGGTTTCAGAAAGGGCCTGAGAGTGTACAAATGGAACTAATGGAACCTTAATTAGCATCATCTGTAACACCTGTGAAGGTGAGATATTCTGGGTGCATATAGCCCATTGCTCAAGAAAGACAAAGAGGAAACAATTAAAGGCTTGTGGGACTTGTAGTTCTCAATTAAAAACAACCCAAAAAAAAGCCCAGTGTTTACCTTCGGGGAGAGCGTTGCTCATGCTCAGTACTGTCATGAGGTTGTTAACGTCACTGTTGATGCTCTGCGCCACGCCCGGGTACTGCAGGGCCACGGGGACAAACAGAGCAGGGAGACAAAGAAGGCAAAGTGTCACAGTTTAACGTCACAGCAGCGTCACACAGATCCATATAATGGCATGGATGTGATGCGACGACGTCGGTGTCATTTGTCAATTTGGTGATATATATATTTTAAAAATCAGACCCGTCTGAAACTGAGTGGTACGTAAACAAGCCTAGCCTCTGTGTGTGTGTGTGTGTGTGTGTGTGTGTGTGTGTGTGTGTGAGGCTGCGCAACCGTGACACTTGGTGGTCAACAAACACTATCCGACAGACAGACACAGCCAGGCAGACACACACAGTCTATAGGAGTGGTTAGCGCCACTAGATTATTCGAATAATCAGAAAAGTAATCAACAGAATAATCGATAAGAATAATCATCAATAATGAGTGTGTGTGTGTGTGTGTGTGTGCGTGCGTGCGTGCGTGCGTGCGTGCGTGCGTGTAAAAAAAAGCGAAGCATTAAATCAGAAGTTTGATGTCCATGTTCATCGACAGAGATAAAATTGTACAGGAAAATGCGTGTCCGTATACAAACATGTTTCCAGACCAAGTAATACATGTGTTTTATGTTGTTTTATTCCAAGCTAACCCTGAGGACTTTTACTGCGTACGATGTACAGAGGAACACAAAAACAACACTTAACCGCCGGCGGATCCCATTAGGCCTCCTCATCATCACAGGACAGAAAACATCAAGTGTCTGATTCTATTACACCAAGAAGCGTGTGATCAATTTGTGGGATGCGGAAAGAAAAAAGCCACAGTGCCACAGATCATGTGGCACTCTTCTCCTGCACGTGGACATACTTCTGTGTCTTTCTGTGTGTGTGTGTGTGTGTGTGTCTGAACAAGCATGCGTTTGTGTGAGAAGGGAAGCATGCCAGAAGACATCATTCATCGGCAATCTTTGTTTCTAAATTAATTTCCACTAAACAGCGAGGCTCTATGTTACCAGAACGCGCACGCACGCACGCACACGCGCACACATGCACACACACACACACACACACACAAACCTGTATTTTCATGGCAACCTCCCGGCCGTCCTTCATCCGGGCCAGGTGAACCTGTCCGATGGAGGCGGCAGCAAACGGCCGCTCCTCAAACATCTCCAGCTGGTCCCTCCAGTTGGGACCCAGGTCGTTGTTCAGCGCTTTCTGCACACACACACACACACACACACACGAAAATGTGTAAGAGTTTTCCAAAACAAAGTCTACAAGATTGTGAAGCTGGTGGATGAAAAGTGAAGCTCGTGCGGCGGCTGCAAGTTGCAGCAAAATGTTCACGATTTTTCAAAAATAGCAGACCTTGTAGATCTGCTATTTTTCAATAGCTAAAGCATACACCAAAAGGGGTTCCCGTCCAGAATGGACGGGAACAGGTAGTCTGTTTGGATGCAGGTAGTCAGGGGCGCTGCCATTGTTGCATATGTTGGCTCACTGGAGACACTCTGCTACACCAGTGGGTGGTCTCAAAGTGTTCTTGAGTGGGTTCCAAATGGCCCCGTACGGGCGTGTAACTCATTGTACAAATGCAATACAAATATCTACACTCTCAGTTATGGGGGTCCTTGACATTTAAAAAAAAAGTTTGAAAACCACTGCACACAAAATGGAACAGAGCCTTAATTAATATCATGGGTAACACCTGTGAAGGTAGTAGGGAAGTGGCCCCCGGTAAGTAGGAAGAGTTATTCTGTGTGCATATACGCCCATCAAATCCGTCAATCGCAATAACTCGCATGACAATTCATTTAAGCTTTTGTAACGGTGACACGTCTGAGGAGAAGCAGAAACAAACGACTGTAACACGTACCATCATCTGTTTGATGGGCATGAAGTCGGCACTCTGCCGGACTCGCTCGAAGATCTTGGCGAGCTGGGGGTTGATGAAGGCATCGTCTGGAACACAACAAACAAAACACAAGCGGGGTTTGTACTCCACGGCGTCACCACATATAGTGCAGGGGCAGTGGGAGCGGCCGTGACGGGGCATCAGTGGGTGAAGCTCGCATACCACAGGGGTTCTCAACCCGTGGGTCGCGACCCCTCGGGGGGGGGTCGCCAAATTATTTTGGGGGGTCCCCAAATTATTTTTCAAAAAAGAAAAAAAAAAGGGTTTTTTTATTTTATTTTTTCCCCAACTGAATGGATGAAAAATTGAAAATTAAGAGTTTACATGGTACACATAGTACATGCATACACCTTCCTAATGATTGAGAACCCCTGGCATACCACATACCTTCACACACAATGGACTGATAATGATGACCGCATGTTTTGTACAGGGCACTAGAGTACAAGCGATAATCATACTATAATTCAGTCAATCAATTCAGTCTGTCTGTCTGAATGTGTGTCTGTCTGTCTGTCTGTCAGAAACACCGCCGTATCTCCTCGCCGCCTGCACCAATCGCTCCCACTTTTCACACAGGCATTGACCATAATAATATGGAGGTCTGAACGAAGCCCCTTTTTCCAATTTAACAAATTATAAATTAATAATTAAGTTATTAGTGAATAAAAAATGCGAAAACGCACCCAGGGCGCAGTACCCCCCCGTGGCCACAACGGGTAAGGGCTAGTAATAATAATAATAATAGGGTTGGTACCCTCAAAAAAAAAAAAACATGCTGTAATCCTGGTCTCTATACTGGCCTGATGGAGGGGGGAAGGAACTGGTTGGAATAACGTGTTCCTTCCACGCGCTACGTCCAACCGGTTTATACTAACCAATATTTCTGGGTCTAACGATGGGACCTAGTGGCAGCGGTGGCCGAACGGATTGCGGAGCGGTCTTGATACCGGAAGGTCGCCAGTTCGAATCAGCGGTCCGACACGTTCAAATTACCACCGCTGAAGTGCCCTTGAGCAAGGCATTGAACCACTACGATGAAATGTTCTATGAGCAGGGCCTGGCTGGAAACAAGTTCTTGAGCTTAGCCCAGATACCCTGGGTAAATATAGTAACTTTGCTTTTGCTTTGCTTTGACCTATATGGGGTCTTCCAGTAGACTAATTCCAAATGTTGTGGCAAGTGTTTTGCAACACCATGCACCTATTCCACGCTGCAGCACGCTGTGTGCTTGTAGACTATTAGTTATTAGTTATTTTTGTCACGTGAGGTACTCTGGTACACATTAGGCTGTACACATCACGCTGCCCTTTTGTCGAATAACGACTTAAATTACATATTTCGTGTAATGTTATAAAAAATAAAATAAAAACGTTTTTATTAACAAAATCAATAGCCCAAAACAAGGCATAGCCAACATTTTTTTTTCCAGGATAAATTCCAGGATCCTTTGATAAATTCGAAAAGCTTTTCCAGGACTGGGAAATGTTTTTTAGTTGTTCTCATGTTGATGACCATGGGAACCCTGACTTTACCAAACCCAGGGTCAAGAAGTGTATATATATATATCGGATCGAGTCAAAAGGTCAAAAAACTGTCATGAATCCAAATCATAACCCGATGACATGTTTACGGCCGTGGCTCCCCCACCATCTACTGTATCTGTGACATAATGTGGTAACTTAATTACTCGCGAGGGCAGCTGTCATTGGGAATGACGGTCTGATTTACGCTGCAACTTGAGCACGGAGCACGTGGCGTGCTGTGGCGTTGTAAACAAGTTACACGTGTGCAACTAACTATAACTAACTGCCACAAAGTCAACCAAACGACCGCGGGGCCGTGGCTATTAAACATTGTGTGCCCACGACGTCTGTGGACGTCCTGGGTATTACCCCACGTGTTGTGCCCAAGACGTCTGTGGACGTCTTTTTTGTTTTTTTTATATAAAAAAAAAGATGTCAAAAAAAATGAATGTAAAAAGTGGGCTCCCTGTTTTTTTTTTTTTAAAGTGTTGTGTGGGCACACAATGTGTGGAATACCCCGATATTTAGGACCAACAACCAATTTAATCTTGCTCTATTAGCTCAATGGTAAAAAAAATAAATAAAAAAGGTCAGTACTTGAACAGGAAACCGGGTTCAAATCCAGGGGGAGAAGAAGTTGCGTGGTGCAGCTTTAGTCTTGCTCGTGTAGGTTAATCGAATAATCAGGAAGCAGGTTATTATTTCTTCTTATACATGCCAATGAATTGACACACTCGACATGTTGTGAGAGCTTGTAGAAGACTATCTTTTCTTGTTTGCCTATTTAGACCTATTTAGAGTCTAAATAGGTCTAAATAGACAAACAAGAAAAGAAAATCTTCTACATTTTAGACCAACACCTATAGCTTATATACCTTTGAATCCGGGAGCTACCTCTGTGTCTCATTGAAGGTTTTCAGAAACCTTAAGTTAGGTGTTAGAAGGCGTTTTTAGAATCGACCTTGCAGGTTTAAATGGGTTAGAGGTCTGCCTGTGTGTGTGTGTGTGTGTGTGTGTGTGTGTGTGTGCGTCTCACCTTGTATGCTGAGCATCTGTCCCAGTTTGAGCGCGGCTCCTCGGACCTTACACAGGGTGCTGACGATGCGCTCCGCGTTGGCCTCCGAAAGGAAGGGGCTGGAGTCCAGGATGGACTTCTTACCGTTCTCGCCTGCACACGCGCACACACACACACACACACACACACACACACACACACACACACACACACACACACACACACACACACACACACACACACACACACACACACACACACACACACACACACACACACACACACACACACACACACACACACACACACACACACACACACACACACACACACACACACACACGTTAGCTGTTGAGGCCAGACAACCGGGTAAAGCATTGTGCAGTGTTCATTTTAGCCACAGATGAATGGCAGATTTTTCAGTGGGTCCCAGAAAGCCACGCCCACTGCACTGCTAAACTCTATGTGCTGTATGAGCGTCTGACCTTGTACCGTGTCATTTGAGCGGGAGAATGGCCCGCGAGCGACTGAGTGCATGTTTACGTGTATTTTACCTGTTGTCTCCGAAGCCCGCATGCTCTTCTTGGCTACTTCTGCCAACGCTCCGAAACCCAAGCCCACAGCGAGACCTATGGGAGACACACAGACACACAGACACACAGACACACACTTAATCTTAAGTGGTTAACCCATTTAGACCCGAGAGACCAGATTCTACAACTTGTCTTCTAAATCAGTTTTCTGAAAAACCCCATGTTTCTGTGTCAGCGCTTCTCAAACTATTTCATGTCAAAGACCCCCAATAATTATATGTAATTGGCCGCCGACCCCGGTCTGAAAAGACTTTGTTCCAGGGAGCCCCCCCCCAGAAGCAAAGATTTGAGTTGGAAAACGTTTGCTGTGAACAAATATATAATCAAAGATTCGCACTCGTTTTCAGGATATTTAAAAAAAAATAGCAGATCTACAAGCTCGTAGCGCGGCACTAGATCTGCTATTTTTCAACAGCCTAAAGTTTAAAATAATGGTTAGGAGTGGTCCAGTTAAGGCCCTGCACAGTGTTGTACCCGAACGATCGTTCAAAGAACGATATTAAGTTAATATCTAGCGGAAACCATAGAGTATAAAGAAGGATAGAGACCGAACTGGAGCGTTCAGTGGAAGTTGCTCAGTGGCGTTTTGAAGCACCCGGAAGACTTCCGGAAGTATAATTATAACTCAATGGCTCGAGCGAGCTGAAGTTTAGCCTAGCCTAGCCCCGGACCTCAATTTTGAGGTCCGTCCACCTCCATTAAAGTGCTGCAATTCCACATTTCGCCAGTAGGTAGTGGCAGCTTCAACGTTGGATAGCCTTACAGGGGTCTTGGCGGAAACCCCACCAATAAGTCCTTATCCGACACAAATTAACTAATCTTTCTCAGCCGTACAATTTTCACTGGAGAGCGCAGCGCGCATCTCTGCGTGATGATCCTGTCATGCAGGCAGACAGGCAGCAGGCAGACAGACAGGCAGACAGACAGGCAGCAGACACAGAACATCCCGACTCCCGACCCAAACACTGATGAAACTTGTTGATTAAACATAATGTGCCACGAAAAATAGCTTCCAATAGCTTGTTATTTTTGCGTCGAGCTGGTATGTGTCCAGACCTTACAGTCTATGGTCCAGACTCCATATCGCCTCGAATGGCCAACAAAATACATCTCCCTCCGGCTCCCACAGACTAGTGAAGCGCAGCCAGTAATGCATGATTTATTCTTCGTCGCACAAAGTGTTCTGTGCTGAAAATAGCTGATCTACAAGCTCTCAACGCGTCGCGTCCGCGACGCGTTGTGAGCTTGTAGAACAGCTATTTTATGCAGGCTGTGAGACACATTCAGAAACTTTTGCCTTCACAATCAAAGCATGCAGCTTTCACAAGTGTGGATAAAAGACAAGGAAAAGGATTAAGAAATCGCTGGCATTTCACATTGCAAAAGAGCTATTATTTCCAAAATGTAAAAAAAATGATAAGGAATTAATTTGGATAATGGTAATGGAGATATTGTAAAAGTTGTCACTTTATTGATCCCAAATGTTGGAGTTCATTCCCAATAGCAGGCTTTGGCAATAATACAAAAATAAAAAAAGAACGAAAAATAACTATTATAGTTCATTTTTTTGGAACCATGAACTTTAGTTCAAAATGTTGAATGATGAACTATGAACTGAACGAGTTCATTTTACATTTTTTGAACTGTGAACTGAACTAGTTCATAAAAAAAAAAGAACTTTCCCAACCCTGGCCCTGCGTAGGTATGCTGGGAGTATCATGTTGATGCATGCGCGGTGCGCCATGCACGCCACGGCGCGCGCTATCAAAGAACAGCGTGCGTTTGTGCGATCGGGCGTAACGAGTAAAGGGTGAGCGAGATAGAGAGAGAGAGAGAGAGGGAAGATGGACGGACATGAGAAATGTGACGGAGAGATGGTGTGCATTTTTGCGTGCGTGTATGTGTGCGTGTACGGGTGTGTGTGTGCGTGTGTGCATGCGCAACTGTGTGTGTGTGTCTTATATAACGCTATGTTACGTAACTGTAACTCAGACAGCATCTGAAGTGTCGACAACGAGATGCTGAAGTACATAAGAGTTAATTACTTACAGCATTTATTTTGATACGGCAACAGTCAAAACGTCATCCGAGTAAAGGAAGCGTTGTTTACTCCGTACTCTGGGAGCAGCGAGATCCGTCCAAAAGGAAGGACGTATTAGCACACACACACACGATCTGACATATCCCACAAGTATTGATGACCTCGACCGCAAGTGATCGGAAATGCAAAACAAACAAGGCTGTCTGATAATGACCAGCAGGAGTCGGAGATCAAAAAGGAGATTCTGGAGAATCCGATCCAACATGGCCAGGCTATTAAGATGCACCTCCCCCCCGCCCCCCGCCCCCCGCCCTTTCCCGACCACCTGGCTGCAGGCCTCATCTTCACTGACATTTTGTTGCTGTCCAAACCTCTTATCTCCATGCTACAGTTGGGTGCCACCGATATTGTCCCTTATCATTTGACCCATTTAGGCCTGACCTCAACATTTTTAAAAATCCTTCCAAATCCTCCAGTTTTCTGAAATAAATATTTTCACGATTTTTCAAAAATAGCAGACCTACAAGCTCGTAGCACGCCACTCGGTGGCGCGCTATGAGCTTGTAGATCTGATATTTTTCAATAGCTAAATTATAACATAATGTTTAAAACACCAAAAGGGGTTTTGCGCAGATCACGCAAACATCAGCAAAAAGAAAAGGACAATATCGATGGCCTCCAACTGTACTTGATCATACTACAGCGTCACAAAAAAAGCAATCAAAACGAGTATGTACAGGCTCGAAAGCTTGTCAATCTGCTATTGTTGATACGCTTTCGTTTGAGTCCTGCAAAACCCAACAGTTTTGGACATAAATGTGGATGTTGCCACCTGACAGAGACATTTGTCAAATAATTAAAATAAAATACAGAAATACAGCCTAAAATGGAGTGAAGGATGATCTCTGTGTCGCCATGAACACCATGGAGACGAGAACACAAACATCATGCCTAGTCTCTCTCTCTCTCTCTCTCTCTCTCGACTTACGTCAACAGTCTCTCTCTCAACGTGTGTGTGTGTGTGTGTGTGTGTGTGTGTGTGTGTGTGTGTGTGTGTGTGTGTGTGTGTGTGTGTGTGTGTGTGTGTGTGTGTGTGAGAGTGAGTTCGGACAGATGACACTGCAAATAACCTGATCTCAACGGGGGGGTGGGGGGGGGGGGGGATTCTCTGACTTGGCATTTTGTCACCCATGACTCAGCACAGGTGTCTGCTGCTGTCAATCACACACACACCATGACCAGGTGTTTATACGGCTGGACGGAATTAGAAGGATATAAATAGAACAAAGAACAAAAAAAAAGGGACACAGAAACAACCAGGTTCTTAATTTAAATGGAGTTAGAGAGAGCTGTCTAGTCAGAGGAAGGGGGAGGGCATCGGTGAGAGCGACGTGAATACATTGATTTGTGGTGGGGGGGGGGGGGAACCCAGCTGTGGTTCGTTGACGCTTGTAAGCAGCATGATGTCATTGCGGTCCGTCAGAAATATCCCGCTCCGGGACTGGGGCCCGGCTTTAGCGGTCCGCGGGCACCTTGGCTGGTAATCCAGCGTGACAGTGTGTCGCGGGTTCGAGTCCCGATCCCGACGAACTTTGTTTGCGTGTCTTCCCCGCCCATCTCTTCTCTCCCCGTTTCCTGTCGACTAACTATCTATCTATCAATATAGGCAACAGCACCCCCCCCCCCCCCCCCAAAGAAAAAGAAAAAAAAAAATTCTCAACGGATTTGCATGAATCAAACAGGTGCCCCATTTGGGCACCCCATTGTTGGTGTTGTCAGCGCAAATCGCTACCGCTGTGTGTGTGTGTCTATTACTGAGGGCAACACCTGCTATTCCTATAGTACACACACACACACACACACACACACACACACACACACACACACACACACACACACACACACACACACACACACACACACACACACACACACACACACACACACACACACACACACACAGGTTGCGAGACTAGTCATGGGGGTCAAACAGAAGATTAACCTACTGTATGTAATCTTGTGTGCAGCAACAAAACCCACAGCCGGATTAGAACTCAGGGCCCAGAGCTCAGTCTGGTTCTATGGGCTCCATTTTCGTCACCGCTGAACCCCTTATCCCTAAACTTCTTTGCCTTTTTTTATCATTTTGAAAAACATTTTTGAATAGTTCAACTAGCCAATCTACATTGACACGTTGTGAGCTTGTAGACTGGCCATTTTAACTATTCAAAAATGTTTTGCCAAATAGTAAAAAAGGCAAAGAAGTTTAGGGATAAGGGGTTTAGCGGTGACGGAAATGGAGCCCATCATGTCTCTCTGTTGTTCAGTGTCGATTTTGTCAAAGCCATGGAGGAGAGCGACGTATAGATTTAACCCATTTAGGCCTGACGTCGAAATTAAAAAAAATGTAAATCATGACAGTTTTCTGAAAAACCTGTGTTTCTATGTCAGTGGTGCTAAACCTTTTTCATGTATTTGGCCGCCGACCCCCATCTGAAAATATGTTGTTCCAGGGACTCCCCCATAAGAGTTAAAAACGTTTGCTCTGAAAGAATATATATTCAAAGATTTGTGCTACATTTTCAAGATTCTTCAAAAATAGCAGACCTACGAGCTCGTAGCGCGCCACTCGGTGGCGCGCTACGAGCTTGTAGATCTGCTATTTTTCAATAGCTAAATTATAACGTAATGCTTAAAACACCAAAAGGGGTTCCCACCCCAAAATGGGTTAAGAGAGAATAGACAGTTTTGTCGGGGGCCGTAAACGAGGAAGTGAACAGCCAGCTGCGCATGATGCGCGAAACAAGTCTAGGTTTCGCTGAAGAAGGCATAAATAAGTAAATAAATGGATTTCAGCTATCCCGTTTGATATGATTAAAAAAACATTTATAAACATGGACGAGGGCAGATGGTCCTGAACGCGTAGGAGTAGCCGGTAAGTTACGTATAGGTGTCCAGAAATGACCAGAGGATTGTAAGGTTAAAGTTGGGAGTGCCGCAGACCATATCATGTTCTTCTCCTATAGCCTTGGGTGTTACTGTTACTGGGACGATACAGTATATATATTCTGTCATTTTAAAGGAGCATTCAGTGATTTGGAAAAAAAAAAACGGTCCGCCCCGGTAACAAGATGTGCACATGCACACGCTCTACAGTGGGGGAAGTACAACAGACCAACAGAACGTGCACCAAGGCCTGCCCCACTCAATCATGATTGGAGGAAGGCCCCTCTCATCCTGATTGGATGAAGGCTTTGCCACCCAAAGCCCAAACCGAAACTAGGGTTTTTTTGACCCCAGGGGCTCACTGGGAACAGGAAGGAACTCCTTATATGGTCAGCACACTTTATAGTAGGGAGGATTATCCAAAAAATAAGTGATATTTGAATTAAGTGAAATCACTGAATACACCTTTAAGTGTTAAAAAAAGATGTTGCAACTATGTAACTCTTTGAGAGTGGTTTTCAACGCCGGCATACCTGGAGCATAAGTACAGAGAGCGGGAATTGTATGAGACCGCGGTCCTTATCCATCACCACCACAGCCAACAATAGACAACATTGGTGTAAAAACAAAAGCAAAAAAAACAAAAAACAAACATAGTATGTGAGTATTGCTGTTGTTTCCAGTCCCTGACGCAGCAGAGGGAAATGTGTTGTTTTTGCTAAAATATGTTTTCGTCTCCGTCGGGTGGATGGAAATCTTCTAATTATGTCCAAAAAAAACTGACTCCGCCAGATGGGGCAGCAGAGAGTACACTGGGTTCCCCCCTCCTGCTCCCATCTGGGAACTCTCAGGCAGACTTGATGCCCGGCCACAAAGCGGACTGGCCAATCAGCAGCAGCTTCTAGCAACTTCTAGCTGCTGCTGATTGGCCAGGCCGTTTTGTGGCCGGGCATCAAGTCTGCCTGAGAGTTCCCAGATGGGAGCAGGAGGGGGGAACCCAGTGTACTCTCTGCTGCCCCATCTGGCGGAGTCAGTTTTTTTTTGGACATAATTAGAAGATTTCCATCCACCCGACGGAGACGAAAACATATTTTAGCAAAAACAACACATTTCCCTCTGCTGCGTCAGGGACTGGAAGCAACACTCTACTCTCTGCTGCCCCATCTGGCGGAGTCAGGTTAGACTGGACGGGCAGGAGAGCAGAGAGGTGTGCATGGTTCTATACAAGCCGCTGGAGGACAGGCATGTATGTGTAGCAGAGTGCGTGGCTCAGAGCCTCAGCCCGATGGTCTAGCGGTTAAGATGTTGGACTTTCACGCGGGAGGCCCGAGTTCGAATCCCGGGCGCTACACGTGGTCAGTACAGAAGATGCAGATGAAATAAACACGCAAGACAACCATCAGTCAGACCCAGCAGACAGACAGTCAGATAGACGGGTTGTTTACCTGCAAAGTTGACCACTCTTCCAAGTCGTGTGACGGGCACTTTCCTCTCCCTGGCTCGTTCGCTTAACTGGAGAAGAAAGGAAATATTTAAAACACGTAACTATACAGAGAGAGAGAGAGAGAGAGAGAGAGAGAGAGAGAGAGAGAGAGAGAGAGAGAGAGAGAGAGAGAGAGAGAGAGAGAGAGAGAGAGACACGTCTCTTGTCTTTAAATTAGTTTAACAAGTTTAACAAAATACAATTATTTATATTATATAAAAAAAAAATTATTATACGGAATATCCTGACATCATTTTGGGCCCATGTGGACTGCGTGCGTGCGTGCGTGCGTGCGTGCGTGCGTGCGTGCGTGCGTGCGTGCGTGCTGTACAGTATGTGTGTACTGTACACCAGTGGTTCCCAACTCCCTCGAGGACCGCCCGGGGGTCCTTGAGGGAGTTCCAGGGGGTCCCCAGCAAAAATTATATTTAGGAACCAAATGGACCCCTTATGGGTCTGTAACTCAGAGTGTGTACAAATGGAACTATCATTTGTACACACTCAGAGTTAAATTAAGTTTGAATTTTACAATATGTATTGGGGTCCCAGAGATAGAAATGCCATTAAATATAGGGGGGCGTAGCCTAATTCAGGTCAAACCGGGGGGCCTAGAGCCGTGAAAATCTTCTCTTATGGGGGGCAATATCTCACAACGGGTAAGGGCTAGTGAGTATAATGTTGGGGGGGTCCTCGACGTGACAACGTTTGGGAAACCACTGCTGTTGTACACGACACGCAGCCAGGTGAGAGAGACACGCAGCCAGGTGAGAGAGACACGCAGCCAGGTGAGAGAGACACGCAGCCAGGTGAGAGACACGCAGCCAGGTGAGAGAGACACGCAGCCAGGTGAGAGAGACACGCAGCCAGGTGAGAGAGACACGCAGCCAGGTGAGAGAGACACGCAGCCAGGTGAGAGAGAACGTACCATCTGTCTGTGAGGTTTAATGCTGTCCCTCTTGGCCTGATGGCCTTTCTCCAGGTCGGCGGCGGTGAGCCCGCCCACCGCCGCGCCGGAGTCCTGATGGTAGTCCCGCCCTCCTCCCCAAAGCTGCTGCTGCTGCTGCTGGGGTCCGGCCAGCTGCCTGACCGCCGTCGTGTCCCAGCAGAACGGCTGCCTGAGGACGTGCCTGCTCAGTTGGTGTTGGTGGTGGAAGACACTCGGGTGGCAGAGGAGACGCCTGGCAGGAACGGAATGCGAACAGAAACAGGAGGTTTTAGTTCATCTGCATTGAACGCAACGCAAGACAAGACAAAAAAACGGCGTTTGGCTATTTTCGAACAATCTATCAATCTACAATCTTATCTATGCACCTGTCTTAACCCATTTTGGGGGCGGGAACCCCTTTTGGTGTTTTAAGCGTTATGTTATGCTTTAGCTATAGAAAAATAGCAGACCTACAAGCTCGTAGCGCGCCACCGAGTGGCGCGCTACGAGCTTGTAGGTCTGCTATTTTTTTTAAATCGTGAAAATGTGGCGCAAATCTTTGAATATATATTCTTTCAGAGCGAACGTTTTTAACTCAAATCTTTGCTTCTGGTGGGGTCGCTGCCGGAACAACATATTTTCAGATGGGGGTCGGCGGTCAAATAACATATATTTTTGGTGGTCCTTGACGTGAAACATGTTTGAGAACCAACTGACATACTGTAGAAACGTGAGGTTTTTCAGATAACTGTCAGCATTTAGAAGACTTTTGTAGAATCGTCCTCAGGTCTAAATGGGTTAATCGGGTCATGACCTGACGAAGATGTTATATAGCGTGTGAAAACGTGTACGTCACCAAGAGGGGGGCGGCGTCTGAAAAGCTAGGGACGGCCCTCTCGTGGGCATTAAATTCTAGCCCACATCACTCAGAATAGAGTGACGGTGGTATGTTTTTGTAAATATTGAGCTCGTTCTTGGCGACAACATAGTGAACCAACACCAGGATGGATAGAAAGAACGTCGGGCCCAAATACATTACAAGGACAAGGACAATGTTGTGAACAAACACGGCTGTGCTTAGATACTTTGTTGAACGTTATGTCTCTGCGCCCGTGCGCCGTACAGCCGAGATCCAAGCCATTCTACGTCTTTTTGTAAACTCGTCAATCTGGGTTCCATGCTGGAAAGCTGAACATCTAATTCCGTTTTCTGGCTCATTTTCCTTGACGCGACCTGCTGTGGCACTTATTTACTGAGCAAGTCTGCACCATTGTGAGGTCAGTTTTAAAAAAAGAACGTATACAAGCACACTGGATAGTCGCTCAATGTAAACAAACCAGACAAGCCAGCAAGTATGGCGGCCGCTACCACGTGACACATATGTTGACGCCCCCTCCAGGAGATTTGGTACACCCTATAGGACAGTGGTTTTCAACCCTTTTTCATATCAAGGCGTGTTACTTATTCAGCATTTGATCCACGGGACCACCATTCGATGACATTTAGCCTCTCCGACTCAAAACTCAAGACCTGAGACCAGATTCTACAAAATTCGACGGTTTTTAACCCATTTTGACCTGAGATCAGATTCTAAAAATGTCTGTTTGAAAATGACAGTTTTCTGAAAAAGCTATGTTTCTATGTCAGTCGTTCTTCGATTTTTCAAAAATAGCAGACCTACAAGCTCATAGCGCGCCACCGAGTGGCGCGCTATGAGCTTGTAGATCTGCTATTTTTCAATAGCTAAAGCATAACATAATGCGAACACCAAAAGGGGTTCCCGCCCAAAATGGGTTAGAGTGTTTCCAAAGCTAACGTGACACAGATACGTCCCTGCAAGTCTCTAAAATGGGTTTGTGTGTGTGTATACCTGGGGTCCTGGTGGAAGGACCTGGTCTGTCCGCCGAACTGTGAGCTGGGGTCCTTGTAGCCCTCGAACAGCGACCGCGTCCCGTTTCCTCCCGTAGCGTGTCCCGCCGTGTGGCCGCCGCCGCCGGACACTTCCTCCGCCTCCTCGGCCGCCCTGAACTGGGCCATGAGCTCCGGGTCCACCGCGGGGAAGTCCAACTCAGAGTCGAATTCCGACGACGCCTTCTGCTGCTGACCCGTCAGCCCCTGGTGAAACAAACACATAACGCACACACAATATTAACCCATTTAGGCCTGACGTCGAAATTTAAAAAATGTCTTTTTAAAATGTATTTTTTTCATGTTTCTATATCAGTGGTTCATGTCAAGGACCCCAAAAATGATATGTAATATGCTGCCGAGCCCCATCTGAAAATATGTTGTTCCAGGGACCCCCCCAGAAGCAAAGATATGAGTTAAAAACTGAAACTCTGAAATTTCGAAAATTTGAGATTTTCACGATTTTTCAAAAATAGCAGACCTACAAGCTCATAGCGCGCCACTCGGTGGCACGCTATGAGCTTGTAGATCTGCTATTTTTCAATAGCTAAAGCAGAACATAACGCTTAAAACACCAACAGGGGTTCCCGCCCACAATGGGTTAAATACATTACCCACTTACAGATTATTTTTTTTTGTTTGTTTGTTTGTTGTCGCATTCCCGAGGCCATGATTTGCTGACCTCATCATCGGCAAGGGGTCATCGCCATGACGGCTTGTGGTGGACATTTTTGTCTTTTTTTTGCCACGGACATACAAACTGAGTGGACAATAACACACTTAAAGAGAGCCCCGAATGAACCATAACAGGTCTGTAACTCTGAGAGTGAACCAAATGGACCCTCACAGGTCCATTGATTGGTGTGTTAATCCATTCAGGATGGGAACCCCTTTTGGTGTTTTAAGCGTAATACTTTAGCTTTTGAAAAATAGCAAATCTACAAGCGTTTTAACTCAAATCTTTGCTTCTGGAACAACATATTTTCAGATGGGGGTCCGCGGCCAAATACAGATCATTCTTCGGAATTGGCAAAATAGACCATGTTCAAAAATAAAAAAATCACACCCGTGTGAACTGAGTGGTGTAAGGCCTGTCTGACGTAATGAAATCATGTCTGACATAATGCAATCACACCCGGGTGAACAGGGTGAACATAGCAACCATGCTCATTTTTTCTGCACAGACTAACAAAGCCAGTTGTAGGAGTGGTTTACACCACTCAAAAATGTGTGTGAATGACACCCCTATGTCATATTATGTGGTTAAATGGCCTCGATTCAAAAATTCCCACACACACGCGCACGAAAGCACGCACGCACGCAAGCACGCACGCACACACACACGTACCTGCAACGCCGTCATAGCAGCTGTGAGCTGCTCAGCCACTGCACCGACCGCTGGGAGTCCTGAGACAGACAGGGAGGAGAGAACACTTCAGCAAAAGGTCGGTTCTACAATCCATTTAGACCTGAGATCAGATTCTAAAAATGTCTTCTACATCCTGACAGTTTTCTGAAAAAGCTATGTTTCTATGTCAGTCGTTCTTCGATTTTTCAAAAATAGCAGACCTACAAGCTCGTAGCGCGCCTTCAACCTGTTTCAAAGGAGTGTTCTTAAAGGTATATTCAGTGATTTCACTTAATTCAAATATCACTTATTTTTTATTTATTTTTTTATAATCCTCCCTACTATAGAGTGTGCTGACCATATAAGGAGTTCCTCCCTGTCCCCAGTGAGGCCCTA
>NC_136798.1:40101963-40140630 GCF_951216825.1 Electrona antarctica
GGGAGTGAACAAACTCTTTCAGCTGTGACCCAGAAATAGTGATTTGTTGAATGTTGTTGTTGTGGTGGTGGTGGTGGTGAGTGACGCCTCACCCAACCCCCCTGTACTGTCACTGATCACGACTTGAATCTCACATTTTTTGTTATCTATGTATAGGCTATAAGTGGCTATAAACTGTGATTTGTGAAATGGCGTTTAAACCAGGACGATTCTATGTCTTCTAAATCCTGACAGTTTTCTGAAAAACCCATGTTTCTATGTCAGTGGTTCTCAAACTATTTCATGTCAAGGACCCCCAGAATTATATTTGTATTTGGCCGCGGACCCGCATCTGAAAATATGTTGTTCCAGGGACTCCCCAGAAGCAATCAAAGATTTGCACTACATTTTCACGATTTAAAAAAAATAGCAGATCTCAGATCAAAGCTCGTAGCGCAGCACCGAGTGCCGCGCTACGAGCTTGTAGATCTGCTATTTTTCAATAGCTAAAGTATAACATAATGCTTAAAACACCAAAAGGGGTTCTAAATGGTAAATGGTAAATGGTGCATTTATATAGCGCCTTTATCCAAGGCGCTTTACATAGATTGTGCATTACATTCACCCATTCACACACACATTCATACACCGATTGCGGCGGAAGCCATGCAAGGTACCAACCAGCACATCGGGAGCAATTTGGGGTTCAGTGTCTTGCCCAAGGACACTTCGACATGTAGACAGGAGGAGCCGGGATTCGAACCGCCGACCCATGGATCATTGGACAACCTGCTCTACCTCCTGAGCCACAGTCGCCCCGGTTCTTAAACTATTAGGACCTGATGCTGATTCTAAAATAAAATAAAATAACGGTTTTCTGAAAAACCTGTTTCTATGTCAGTGGTTCTCAAACTATTTCATGTCAAGGACCCCCCCCCCCCCCCCCCCCCAACATGATATGTATTTGGTCGCAGACCATCTGAATATATTCTGTTCCAGGGACCTTGAGCTAAAAATGTTATAAATTAAAAAATGTCAGATTTGCACAAATGTTCATGTTTTTTTCAGAAATAGCAGATCTACAACCTCGCAGCACATGTGTACAAGCTCACGATGTGAGCTTGTACATCTGATATTTTTGGAACAGCCAAAGTATAAAATATGGTTAAAGCGGTTCAAATCTTAAAATGACAGAGTTGCTTTCCCCGGGTTATAATGGGTTAAAGTATGATTTATCTTTTTAAAATTGCTGGTTTGACCCCTTCTAATACAAGTCGGGCATTAAAAATAAATCTGAAAAACGATAAATAAAGCTGTAAAAATATGAATAAATCGAATAAATCAGGCAGTTCAAATGACGAAAGTGCCAGACTATTCCACGGCCTTGGAGCAGCATTGGAGAACGGCCACCGCGGTCAGTCCGATTTATAATTAGTCGTTCCACACCACAGTGTCGCGTGCCAAAGATGTACAAGCTCGCAATGCATTGCATCCGTGACACGTCGTGAGCTTGCAGCTCCGCTATTTTCGGCCCGTGATGAGCCTGCTGTCGTGCTACGGCAAAGTCTAAAATTAGGTGTTAGGTTCTTTTGTTGTCCCGGGACAGACACAGGAGTAGCTGTTGCTCAAAGAGAGGCTCCGAGGTGGAATAGAGGGCAAAGGATTTCAGAAATAATGTATGTTGCTCTCAATTCACATGGTGCATGGTTCAACATACCAAAACCCATGAAAAGACCATTAACACCATGGAGAAGTATCTGTGTCACAGTAGATTTTAGCGAACCATGTACAACCCAGATTCGGCACAAACAAGGGACTAAATTATTTTCGCTCCTATGCCACCAAAATGTGGAACGCCCTACCAACAGTCATTAAGACATGCAAATCCCTTGACTCCTTCAAAACCGCTCTCAAAGGGCACCTACGGATGGCTGCAATTCGAAACTGGCCCCCGTAAAATCTGAATCCCCCCCCTTTTCCCCTCACTGTATATGTTTCTTTTCCCTTTTTACCTCCATTATGATGAATTCCTGTACTGTTCTTTGTCTATATAGAAGTGTCTATTTGTACGTCTCTAAATGTTTTGATGAATTGAACATGGTGGACCCTGTTGTAAACAAGTGTAATGCTTAATTGGGTCGTCCACTCACAGTTAACAGCCTTTGTATTGAGTTTGTGCTTGAAATGTACTGTCATTCTGCAAACTGTTAATACAATTTTCAATCAATCAGCTATATATTTATAGCAAGAAAACTTTTAGGATCAGTGGATTACAACAGTGGACTATTAGAGAACAGTGGTCCTAAAACAAATAGCAGATGTACAAGCTCACAGCGTGTCACTTTGTAGTGTTTGTTGCCACACTGCGAGCGAGTACATCTGCTGTGTTTATTTTTATTCTTTTCTTCTGGGGGTCAATCGCCAAAAAAAAAAACATTTTCAGATGGGGGTGGGGACCGCGCTTGCCAAATACATTTTGAAGGTCCTTGGCACCAAAAAAACGAAACGTTTGAGAACCACTGATTTTGAAGGTCTTTTTGTAGATCGTAAAATGAAATGAATGTTTAAATACTGTACATGAACGGATACATGTTGTAACATAACATACCGTAAAACATAATAAGATTATCAGTGGTGGAAACAGCACTCACATGTTTTACTTAAAAGGACAATTCCATGCTAGGAGGCTTTCTCACCTTTATTTGTAGTCGTTACGTCCCCACCAAAGAGGTCCAGGTGTTATTTTGTGCAAAAGTGCATTTAGCTATTTCCCCTAATATAAACCCTCAATGGGGGTTGGGTTTTTGTGCTAATTTGCTTATTTCCATCGAAATAAGTAGTAAAGTGTGCTGCTTGGGATACTATTTACATTATGAAGAGGATATACAAAAAAAATAGATTTTTGAGCGATGGAAATAAGCAAATTAGCACAACACCCCATAGCCCCATTCAATTCAATGAAATTCAATTTATTGAGGGCAATTCAATTTATTGAGATTGGCTATTTTCAAATGGCCGAAACGTCTATGGGGCTGAAGTGGTATAGTAGCGTGAATGTATGATTTGTAATAAATCGACAAAGTAACTAAAGTTTTCAAATAAATGTGTAAAAGTGGAGAAAAAGTACAATATTTGGATCTGAGATGTAGTGGAGTAAAAACATGTTTAAATGCCACATCTTTTCATTACTTTAGTCTCATGTAAATGCCTCACCATTCCAATGCTGCCATATACACACACACACACGACAATTACGCAAGCCGAGATTGCGTACGGCCGAAAAGCGAAAGTGTCACTTCTGCATTCCACTCTGTTACAACAATCTATTAAAAATGTGTGTGTGTGTGTGTGTGTGTGTGTGTGTGTGTGTGCTCGTGCGTGCGTGTGTGCTCGTGCGTGCGTGCGTGCGTGCGTGCGTGCGTGCGTGTCTTTAAAACTTTTCTGTGGCCGTGACAAAACATGCCCCAAGACAATGGCGGGCTCTGGGCGAATAGGAGAGCGCGTTTTCGAGAGGTCTGAACCAATCGGTGTGTTCGCACCAAAAAGGTGTGGCATCAGGCGGCAGCCCACACTAGTAACAAGACAGTAGACTAAAGACTGAGGTCTTGACTTGTCTTGCTTACTGCAACTCGCTCTGGATTAATCCATTGAGACCTGGAACGCATCCATGTCACGTTAGCGTTTAACCACATTAACCATTAACCCATTTTGGTTAATTATTAAATGTTATAATTTAGCTATTGAAAAATAGCAGATCTACAAGCTCATAGCGCGCCACCGAGTGGCGCGCTATGAACTTGTAGGTCTGCTATTTTTGAAAAATCGTTAAAATGTGCCTCAAATCTTTCCGAAAATTGTCATGATTTAGAAACCTTTTTTTTTTAAATTTCGACGTCAGGCCTGAATGGGTTAAGGGCCTTGCAAACGGGGAGCTATAAAACGCGCCTATAGTTCATTTTCAATGAGACCTGCGTTTTTTGCTCGGAGAAGTCGCGGTGCGACAACGCAAGCGTATTTACGTGAGCGCGGTCCCGTGAATTTGTTGCGCGCGTGCTCGTTACGTTGCACACGCCCGCGGACTCACCAGACCTGGATTCTGTTTAGCTTTTTTATCTACGCTTGCGTTGTCGTGCCCCTCTTCAACAGACCTGGAGGAGACCTGTGTTGATCCAGACCTGGAGGAGACCTGTGTTGATCCAGACCTGGAGGAGACCTGTGTTGATCCAGACCTGGAGGAGATCTGTGTTGATCCAGGCAACAACGCCTTGCGTTCCTCGCTTCACGTTTGCAAGGCCCTTTATGCTAAATAACTACATTGTAAATTGACAACATGGGCCATCGATTGGCTGACATCATGGCCAACACAAAAACACAAGTTCCTCGTCCATGAACATGACCTTTAAGGGTTGTCCCGATCCGATCACGTGGTCGAAAATCGGGGGCCGATCACGTCATTTTCAAATGATCGAAATCGGATCGGGAGCAAAATAAAAACATGGAGACATCCCTGATAACGTTGCTGTCGGGCAGAAACCTCTTATCTCCAAATTCTAACTTTTTGTGGGGGGGTTTTCTCATAAATGAATGCCCGACATGATAATGGATCATCTTGATTTTTGACATTTTTTGAATTTGAATCCTTAAAAGTAACAGTTTTGTACATAATGAGGTTTCCAGAGTTGCTGACACACGTTTACATATTGAAATGCATCGTGTCATTGCTTGGAACTTGTAGTAGATTTCCATAAATCACAGCAGAAGGTGCACATTCTGTTAACCCAGGGGTTCTCAACCCGTGGGCCGCGACCCCTCGAGGGGTCGCCAAATTATTTTGGGGGGTCCCCAAATTATTTTCAAAAAAAATAAGCTGAATGGCTGTAAAGTGGAAATGAAGAATTTACATATAGTACACATAGTACATGCATACACCTTCCCTAATGATGATGGTTTCAGTATTTATTTATGGTGTATTGTCTCTATTATTAAGGTTATTGTAGCAGTCAATTTATATTGGGGGTCGGGAGGGGGCGGGGCGGGGGTCCCGAGACGTTGCCAAAGCATTTTCGGGGGTCCCAACGGGGGCCAAAAAGGTTGAGAACCCCTGTGTTAACCCATTAGACCTGAGGACGATTTAATGTCTTCTAAATCCTGACAGTTTTCTGAAAAACACTCTCTATATCAGCGGTTCTCAAACTATTTCCTGTCAAGGACCCCCAAGAATATATGCATTTGGCCGCGGACCCCCATCTGAAAATATGTTGTTCCAGGGACACCCCCAGAAGCAAAGATTTGAGTTAAAAACGTTCGCTCTGAAAGAATATACATGCAGTCAAAGATTTTCGCGATTTTTCAAAAATAGCAGACCTACAATCTCGTAGCGCGGCACTCGGTGCCGCGCTATGAGCTTGTAGATCTGCTATTTTTCAAAAGCTAAAGTATAACATAATGCTTGAAACACCAAAAGGGGTTCCCGCCCAGAATGGGTTAACCAACAATGCCACTGGAATCTCCATATCAAACACATGAGGCCCTACACTACACCGCTGGGGACCAACACAGCTGTTTCAATGTGTTTCATGGCCGCCTCAATGCTTTTCCAATGGAAGTCACGTGGTTTGACCAAACAGTTGTGTGTGATGGGGGGAGGGGGGGGCAACCAAACACAAGGGTCAAACCACGGTGACTTCCATTGGAAAAGCATTGGGGAAACATGGACAGCTGCAGAGCATGTTCGTCAATGTTCTACACCAAATCAGACAAATGGAAACACCTGTGTTGGTCCCCAACACAGCAGATGTAGGGTAGGACCGTGCGTGTGAAACTCATGAATGTCTTTAGTTCATCTGCACAGGGAAGATGCCGTTATTAAGGGGCAGCGGCCTGTTGAAGCCTAGCTGTGGAGCTGACTGAGGAGGTGGCCTGTTATTAACCCTGTTAGCTGATTGGTTAGAACTTAATGGGGAGCATCTTGTGTGGATTTGCTATCATGCTGTGGTTGGTTGATTAGAAATGGAAGGGTGGAGTCTGCAGAGTACAAGGGAAACAGACCAGTGGGTCTGAGAGATATCGTCCACGGTCCACGCCATAGAGTATATAAAAGGATAGAGACTGATCTGGTGCGAAGCTCCGCCCCCTCCGCTATTCATGTCAGTGGAAGTTGCTCAGTGGCGTTTTGAAGCACCCGGAAGGACCGTCTCAAAGCGTCTACTTCCGCACTTGCCAACCAAATTTTGGTTGGCAAATGCGGCAGTGCAACCGAGCGCTCAATGTTAAAGCCCAGCTGCACGGGGTTTCCCGGTCATGAATCCACGGGTCCGCCTGTAGTCCCTCCTCTTACCACTAGGGCCCAGTGCTTCAACGTTGGAGTGCCTCACTGGCCCCTTGGTCCTCGCTGTGGCCATACATTGAAAACACAGACGAGAGCAATATGCCAGCTTCCTTTGTTACATAACATATTGAGCAACTTCCCAGTCAGAGGTTTGGACCTTGTTGTCAACTTGTCGCCGACACTTGATGCATGTATGTCAGACCACACACACACACACACACACACACACACACACACACACACACACACACACACACACACACACACACACACACACACACACACACACACACACACACACACACACACACACACACACACACACACACACACACACACACACACACAGAGAGAGAGAGAGTGGAGGGCTGTCATTTGGGACCCTGATGAAAGATTTGTGTTAAAATGTTTGGCAACACATTTTTTTCACCCAAGATTGTTTTTAAAATAACATATCCAAGCTCACACAGCGGGTCACATCTGAGATGAGATGAGATATCTCTGCTGTCGCGAAGAAACCACCTAGCTCCAAAATGTTAATCTCCATCATTTAGCTGGGGACCACCTGGAACCCCCTCAAGGACCACTGGTTTGTAAAACCACTGCATTACAGTCTGGTGGCAGTTGGTAAGAGAGTCTGTATCGGTCCGTCTGCGCTCTCTCTCGGCGGGCTCTGGCCCTGCCGCGGAGGGCCCGGTCAGAACCAAAACAAACAGGCCCCGCCGCCCGGCGCGGGCCGCCCCACGGGTACCCAACCCGCCTCATATTCCGGGGGGGGAAGGTGAGCATCCTCATTGATATAGAAAGAGTTAAAGTGCTTAAACTGATTTTAATTCTATATCAATTTTATTTTTTTTGTACTGGCATGGAGAGGTTGCATTTTGTGCAATTTGTGTTGATCCCGGCCTGGATCAAGTTAAAACCTTTGTTTTTCTGCAAGCTTGCCCCCTGTTCCATTTTTGCATTTGTCCATGTTGTGCACACACACCCACGTTGTGACATCCATTCAAAACGTATTTCTTAACCCCACGAACCCTAGCGTGCTTCCCTATATATTCTGGGCATGTATAGGGTGAACATTCTGGAAACCATGGCGGTCCGACTTTGAGAATGTTGGCCCGGCCGGGCTAGCAAAACAAGTTGACACAATGAGGTATAGGTGAGGACAGCAGAAGAAAAGGAGAGTGGAGCAAGGGGATGATAGGTTAGAAAAAAAGAGGTGACAACCGAGAGAAGGAGGATATCAGATAAAAGGTCTGTTTCGATGCCAAGAGCGGCCGGGGCCATGCGGCCATAGTGGCAGTATATATCAGCCTATACCCCTCACCCTGTCAGAGTGCCTGCATTGTTACCACGGCACGTGAATTGTCTCTTTACCGCTGCCATTGGGTCATGACAGCGCTTACTCCAAGGAAAACAAACAAATGAACGGAGCTGAACGTGAATCCCCCCCACCGCCCACCCCTTTTTTCCCCTCACTGTATATGTTTCTTTTCCCTTTTTACCTCCTTTATGATGAATTCCTGTTCTGTCCTTTGTCTATATAGAAGTGTCTATTTGTACGTCTCTAAATGTTTTTGATGAATTGAACATTGTGGACCCTATTGGAAACAAGTGTAATGCTTAATTGGGTCGTCCACTCACAGTTAACAGCCTTTGTATTGAGTTTGTGCTTGAAATGTACTGTAATTCTGCAAACTGTTAATACATTTTTCAATCAATCAATCAATCAATACTATACAATATGATGCTTAAAACTAAACAAAATAAGTGTCACGAGAGACATGTGGGCCTGTCTTGTGTGTGTGTGTGCACATGCGTGCGTGTGTGTGTGTGTGTGAGTTGAGGTTGGGTCTACAGCAGTGGCTCTCAAAGAGGGGTCCTTGGGGGGAGTGTTCCACGGGGTCTATGCTACGCTGACAAAAACTAAGACTAAATATATTGACAATTTTGTCAACCAAAAATAAAACTAGACTAAAATGATAGGAAGGGACTGGTGGACAAGAGAGCCAGTATAAGTAAAAGACAAGTCATTTTACACTTTGGTTGCATGCTAGTCATTACGACGGCATCAAGGCCCACCCAAATACATTTTAGTCGACTAAAGCAACTGTAGATTTAGATGACTAAAATCTTGTGGTATTTAGTCGGCAAAAACTAGACTAACATTAAAGCATTTCAGATGACGAAAATGTGACTGAAACTAAATGAAAACTATTCAAGAGACTAAAATCTAAATGTCCTGCCAAAAACAACACTGCTCAGTACAGAGCTACGGTGGTGTAACTAAGAGAAAGGGGAAACGTATCTTTGCACGGAGCAATGCGAGCAAAAGTACACAAGCATAACAACTGCCATTGTGGGCTTAGGGTGTGAACAACAGAGAGACAGATACAGAGACCTGGCTGCAACCAGACCAGAGTTATAGGGTTTAGCTGGAGTGCTACTGTAGCTAGCCTGAAGAAGGACATTTATTGTCTCCACCAGGCCGAAGGCATGGGGAGAGAGTATGTTTTGCACTCCGTCCGTGTGTGTGTGTGTGTGTGTGTGTGTGTCCGTCCGTCCTTCCTTCCTTCCGTCCGTCTGTTACCAGCTAATCTCCGGCACCGTTGCCCCGATCCATGCCAAACTTTGCACACACACTCTCTGGATGCCAACGACGAACCTCTGCCCCAAATATTCCTCAACGGCCTGTTATAGCGCCACCATGAGGCCGATTTAGGCAAAACACATTTCTGTAGATTACTCGTACACATTTTATCCATACATCACACAATTCGGTATACACTATCTCCATAGTCATGTGATCAACACGGATCTGCACCATTTCCCATCTTCCTTCCTGATTGGCTAAGATTCGCTTCCAAAGCTCACATGATTGGTCCGTTTCGAACAAAATGCCACAAATCACAAACACAGTGTGCAATTTCCGTGAAATTATACACGCACATTTCCATTAGGCTGAGGACGACATGACACAATTTATCTGTCAGGTGGAAAGCTCATCATTATGTCCAAAACGGATACTGTTCAGGATTCAAATTATTATTGTTTTTTTTTTGCAAAAGTAGCAGATCTAAGATCAAGCTTGCTTCGAGCTTGCAGATCTGCTACTTTTGATGCTTTTGGGTGCGACGCTGTAGAATGATCAAGTAGGGGGCACGCGCGCACACACACACAGACACACATTTAACATCTTTATTTGCATTCACATTTTACAAGAAATTCTTGAACACAAACGATAGTGGATGCGCAAACTTGGAAAAGTGCTTTAGGATACAGATCACGGGTACAGAAAGCATCACCTTCTCCATATATGGCGACTGCCATATATGGAGAGAGAGAGACACACGCACGCGCGCGCACACACACGCGCACACACACACACACACACACACACACACACACGATATGGATATACCGTTTGGTTTGTGAAGTTGGTGAAATTGAAAATGAGGTTAACTTTTTATTTTATTGCCCTAAATGTGATGTAGGTATTTGTTAGTATAGACTCTATACTATAGAGGTATTCTATCTGTGGGGGCAACGGTGGCCTAATGGTTAGAGGAGCGCCCTTGTTGCTGAAAGGTTGCCGGTTCGATTCCCTGGACGGGCAGGAAAAATCTGGGCCGGGAAGTGATTGGTCATCAGTCACCCAACACCGCTGAAGTGCCCTCGAGCAAGGCACTGAACCCCCAACTGCTCCAGTGGAGGTGCTTAGTGGCCAACAGTATAAGACTGAGGTTGTACTGGTCAGCTCCCAGGTTTTAATGTGTGTTTCTATGTGCAGGGCGTTGCTGAAAATGAGCTACTACCCTGGGTAAATAAATGGGGGGGGGGGGGGGGGGGAGATTATGAAGGAAAACAAATGAGCACACAATATGTACAATGAATGCTGTTTCATTCATATTGTGCCTGCTGTTCTACAAACTGTCCAACCAGTTGGAGGAAATCACAGATTGAGGCTTTAACCTTTACTTTGACATATCCCAGCCAATTAAGATTGTATGGAAGATGCTTGTTCTGAACAAAATTGCCACTTTCATCTGAAGTGATGAAAATGGCCTCATCTTAACCCATTTAGACCCGAGGACGATTCTACAAACAAATGCCTTCTAAATCCTGACAGTTTTCTGAAAAACCCTTGTGTTTCTATGTCAGTGGTTCTCAACCATTTTCATGTAAAGGACCCCCCAAAAATATCTGCATTTGGCCGCCGACCCCCATCTGAAAATATGTTAAAGACGTTTGCTCTGAAAGAATATATATTCAAAGATTTGCGCCATCATTTCACCATTTTTCAAAAAATAGCAGACCTACAAGCTCGTAGCGCGGCACTCGGTGCCGCACTATGAGCTTGTAGATCTGCTATTTTTCCATAGCTAAAGTATAACATGATGCTTCAAAGTACCAAAAGGGGTTCCCACACAGAGTGGGTTAAGATTAGAACCACAAATAGCCACAAATAATCTACCAGCTCTCAATGTGTCTCAGATGCATTGAGGGACGGTATACTATAGATTGGCTATTTTTGAGTGGTGTAAACCACTCCTACAACTGGCTTTGTTAGTTTACGTGTCTGTCTGTCTGTTCGTAAAAAATGAGCATGGTTGCTATGGTCACCCAGTTCACACGGGTGTGATTTCATTACGTCAGACATTACGTCAGACCACAGCTGATCAGTCTATATAAGACCTTACACCACTCAGTTCACACGGGTGTGATTTTTGTTGTGCAACAGGCTTCCATAGGAAGACTTCTGAGCACTTTTATCCATGTATTCCTGGCCGTTTCTCACCGTGCAACACCCTCACACTATGGAGCATGAATTAGGCTTTCGGGAGTTGGGACACTATGGGAATGACCGCCACATCGCCTATACTTACAATTGTTATGCCATTTATTTTTTCCTAGCAATGTACTTTGATTCCAGTTAAGCTCCAGAGTGCCTGTGTGGTCCGGTCAAGGCCGAATTACGGATATTAGTTGGGGAGAATTCGTTCCCAAACTAATTACTGGTATCCGGATGGCTGACCGCAATGTCATTGTTCTGCAAACACATGAATGCCGAATCGAGTAGCCTAGTGTCGAGTCGCCAGTGTTAGAATAAAACATGTCGCACCAAACAAAGTAGAGCAGGGGTCTTCAACGTTTTTCAGACCAATGACCCCCTAGGCCTAGACAGAGATGAGGTATAGGGACCCCCCCAACTTAAAATTGTGTTGTAGATTAAACTTTCATTTCATAGAATGCTCCATAATATGCTTGTTGGAGAGCACTATCATCAGTGTACAGACAGTATGTTGGATATTTTCAGACATTTAACCACCTGATCCAGCAATGCTTAGTAAACTTGACATTTCACTCTTCTGTACTTACTATGTAGTCTTCACTTTTTTGTTCTCCCTCTACACCAAACCTCTTTGCAGAAAATAGTAGCTATTTTTGGCTAAAGTTCTCCTCAGAATAAGGGATGCTAGGCTTCAAGTGGCTTCATGTTGTAAAAGCAAATATCCTAACATACAAAGATCTGTCAGACCTCCTCTGTGGTAACTCTGAGGACCCCCCTATGGGGGTCACGGACCCCCTGGTGAAGACCCTTGAAGAACAATAATGGACTGTATTTGAAGCAGTGTTGATTCCGTCGACTAAAACTAAGACAAAATCTCCGTCGACTACCTTTTTCCACTGACGAAATACTAAATGGAAACTAAATGAAAACTAAGCTATAATGACTAAAACGAATATACTGCCAATTAAAAAATAGACAAAAATGTTAGGAAGTATGTAGTGGACAAGAGATCCAGTATAAGTCAATTGCATAGCGCTTGTAGATCGTCTATTTTCAGCAAGTGATCAAGGCATCAAGGCCCGCCAGAATACATTTCGTTCGACTAAATCAACTGTAGATTTAGTCGACTAAAATCTTATGATATTTAGTCCACTAAAACTAGACTAACACTAAAACATTCCAGGTGACTAAAATGTGACTGAAACTAAATGAAAACTATTCAAGAGACTAAAATCTAAATTTCCTGCCAAAGACAACACAAGGACCGTCGTCAGATTTCAGAGGTTCATATTCGAGGTAAGACCCTCCCACTGCCTGCCACGCCTCAGTGGAAACAGGTTAGAGCAGTAGAGCGTCAAATTAACCCAAATGGACCATTACGGGTCCATTTGGTTTCATTTCACGCTCTCAAAAAGTTAAACTGTTGTTAAAACAACTGCATTACTTCATTTACAAGAAGTCTACACAATGAGAGAATGTAGAAGAATTGGTATTTTGATCAACGTTTGCCCTGTTGTCTCTTATTGTGGACAAACTCTTAACCAAGATATATTCTACGTTTTGGGTCTGAGAGGCTAAAGGGCTCCATTTTCGTCACCGCTAAACTCTTTATCTCTAAACTTCTTTGCCTTTTTTTACTACTATGAAAAACATTTTTGAATAGTTAAAATGGCCAGCTAAGCAAAGCAAAGCAAAGTTACTATATTTACCCAGGGTAACTGGACTAAGCATCAGATACTTTCCAGGCCCTGCTCATAGAACATTTCATGTTAGTGGTTCAATGCCTTGCTCAAGGGCACTTCAGCGGTGGTAATTTTAACGTGCCGGTCCGGGGATACGAACTGGCGACCTTCCGGTATCAAGACCGCTCCGCAAACCGTTCGGCCACCGCTGCCACCAACACAATGCGTCAATGTAGATTGGCTAGTTGAACTATTCAAAAATGTTTTTCAAAATAGTAAAAAAAAAAAAAGGCAAAGCAGTTTAGGGATAAGGGGTTTAGCGGTGACGAAAATGGAGCCCCAGATCTCATCAAATGGTGGTCCGTAAAATAAATAATGGGCCTTGATGTAAAAAGGGTTGAAAAAAAAAGAACACGGAGACTGTACAGTATACGTACTGTACGTGCTCCCAAAAAGCACGTACAGTTGGAGGCCATCGATATTGTCCTTTTCTTTTTGCTGAGGTTTGCGTGATCTGCGCACAAGGACAGTTAACCCATTTTGGGCGGGAACCCCTTTTGGTGTTTTAAACATTGTTATAATTTAGCTATTGAAAAATAGCAGATCTACAAGCTCATAGCGCGCCACCGAGTGGCGCGCTACGAGCTTGTAGGTCTGCTATTTTTGAAAAATCGTGAAAATATTTATTTCAGAAAACTGGAGGATTTAGAAGGATTTTTTAAAATTTTGAGGTCAGGCCTAAATGGGTCAAATGATAAGGGACAATATCGGTGGCACCCAACTGTAGGCTGTCAATAGGACTGGAAAACCAGTTGATCCCCACAGTCTAATTCCAGTGGAAACACATGAAAGTCGTACGTGCGCACACTGTGCGCAGAACCCCTCGCACAATGACCTGCTTGGAAAAGAACATAATCAAAGCCTCAAGCCTCAGCTGTTCTGCTCTGCAGCCGCCGGTAGTCTTTCAACCCAACGCAAGCTGTCGGGCTCACACACACACACACACACTGCAATGAAAATAGACAGGCGTGTGTGTGCGTGTGCGTGCGTGTGTGTGTGTGTGTGTGTGTGTCAAATGTCCCCAGTAGAATTGGAGAAATTGACATTGCGAGGACATGCTGGTCCTTATCAGAGAAATAGTTGTTTTGTGGTTTAAAAATATTTTAGGCTTACAATTAGGAAAAAAAGGTTGGGGTTAGGGTTAGACATTGGGAGGGTAGTTTAGGGGCTATGCTTGGGAGTTATGCATGATTTATAACCTACTTAATTGCACCCCGGAGTCATACATCGAAAACAGCCGATCAACAATTCAAATCAAAAAGTGTCAAATCAATTGTTGTCTCAAGACACTTAACATTATGTAGCAGATTGGCTCACAACCTCAGCCTGATGGCCTAATATCTCCACCTGAGCTACAGGGATATCCCTTTGGCTTAGTGGTTAAAGATGTTAGCTTTCCACCGGGGAGACCTGGGTTGGATTCCCGGGCGTTACACATATGGACTGCAGAGAGACCCAGACAGTGTCCCACCCGGCCTGCTGCTGAAGCATGCATTTTTTTTGCGACAGTGGCAACGAAACAGTGTTGTTTTTGGCAGCAAAATTAGATTTTAGTTTTAGTCATAGTCTTTTGAATAGTTCTCATTTCATTTAGTTCAACATTTTAGTCACCTGGAATGTTTTAGTGTTAGTCTAGTTTTAGTCGACTAAAATGTACTTTGACTAAAATGTTTGGCGGGCCTTGATGCCGTCGTAATGACTGATTTTACACTTGCTGAAAATAGCAGATCAACAAGCTCACAACCGTCGCAGCGCGACTTGTAGATCAGCTATTTTCAGCATGCAACCAAGTGTAAAATTACTAAAACATTTTGTCTAGTTTTTATTTGTTGACAAAATTGTCAATATATTTAGTCTTAGTTTTAGTCATCATAGCTTCGTTTTCATTTAGTCTCCATTTAGTTTTCGTCAGTGGAAAAAGGTAGTCGATGAACATTTTTCGTCATAGTTTTAGTCGACAAAATCAACACTGCTGGAAGAAACAGGGTTGGGGCGGCCATCTGCCTTGAACGTGTCGGGGGGGAGGGGGGAAGAGGGGGGAGAGGGGGGGGGAGAGGGAGGGGGAGGGAGATAAGGAGAGACAGAGGGAGATACAGACATGTCACAGCATGTCACAGCACACGACCACTTGTGAGCTTGTAAATCTATTTACGGCTTCAGAGTTAGGATTAAAAATTGCCATTCATAAAAATCGCCATTTTAAAATGTTAAAGGACCAGTGACATCATCGATGGTGAATCCGAGCTAATAGAAACTGCAGGCTTTCTATTCCTGAAAAGTTGCAATGCGATAATGGAAAAATCCAAATATTAAAAAAATATAAATCTTGTTGTAAAATAAATCTGCCTAATAATGATGATGTCACTGGTGGACGGGTTTCTGAACTGCCCACAGCCCTCCTATGAGACACAGACTGAGTAGAAAACAATTGTGGTATTTTTATCATGAACATTAGCGAGGACCAATTATATGAAGATAAGTTGAAAAGTGCAGTGAAGTGGTCGTTTAATGCCCTCACAAGTAGTAGTAGTGTAGTAGTAGTAGTAGTAGTAGGGCTTATACAAGGTTATCACGTAAATTAATAAATAAGTGGTAAGTTAAACAGAGTAATCAAACATAAGGTTTGACAAACAACAAATACACTTGTGTGTGTGCGTGCGTGCGTGCTTGCATGGCATGCGTGCGTGCGTGCGTGTGTGTGTGTGTGCGTGCGTGTACACAAGTTGTGTTTGTGTTCTGGTGCTGGCTAGCTTGCCATGCTACTCGACCCTTGTCGCCACCGTGCAGGCATGGCTATAGCTCAGGGATGTCAAACTCAAATACACAGTGGGCCAAAATAAAGAAATCGGTCGAGGTCGAGGGCCGGACTGTGTTTCAACACACAGGCACCGCGGTCATGAGGAGGTCCCAGGCAAACAGCAAAAAAGTAAATGCATTTAAAACTGAAAATGCATTATTATTAAGCTCAGTTTCCTGTTCTATGATCCTCACCAAGCACTGATTTCATAGTATGTGATATGTGCCAATGCACTCGCAGTGAATTGTCGGACTTGTAGTATTATGGTGGTCCGTGCAATATACCAGAGGGCCAGTTCTAATACTAATTAAATACCATCCCGCGGGCCAAAGATAATTCATCCACGGGCCTGATTTGGCCCCCGGGCCATGAGTTTGACATATATGCTATAGCTCATAGCCTGGCGCGGCCAGACTCATAGCGAGGGTTCACTGATGTTTCCTCATATGCGGGGAAGAATCTTCAGTGAATCCCCGCTATGAGGCTGGCCAAGCCAGGCTATATAGCTCAGGCTTTGTTTTTGGTACTATATAGTGCCCTTCAACTCAGCTCTAAATGTCAAAAGACCGAGCAGATCATGTTTACTGTGGGACTCTGCAGGAGCCGGCCAGCGCGAAGAGGGTCCGTCGTGTCTGAACGTGCGTCTGTCTGTCTGTCTGTCTGTCTGTCTGTCTGTCTGTGCATGTATCCGCCGCCCTCCGGAGTTAACTGTGGGAGAGATCAGTGCCAAATGAATTGCGCACGCTTCCAGCAGACCACATGAGTAAAGTAGTAGTAACCTCCGGTATCCACATTATGTTCTATACCAGTGGTTCCCAAACCTTTTCAGGTCGAGACCCCCCAAAAAGTACTCATTATGCAGAATGTTCTGTTTCACAAGATAGCAGAATTAACTAGAAAAAGTGCCCTTCTGGGCACAGGTATCCACCAGGAGGATAGGAGTGTGTGTGATGTTTGGCAAAATGTTTAGGAGTGATATAAACATTGTTTTTTGCAACAATTTTCTTCATTGTGTTGAAATGCAGAGTCAGATCACTCATAGCATCTCTGAGGATAGAATTCTGGATGAGCAGGACATGTGCAGCATTTTGTACAAAACGGGCCACTCCTGAAGACTTTGGAAGGCAATCTTAGCCAATCAGTGTAGAATCTGAGAAATCAAACAGACTCGTCTTGATCACATGACTACAGAGATCATGTATACCGATTTGCATGAGATTTGGATGAAATCATTGCGACTAATATAAACAATGTGTTTTGCAGAAATCGGCCTCATGGTGGCGCTATAACCGGCAGATGTGGAGGGATGCAGGGAAAATGTTTTTCCATGCCTCTAGGGAGTGCGCATACAAAGTTGTACACAGAACGATGCAGTTATAGGTAAAAACAGGAATTGCCCTGTTATAGCGCCACCATGAGGCTGGTTTGGAAAATAAATTGTGTCATGTCGTCCTCAGCCTAATGGAAATGTGCGTGTATAATTTCACGGAAATTGCACACTGTGTTTGTGATTTGTGGCATTTTGTTCGAAACGGACCAATCATGTGAGCTTTGGAAGCGAATCTTAGCCAATCAGGAAGGAAGATGGGAAATGGTGCAGATTCGTGTTGATCACATGACTATGGAGATAGTGTATACCGAATTGTGTGATGTATGGATAAAATGTGTACGAGTAATCTACAGAAATGTGTTTTGCCTAAATCGGCCTCATGGTGGCGCTATAACAGGTCATTGAGGAATATTTGTGGCAGAGGTTCGTCGTTGGCATCCAGGGAGTGTGTGTGCAAAGTTTGGCATGGATCAGGCCAACGGTGCCGGAGATTAGCTGGTAACAGACGGACGGAAGGAAGGAAGGAAGGACGGACGGACGCACACACACACGGACGGAGTGCAAAACATACTCTCTCCCCATGCCTTCGGCCTGGTGGAGACAATTATTGCAACCGCAGGTCGCATTTGCTATGAAATCGTGCATTTCCCGTCAGTCAGTCACAGTTTGGTTTGGTTTGGTCAGTTTGGTTGGTTGGTCACCCCAGGCATGCATGACCATATATGGTCATACCTCGTGACATCATCAATATTAAGCCCATATATGGAGATCTCTGATGTCATCAATATTGGCCGCCAAAAACTCTTAGATCTCCCTTAGATCTCCATATATGGAGCTGACATGTTCTGACATTCCATATGTTGATCCTTCCCCATCCATCCTTCCTCTTTGATGTCTCCCTTTTGACTGATACCTGTCCATTCAAACTCAAAGTTATTAGTGCAGCTGCGCCCGGCAGCCAGGGAAAACTAGAGTTCTCAACAGGCCCAAAAATTAAGGCCCGGCCCTACCCGGGCCCTCATCAAACCCTGTACACTCAAGACACTGCCCCCGCTGTCACCCGTAGATCTCCATATATGGAGCTGACCAGTTCTGACATTCCCAATGTTGATCTGACCTCATCAAACCCTGTACATTCAAGACACGCTCCATATATGGCCAGTACAGAATTCATTCCATATGTTGATCTGACCCCCCCCCCCCCCCAACAAAGTAACTAAGTTTTCAAATAATTGCAGGGGAGTAAAAAGTATAGGCTATAATATTTGCCTCTGAGATGTAGGCCTATAGTGGAGTATATATGCCTAAAAAACATATTGAAAATTGGAAACACTCCAGTAAAGTTAAAAAAATATATCTCAAAATGGTACAAGAAGGCTAAATTGAGTATGGTAAATGTACTTGGTTACTTTCCACCGCTGCAAAGTTCCCACTTCAGATTCTACGTGCAAAACGTGTGCATGTGCTGCCGTGCACAAAACGTGACACAGTGCATGTGCGCAAAACGTGACGCAGTCAGTCTGTGTCTGAGTGTCATCACAAATTGAAGGGACTGGTGATGACTCCAATCCTCAATACAATGATTCATTTTGTCCCCTTTAGAATAGATAATAAATAACAAAAGTAGTACTTTACACAGAAGTCACCTTAGAGTTATGTTATTATAACACTTATATGAAACACTCCCCCCCCCCCCCCCCCCCCCCCCCCCCCCCTAAATGTGTGCAAATTATTAGAAATCAGATATGCCACTGCCACATGGCTTTGCGATCATAATGTTAGCCTCAATCAAGGCTGTTGTAGATTGTTTTATAGATTCTGAACTTTATATGCATCTACTCCAAACCCGCAAACCGTATGGGAACAATAATGTCTAATGTATCAAGCCTATTAATCAATGGAAATATCCTTAAGGGCTTTTAATCTGACTGTCAAAAAGTCATCAATCAATCGCTCGAAAGATCACATTTTCTTGACTTAAGGCTACAGCCTGCAGGCCATGTAGTTTGTAATAAACTAACCAACAAATACACCTATTACTACGTTACGCATGCATGGATATATATGCTAAATCATTGCACGGTAGGCCTAAACACGACAACTAAAAGGTGTAGCCGTAGGAAAATGATCTCACACAATAACAAGTTCATAATTAAAGTATAAGTCTGCAACTTTAGAACTTCCATGCACAACATAGACGATTGTTCACAGACATGAGTCAGGAGCACGCTCTCTCTCTCTCTCTCTCTGTGTGTGTGTGTGTGCTGTGCAAAGCGCAAATGATTCATTTTAATCCATGCATGCAACGCGTGGACCGCCTTGTTGTAACACGAACCAAAAATATGCAAATATACAAATACAAAATCTTGCATGTTTATCCAGAGCAGCTGTCAGTCAGTCAGTCATTCAAACACTTACCAGCTGTCTGTTTGTTGTTGTTCGCCCTTCAATGAATGGCTGCTTGTTTTGCTCTCTTTCCAGCGAGGTAAAAAAGAAAAAAGGGTCTGGATCGCTGCTGCTGCTCCTGCAGTGTTTCTATTATTAGTATTATTTTTACAACGCACTAAATCTAACCAACATTTGGGTATAATGTTTCCTCGCCACAGTCAGTCGCCCTTGACTCAATGTTGAATTTGTTTTGTCCCCAAACTTTGTTGCTCCTCCTCCCACCATGAGGAGCACTCTGTCTAGTGTCTGGACACAACACTAGTACAACTTTACAGACACCATGCGTTGCCAGATCCTACAGGCTGCTACGGGCTATTTGAAAACACTAGACGATCTACACAACTACAAACACACTGCTATCGTTTTTAATCATTTAACAAGACAAATGGCGATCAGGAAGTGGGGTACGTGTGACTGTTCCTTGAACCAGGAACATCACATTTTCAGATGTTTCTTCCTTACATGAAAATGTTGGAAAACCCACTGGTTTGAACAACATTTGGGAGACAAGCCCAAATAAGCAACTATACTATAGCCTGGCCCTACACTTTAGAAACAACCCCCCCAAAACGCGACCCGCGGCCGCATGACTTTACAGAAAAAAACAAGCCCAAAGTCTCTTATAATAGGCGCCAGGCGGACATGGCAACACTGACAGCGACCAATGCTCAACGTTTATATTGGTTAAAATTAATATCAACAACGACCCCTAAGGCTAAGCTGTACTTGCCTTTTATTTTACTTTAATGTTATGAATTATGCTGTAATGAGTTGCACCACTGCACTGTCAATCAAAACACCGATTGACTGGAATCGGTGGGGTTCTAAACAGTGAACATTGAGAGGTACATTTTAAAAAAAAAACTTTGTTTTAACAGCTCCATGCGCAAGCTTATTCATATTTATATCGGAGTTTCTTTCAAGTGAGTTTGAAACGTTTAATAACATTCCTGAATCCTGTACAAAACAAAACTATGCTGGACAAACTGACTCAAATGCTGAAATTTGCTGCCACCTGCCGTTCATATGACAGGGTAGCACATGATGTGGTTAGTGGGACTACAGAGTAATATAAACTACAAATACCCATAGGGTATAGCAGTGGGCCTGGTTTTCTGGTTCCAAGAGGTTTAGCGAAAATTATTTATATAATTTATTTCAAGCCAGAATCAATCCTGGTGAGCCACGGCCATAAAACCTTTGATTATGTGAAGAAAACAATGCTAAACAAAGGGTAGTACCTATATCATATACCGGTAATAATGATTTTTTCCCCCACAAAATCAAAGGTTTTATGTTCATGATTCTAGGCTTAGAATAATTAATACCGGTACATTATTTTTGTAAATCTCTATATGTGAAAAATGAATTGGATTACTTTTCAGTGGAACCATGCAGCAAAACTACGCCCACTGCTATGCCCTATATACAGTTTGTCATCTGTGATATGATGATATAGCCTACCAGTATTTACAGTACTATTTACACTATAAACATCTAGTCGATATGAGGTGAGGTCAGTCTTGACATGTCCTGTCACTCCTGTGACTCCATTGCAGGCTGTTGTTTCTCAATCTCTACAGCAGTGGTTCCCAAAGTGGGGTCTGGGGACCCCCAGGGGCCCTTGAGGGAGTTCCAGGGGGTCCCCAGCTAAATGATAGTTTGGAACCAAATGGACCCTTATTGGTCTGTAACTCTGAGAGTGTACAAATGGACGGGTCCATTTGGTTCCATTTGTACACTCTCAAGAGTTAAATTAACATTGATTTTACAATATAAATTGGGGGTCCCAGAGATAGAAATGCCATTAAATGGGGGTCCGTAGACTAATGCACGTCAAACTGGTGGTCCTTGAAATTAAACGGGTTGAGAATCTCTGCTATAGGGCTGTAAAAATCTTCTCTTGGGAGTCACTGGCATAATGTTTTCAAATGGGGGTCCGTGGGGCTAATTAGTGTCAACATTAAAACGTTTGGGAACCACTGCTGTACAAAACACTAGAGTGAGGATTATCATCGTCAGTGAGTTGAACTTTAAAGTTACTGTAAGTTAAAGTGTTGATATTTAAGCATTCTATAAATTCCTAAGGAAATAGTGTTAAATGTAGATGTTTCCTGAACTGTCATGTGTGTTCATATAGACTTTAACACCTCCTGTGTCTCACAGTCTCGGTTGTAAGAGTCTGAGATCATTCTCATTATTGTTTGATTCCACGAGAAATTCACGTCGCTGTCATTCAAGTATGTTTGACAATGTATAAAGTCACCATACCAACTTTGATAAGGCATGACTTGTGTTGTTTTAAAATAAATTCAACACATTATTACATGAGTCAAAGTCAATCCAACGTATAGTTATGAATACAAAGTAAATTCAACATATACAGGTAGTACTTTTGAATACAAATGAATTCAACATAATACTTTAACTTGTGGGAAAAAACATATGGGGACAAGTTTCTGCCCTATGTTTGGTAATGTTTACACTTAAAACCTAAAAATGTGCAATAGCTCATCTACAATCTCACAATGGCACATGTTTTCAGCGTGTAGATTGGCTATTTTCGGAATATTTGAAAATGTTAACATTTTGGAAATAGTTGGAAAGGTTTCTAAACCTTTCAACTATCATGTCCAAAATAAGGACTCCATGATGACTATCGGCCGGGGGGAAATGGTTAATAAACAATCTTCCCTCCTTTCTTCCAGGGATCAACATGGAGTCTAAAGATATGATGAAATGAAATGAAATGAAATGATTACTATATTTACCCAGGGTATCTGGGCTAAGCTCAAGAACTTGTTTCCAGCCAGGCCCTGCTCATAGAACATTTCATCGTAGTGGTTCAATGCCTTGTTCAAGGGCACTTCAGCGGTGGTAATTTTAACGTGTCGGACCGCTGATTCGAACTGGCGACCTTCCGGTATCAAGACCGCTCCGCAATCCGTTCGGCCACCGCTGCCACATCATCATACAGAACAAGACAGAACTTCAAGGTATTCTAATGTCAAACATTCACTTTGTCAGTGAGTGTGTTTTAGAAGAAAAGCTAGTGACGGTCCGTGAGTACGCTGACCTGAAAAGCATCTCTCTCCCATCCAAGGCAGCCACTGAACTTGTGGACAAGATGATTTTCAAAGGTGAAAAATAGGTGTGCACGATTATGAAATTATGACCGATATTCGATCTCCAAATATTTGCAGGGTCATATCTGCCGATACCGATTCTGACCGATTCCGATATTATACAGAGGACCACAATGGAAACAAGCCAAGGCCCTATAGGGGCTTGGCCCAAAGCCTGTTAATAAAGTATTCAATCAATCAATAAATAGCATATACTCTTTTCCAAGTGTCTGTGAACTGAATGACTAGTACTGAATGAGATGAGTACACAAATTAAATGTAGATGGGTTTTTTTTTTCATTTTTATAATTTTTTGTTGGTGAAAACCGATTAAATAATCTGTTTTATTTTTAGACCGTTCCGATACCGATATGGCATTTTTATGGCCGATATGGCCAATTCCGATTATGCCACCGATGAATCGTGCATCCCTAGTGAAAAAACGTGCCCGTCGTTCCTGCTACAAAACACCAAACTAACAGACGAGTTTCCTGATCTGAAGAACAGGAAGAACCTGATGGACCAACTGAAATGTGACATCGATTCTCTACAAGGCCGGATTAACAGATAAACATTGAAAAGAAATACAATGAAGCGCTTTCACACATCAAGAAGCATGTTGCCAGTTCCTGCGGGAATAGCTCCGGCCGGCCTCTGACGGGAGGCTGCCACCCTCGTCCTGGCCAGGAAAGCCCAAAAGCAGGACTGGCACATCCTGCATGGCACCACCACAACTCCAGCGCCTCCAAGCAGACAACAGGGCAGCACAGGAGATGCTCAACTCCACCTCTGAGGACATCTCCAGAGATGCATGGCTGGCAGCAGCGTGGAAGCAGGAGTGGGAGTCAGCCGGGCCCTCCCGCATGCATCGGTACATCTGGGAACCAGGAGACGGCGCCATAGGAGGAGATGACCTACCTCGCCAGCAATGGACCACACTGAACCGCTTAAGAACTGGGGTTGGGGCGCTTCAATGCATCAATGCAGAGATGTGCAGAGCGCAGCAGCTTCCTGACAACCCAGTTATGCTGCTGATGTTCTGGGCTCAGATGGTTTCAGTTCAGGAAAACACTGCTGGGAGGTGCAGGTTTGGAGACCATCCTTACTGGATTATAGGTTTGGCTAAATAATGTGTTGACAGGAAAGGGAAAGAAATGTGTCTCAACCAAAATTTGGAATCTGGTGTTTGAAGCAGATGGATGGTGTCTATGACAATGGGTGTTGTGGTGACACCATTCCACACTACAGAGGAATCCTGAGAGGATCAGAGTCCAGCTGGAGTGTGACAAGGGGGGAGGTATCCTTGAAGACATGACTCACATCTGCACTCATAAAGACACTTTCACCGACAAACTCTACCCAGTTTTCGGTATTGGAAAGGCTGGTGATGCTAAAACCATTTATATAAAAATATATGTCAAGTAGGCTATTGGCAGCCCCCAAACAACAACAACCTCAACAAAACAACAACAGCTGTACAGACAACAGCTGTGAAAAAGTGTAGTCTGATGTGTCATATACAATTTACAATTGAGGCATTTAGCAGACGCTCTTAATCCAGAGCGATTTACATTAAGCAAGAACAAAAAGCATGGGAATACATCACATATATAAAAAGCATTTATCAAGAAACATGCGCAAGCTAAGAACGTAGCTAGAACATATCTATATAATGACACTGTACATATAAACTATACATATATACTATACTATGCTGTACATATATACTATGAAGTGCTATGACTACATACAATGCAATTATTGTGTTGTCTACATAACATGCTATAAGTCTGTATCAAATGCTATCTAAGTCTAAAAAGTGCTGTCTAAGGGGGTAAGGTAAGTGCTATGGGCCATGGTGGAGTCTGAAAAGGTGGGTTTTCAGACTACGGCGGAAGATTGGGAGTGATGCTGCAGTTCTGACTGCAACGGGGAGTGCATTCCACAGTTTTGGAGCCAGATTTATATAATATCATATGTATGGCATATGCACTTATAGCCTACTTGAGTAACTGTATTTCACCATGTGTAATAATTGCTAGAGGGCTGGATTTAACTCAAAATGTATACATCACACATGCAGCTTAGAACTTTGGAATCTTTTAAAAAATTGCACGTTCATGGAACGTTAATCTACATTGTTTTTCTTGTGTCTGGGTAGCTCAGTAGGAGGAGCAGTTGTCTTTGAGGTTGTGGGATCGAATCCTGGCGCAATTAAGAAACTCGGCATATGAGAAATCTGGCTCCCTGGGCTCCCCAATCTGGATTACAAGAGCATTCTAAAATATATATAGACGTGTGTTCTTTGCTGTTGCTACCCTTTAGATGGCCATGGCCATTGACAATGCATTAGAATTATTTCAAATTCGTTACATTGAAACCGGTGACCTATTATGAATGATACAAATACGGTTTCCGATGGAAGCAACAGCTGTACGTTGTGGACCCTATTGTAAACAAGTGTAATGCTTTATGGTGTCGTCCACACTCCACAGTTAACAGTCTTGTATTGAGCTGTGCTTGAAATGTACTGTAATTCTCCAAAACTGTTAATACATTCTTCAATCAATCAATCAATCAAACCTATTTGAAATAGCCTCACACAGGGCCCTGCGTGCAGGCTGAGGGCCCTGGTGCTTAAACTCCAGTAAGTTCCATTGTTAATTCGGGCCTGTCCACAGTAAGAAGATTTCTTTTAATGGAGTTTCCAGGTGAAAGTATGAAGAAGTTGTGATGTACCAAAATCCTCCATTGACTTATTATAATATTCAAGTAAAATATTACAAAACATTTCAAATATGCATGTAGGCCTACACCTGTGCGATTCCACAGTACGCTGAACATGTCAAAGTTTGAATGGAGTTTCTAAGTGAAAGTGTGTAGGAGTAGTTTATGAGGAGACTTAAAGTGTAGGATATCTATAGTGCAGTGGTTCCCAAAGTGGGGTCCGGGGACCCCCAGGGGTCCTTGAGGGAGTTCCAGGGGGTCCCCCGCTAAATGATAGTTTGGAACCAAAATGGACAATTATGGGTCTGTAACTCTGAGACGCTAACGGGTCCATTTGGTTCCATTTGTACACTCTGAGAGTTAAATTTGATTTTACAATATAAATTGGGTGTCCCAGAGATATAAATGCCATTAAATGAGGGTCCGTAGACTAATGCATGTCAAACTGAGGGTCCTTGAAATTAAACATGGTTGAGAATGGTGGTATGTGAGCTAATTAGTGCCAATAGGCCTATCTCACAGCCCCCTTTCCACACCCCCTTCCGGTAGCTAGTGGTGTCATTTAACATTAGGCATTTACACTTTTTTTCTCTGGAGAATCTAAGTACATTTCCTAATGTTAAAATGTCAAAGACCGATAATAATATGAAGAAAACACAATGGTATAACAACTCAAATAAGTAGAATAAACCTTACCTTTACAAAACGGTAGTTTGTGGCTTGTGAATAAACCTCTTTTAACATGGAAGTCTATGGACCGCAGAAAAAATAACACCATTAGCTCCAAAAGGGGGCGGGGAAAGGGGGCGGGGAAATGCTGTGAGATAGGCCTATTTGGGGGTACTTGGCATGAAAAGGTTTGGGAACCACTGATCTAGTGTGCACTAGCTACCCCACAATTAACTAAACAAATACATAGATACACAAAAGTCTGCTCTTGGCCTGGCTGGCAGCCTGCAGTGTCAGTTAATGTCCAGGAGAGAGTGCAATAGTGCTTTACATTCCACTTAATCATATTATTTTGAAGTTGTGTTTAGCATTTAGCTTTTGATCAATGATCAGGGCAACAATAAATGTTTCCCAAACAGTGGGTCGGGACTTTGTGGTTCGCGAACAGACGCTCTTAATCCAGAGCGATTTACATTAAGCAATGCCAATAACAAAAGCATGGCATACATCACATATATAAAAAAGTAGTTATCATGAATCATGCGTAAACTAAGAATGTAACAGTGGAGTATCTATGTAAACTATACATACTATACTATATAATATATTATACATGTGTACTATAAAGTGCTATGACTACATAAAATGCAATTCTAGAGCTGTCTACGTAACAAGCTATAAGTCTGTTTAAAATACTATCTAAGGGGCTGCCTTCACGAGGACGTCGCGGGCTGTTCCCCGCCTAAGTTTTGTGAACGATATAAAACTTACTGCGTCTACATTGCGGTTATGTTAATTATGTACGACGTCCACTCGAGACCGGTAAACTGCTTCGTTTTCAAGATAAAGATGCAGTACACATGGCTGGCCTGCAGATGGCCACAAAAAAAATGAAAAAGCTTATTCTAAAGGCTATATGAAAGCGTTGGTATTTCACACAGGTGTTGCCAAATAACTAATTATCTTGATCAGATGCGCATATGCGTCATATCAATTTAATGAGCAGAGCAGTGCTGCTTCTCTCTCTGAGTCTGCACACACTGACTGACCAGCTAAAGTGTATGCCATTGCCTACTAAACCATAATATATGACAAACCTTGGATTAATTCTTCTGAAAACAGCAGCAAGCACAAAGTAAGTGTGAGAGAGAGAGAGAGAGAGAGAGAGAGAGTGTGAGAGAGAGAGAGAGAGAGAGAGAGAGAGAGAGAGCGAGAGAGAGCGCGCCCCTTCTATTTTTTAACACGCAGCATCTCTCTCTCTCTCTCTCTCTCTCTCTGTGACTGTGACTGCGACGCGGTCAATAATATATATCATAAATAATAGGCCAAATATAACACTTTCCCTCTATCTGTGATCAGCTCCTCACACACAACTCCTCTCTCGTGCATGCCTGCTCAATCTCAACAACGGTTTGCATGCGTGCGGGCTGCAGATCGGCTATTTTTGGAGAAGAGATTTATAGACATTATGTGCAAATATAAAATAGCTGTGATACTTATATGTAAGTGGTTATGGTGAAATAAACCATTAACACTGGTTAGTTTGGAGGGGCGAGGGGACTATGACATCACCGTTTCAGCAAATTAGGCGGCATTCGCTGTACACACGGAGACGTGAAAGTCGCGTCTCCAAACTTTCCCACTCTGGAAGGTAGTTTCAAAATTAGCCGTTAAAGTCCCCCAAAACGCCGTCTCCGTGTGACAAAAAGGGTAGATCGGCTAATTACTTGCCCCAGAAACACCGAATACGTCCTCGTCTGTACAGGCCCTAAGTCTACATAATGTGCTATCTAAGGGGCTAGGCTAGGGCAAGTGCTACGGGCCATGGTGGAGTCTGAAGAGGTGGGTTTTCAGACTACGGCGGAAGATTGGGAGTGAGGCTGCAGTTCTGACTGTGGTGGGAAGTGCATTCCATAGTTTTGGAGCCAGAAGGGAGTTTGGGACAGATTTTCAAAAAGCATTCCCAAATGAGCAACAATTTTCATGGATTAAAAAACAGAATTCGACATGTAGCCTACTTGAGATTAAAAGTACAAAAGTATTGGGATCAAAATGTAGTATTTAAGGTACCAAAAGTAAAAGTACTCATTATATACAATGTCCCACATACATGCCCTGATGAAGACTCCTTTGTGAGTCGAAACTTGTCGTCCTCGGATGCTCGGATCTTCTTTGAAGCACCAGCCGAGTTATTTCTAAAAAACCTTTTCTGCACCTCCATTGAGCACCTAGTTGATTTTCTTTTTTTCGATATACAATGTCCCATTTCTCATTTTCAAATGTGTACAAATCTTTTGAAAATAGCCGATCTACAAGCACACAATGCGCCAAACCGCATCGTGAGCTTGGCTAGATTGGCTATTTTTAAAAGGCCGGAATGTATATAGGAATGTATGTTTTGTAATAATAAAAATCTACAAAGAAACTAGTAATTCATGTTTTCAAATAATTGTAGTGGAGTAAAAGTATAGCCTACAATCATTTCCTCTGAGATGTAGTGGAGTAGAAGTAAAATAATTGAAAATGGAAAGTACAAATACCTCAAAATTGTAGGTCAGTACAGTGCAGAGTAAATGTACAGCAAGTAGCAAGTATGCTTAATAAATAAACCCATATATACCAATGAACCATGGTACAGTGGGGTATGAGAAATGTAGGCCAATTTGGTCGCCACAGTCGCCTGTGTGCCAGTGACGCACCCACACAAGAGAAGGTTTGTGCAATTTCTTTCTATTTCTGCTATTTTGTACCCAATTAGGATTATTCCACATTTTCAATTTTATAGATTCGTACAAGGCACACACACACACACACAGAGAACAATAGCAAAATCATAGCCCCTGCCCCGCCCCGGTCATTCATAGCACCTGCCCCGCCCCGGTCCTTCTAGCCTGGCGGAGATAATTAAGTTAAGTGTTTGACAAGTCAAGATCAGTAACAAAAAATCTTAATCTAAACTTCTTCTTCTTCTTTGAGACCACGTCAAATAAACTCAAATGAACAACAACAAATCCTTCCAAAATAAATCAGAGCGCCATGCTCTTTCCTCCGGCTCCTCTTCTGTCATTCCCTCTCCATCAGTCGGATGTCGTTGTTATTGTGGCCAAGGTGTGATTTGAATAGCAAATAGCCTTCATGCAAACGCAAGTTGACCCCAAGATGGAAAAACAAATATGGTATAAGGGCCTATACGCAAGCAAGTGAATTCAATATTGGTGTGTGCGGATAGACAGGCGGACAGACAGACACGACAGACAGAAGCATTTTGGTCTTATAATGTAACTTTATGATCAGATCACAAATATAATATTGCAATGATCAGGAGAACTCCTCCCCACCTGTGTATATAGCCATACATACACACATGCATTATGTTTAAAAGGTACAATGCAAATAAATACAGAGGGCACCAAAAACAATAAAACAAAAACGAAATCCAGATAGATCCAACTAGAATGCAAAGGAACACACCGTAATAAGTGCACATCAGAGAACATCATCAAAAGCCTAAAAGTCTATATATATACTCGAAAATTATATAGATTTACAAGCTAAACCAATACATTATCCTCAAGTACTATAGACAGTGAACTATGGCTGGTAATAGTTAGCAAAGGCACGTGTGTGGAAGTACAATCTGTTTAATATCTTTGTATTATCTACTTACTACTACTTACCCACTGCAAGTAATTACCCTTAAGTACACACCCTTAAAGGAATGCCCTAGCATTTTGAATACATAGCTATCTCTGTAGCACAGTTGTCTATTTTCATCTATCCGTTTTATTTTTCTTCGACCTAGTCAGAATAGACCTGGCACTATATCATGAATACAGGTTTTATCCTTCACTGTACTAAATATGGCTAATTATAATTACTAGTAATTTAGTTACTAAATGACTTATAGTCAGACTGTTGGCGCCGTTTGCCTTTTGTTTTGCCAATGGGTTCCCAAATTGCTAAATTACTAGCAAAGCAAAGCTAGCTCACAAGCCTTTGAGTAGCCATAAAATTACTTTAATGAATAACGAGGCAAATATGCTGCTGTTGTTGTTGGTGTTGTTGTAGGCCTATATATGTTCGTATGTATTTCTTCGTTGAATTTAAAGTGGCACTATGTAACTTTTTTAAATGGATATAAAATGTAATAGAGCACCGAAGTCTGACGTCAATCCCCATAGGGTGATGTTTAGATCGCGTCATATAAGAACTGTGATTGAAAAATAAACATATCACCCTGGCTGTTTCACTCATATGAAGAATCAACAGACTTAGAGAAAACGCTAATGTTACTGCTGCCAAATTAATAAAATTTTCGCTAGAAACAGACTCAAATATAAGTGACTGACAGCCGCGAACGATACAGAGACACCTCCCCGAAAAATGTGTTTATTTTTGGACCACAATTCTTATATGATGAAGTGAGTTCGGTGCTCTATTCCGTCCAATCTATATGGTAGTGTATGTTAATACCAGTAAGACGCCTGAGGGCGAGAAGCGACCTCGCACTGGCCATATATGGAGCGTATCTTGTGTACAGGGTGTGATAGGGTCAGATCAAGATATGGAATGTCAGAACCGGTCATCTCCATATATGGAGATCTAAGGTTGGCAGCTGGGGGCAGTGTCTTGAATGTACAGGGTTTGATGAGGGCCCAGGTAGGGCCAGACACGTGATGTTCATGATGACCATGGGGGCTTGCCTGGGGTGAGCGACGGGGATTTGAGTTAGGTGACGTGACAGAGTGACGGGGATTGTGGGTTATAGGTGTCAAAAACGCAAGGTTTCATGGTTAACTGCGACCTCCGGTCGCCTGCTCTTCTATAGAGCGTCGCAGCCCCCTTTCATGACGACGCCAGGCCCAGGAAATAATTCCCAATGCATTTTCCCCATAGACATTTCAAAAAGTATTTATTTAAAGACCTTTTATGTGCCACGAGTCGTGACAAATCATGACAACAAACACAATATTTTGAACCAAACAAATAATTACAAAGAAGAAAAACAGCAAAAAAGTGTCGTAACCTGCCGTTTTTTCTTCTTCTTTCTAATTATTTGTTCGGCCCAAAACATTGTGTTTGTCGTCATGATTTGTCACGACAAGAGTTGGCTTTGTCCGCGGCGTAAACGTCTTTAAATAAATACTTTTTGAAAAAGAAAAAAAATGAACGGGGAATTATTTTCCGGGTCTCTCGAGGGGGCGGGACTGCGACACTCTATTGAGACATTTAGATCGGGTCAAAGGTTATGTGATGTCTCACCTAGACACAGGATCTGGCACAAATGTTGACGTTTATAGTCAGGATTCTATTTATACCCTGAGCGAGCAGGCCGGTTAGCCTGCTGAATACAAAACGAGTCGCCCATTTACCAACTCGACCCTGGTATTCCTAAAGTAACCTAAAGTAAATTATGCTTAACCCATTTTGACCTGAGATCAGATTCTAAAAATGTCTTCTACATCCTGACAGTTTTCTGAAAAAGCTATGTTTCTATGTCAGTCGTTCTTCGATTTAAAAAAAATAACAGACATACAAGCTCGTAGCGCGCCACTCGGTGGCACGCTATGAGCTTGTAGATCTGCTATTTTTTTTAATAGCTAAAGCATAACATAATGCTAACACCAAAAGGGGTTCCCGCCCAAAATTAAAACCTAACCTTATAACCCTTATAACATAAACTTAACCTCAGTAAAACCTAACCAAAACCTATGCCAAAACCTAACCCTACTCCTAAACGTAACCCCAGTAAAACTATGCCTAACCTTGAAGTTATTTAAAAAGACAGACGCGTTTCGGCAATACTTTACAAGCCTTCGTCAGGGTCCCTGATGATGGCTCGTATAGCCGAACAGCGTAGGTCTGTCTTTTTAAAATGCTCTTTGTCATGCCGCTTTAAATAACAGGCTTTTGTACTAGACAGAGTGCCTTGGACCCCTTTTTTGCATTCTCATTATGGAACCCTCGCCAACGAGCACCCGTTTACAGTTCACAACCGCACGGACCACGGCAGCGCTTCTCTTCTTTCTATTCAACGTTTATTTCTAACCTTATTCTCAGTCAAACTAAATAAAGAATACAAGAACCGCCGCACCGAGCGAACAATATGTTGTTCCAGGGACAAGATATTGACCTCCACCGAAAGATTTGAGTTAAAAACATTCGCTCTGAAAGAATATGTATTCAAAGATTTGCGCCACATTTTCACGAATCTTCAAAAATAGCAGATCTACAAGCTCGTAGCGCGTAGATCTGCTATTTTTTTCAATAGCTAAAAAAGGGGTTCCCGTCCTGAATGGGTTAAAACAGCACAAGTATAAAATAGGGCGACTGGCTGGCTAATATAACAACAGACTAGTATTCAAAATGTTACAGTATCCTGATCTACTAACATGAGAGGCAACGCAATAAAATGTCATAAATAATAATGGAATGAACTAAAAATTAAAAGCAAACTGTCAGAAGGTAACACATGTGCATCAACTTAAAAGTAACGACCCCCCCCCCCCCACACACACACACACAAAAAGGACATTTAAGACATTTGAACGCTAAGAACAAAATCCCCCAAAAACGATAAGTTATTTTCAGTTGTCTTACTTGGCTTTGTAACATCAAGGCACCATCATATAGCTTAAATAATGTCATTGACAACATTGTTCATGGCAACCACACTGGTCCACAAAGTACTATGAACAGTACAACCAAGTTAATAAGAAAAGGGAAACAAAACTCCCAACCTAAACATTAAATGTTTAGTGTTCACCCAAAAAAACATTACTTATTACTCAATTACACATATATATCCTTTTATTGGTCACATTCCCAATGAAGCCAATCATTTAAAGGACCACTTCACCACTTTTCAACCTATGTTCATATAATAGGTCCTCACTAATAATCATGATAAAATGGCACGTCTTCCAGTGACATCATCATTAGGCAGATTAATTTTTAAACAAGATTTTTTTACAAAAATGTTTAGATTTTCATTATCGTGAGAACGATGGCTTCCATTTTCGCATTGCAACTTTTCAGGACTAGAAAGCCTGCAGTTTCTATTAGCTTGTATTCCCCATCGATGATGTCACTGGAAGACGGTTTCTGAACTGCCCACAGCCCTCCTATGAGACACAAACCGAGTAGAAAAAAATGTGCACCATTTTTTCATGATTATTAGTGGGGATAGGTTGAAAAGTGGTGAAGTGGTCCTTTAATGCCCCGGCAGACTCCTACTGGGTCTCCCACTGATCGATGACCCGGGCCATCAAACTATTGACAAAAACAAGAAAACCTCCATGAATTCGGAGGCTTCGTGGGGTGTGTAATGGACAGTGTTGGGCAATATTACTTCGGAGAGTAATATGTTACTTATCACTCCTTAGAAAAAGTAATAATATTATATTACTTATTACTTGGAACCAAGGCTAATATATTACATATCATATAATATTACATATTACTTTTGCTCCCCCATCCGCAAAAAAGGGATGTACAGTTGGAGGCCATCGATATTGTCCTTTTCTTTTTGCTGAGGTTTGCGTGATCTGCGCAAAGGGACAGTTAACCCATTTTGGGCGGGAACCCCTTTTGGTGTTTTAAACATTATGTTATAATTTAGCTATTGAAAAATAGCAGATCTACAAGCTCATAGCGCGCCACCGAGTGGCACGCTACGAGCTTGTAGGTCTGCTATTTTTGAAAAATCGTGAAAATATTTATTTCAGAAAACTGGAGGATTTAGAAGGATTTAAAAAAAAATTGAGGTCAGGCCTAAATGGGTCAAATAATAAGGGACAATATCGGTGGCACCCAACTGTACGTACAACAGCACAATCTGTTTAGTCAGCTTCTTTTAGAACTGAATCCAATTGTTTTGAATAATAATATTAAGAAGAAGAGTCACCAAAAAGGCTATAAAATAAAGCCTTTTAAATGAAATGTTTTCAAAGCCAACAAAACAAAAACCCAAAAAGTAATATGTAATATGTGCTATTTTTTTTTTTACAAAGTAAATAGGTATAATATTACTGTTTTGACAGAGTAATACCTTACACTACTCGTTACTGGGACAAGTAATAATATCACAGTAATATATTACTAGTAAATAGTTACTGCCCAACACTGGTAAAATAGATACAAATGAAGTTATTTTTTGGAGGTGAACTGATCCATTAAAGAACCAAAATGACACTGTTAACAGTCACAGCTACATGTAACCATATAAGAGTTTGGTGAAAGCGTCGCTTGCAGCATCACGTTCATGCAACCAGCATCACGCCACGTACTGTAACTCCCATGTGATCTGATAAGATTGCTGGGTTAGGAGGAGCTTAGACTGGAACTCACCTATGTTTTTTATGGCATAGGCAGAGACACTAGGCGCAGCTGCTGGACATGAGACTAATTAATTAAGAGCGACAGAGAGAGAGGAGTGTGTGTGTGTGTGTGTGTGTGCGTGTGTGCGCGTGTGTGTGTGTGTGTGTGTGTGTGTGTGTGTGTGTGTGTACGTGGGGCGACTGTGGCTCAAGAGGTAGAGCAGGTCGTCCAATGATCCATGGGTCGGCGGTTCGAATCCCGGCTCCTCCTGTCTACATGTCGAAGTGTCCTTGGGCAAGACACCGAACCCCAAATTGCTCCCGATGTGCTGGCTGGTACCTTGCATGGCTTCCGCCGCAATCGGTGTATGAATGTGTGTGTGAATGGGTGAATGTAATGCACAATCTATGTAAAGCGCCTTGGATAAAGGCGCTATATAAATGCACCATTTACCATTTTACGTGTGTCAATTTAACAAAGGTGCAGACGATCAGAAATCAGCAGAGACTCGGCCCCAGACTGTTTTTCTCTCCCTAGAAATATAAACGTTTGTCACATGATCACAAGAGAAGACAATGAACCCAGTGCACCGTCGGTCTGGGGCAAAAGAGATATAATAGAAGATAAAATGCATCGATCAAAGTCCAGCGGTTCCCAAACGGTTTGAGCTCGAGACCCCAAAGATAAATTAGATCTCTACCCCGAGACCCAAACTATAGTGAAAATATAGCAGATCTACAGCTCTGTGAAATTCGAGATATACACGTTTATTTTGTACTTGTGGAATTCCTTTGATTCAAAGTATTGAATAGTAATAGTTACTTTGAAAAAATATTTGATTTTGTTTTCCTTTTTTGTCTTTTGAAATAGTAAAGAAAGAAAATGAAGAAATGAAGAATTAAAAAAGGGGGTATAGTTACTCGCGGACCCATAGAAATGTGCCCGCGGCCCACGAATGGGTCCCGACCCAGTGTCTGATCTATATACTCCCAACGGAAAATGCAGTTGGCGTTCCGTCGTCGTGCAAGAGAAAAGAAGTCACGCCTACGCCGTATATATATATATATATAGGCCTGCTAATCACACAACACCTGTGGTCAAGTGGTTCCACTTTATAAAAGAGCGGGGGAAAAGCGAGAGGTCAAGCAACGAGTCGTACTGTATGCAGTAAGGGTTGAGACTAGTCAAGGCAGTCTTGGTGGTGCAGCGGTAAAGTTACCAGACAGTGGCCTTGTGGTTAGAGCGTCCGCCCTGAAACTGGGAGGTCGGGGGTTCGATCCCCGGCCGGGTCATATACCAAAGACTGTAAAAATGGGACCCAATAGGCTCCCTGGCTTGGCACTCAGCATCAAAGGGTTGGATTGGGGGTCAAATCTACTAATCAAATGATTCCCGAGCGCGGCAACGGCTGCAGCTCACCGCTCCTTGGCTGCGGCTCACTGCTCCAAGAGAAGGGTCAAATGCGGAGAACAGATTTCACTGCGGTAACGTGTGTGACAAATTGTTTGACTTTGACTTTGACCCACTGAGCATTCTTCGGGCTATGGGACGTCTAAAACCGGTCTAAATGGCCGTCTAAAAATGGGTTTTAACTGGTCTAAAAATGTTTTTTTAGGGGTCTAGGTTTAGATTAGACGTTGAAACAATGTCGTTTAAACAGATATATATATATATAGACGGTCTATAGACATTTTAAAAAAAACGGCGTCCAAGCTAAGCCTATTTTGGGCGGGAACCCCTTTTGGTGTTTTAAACATTATGTTATAATTTAGCTATTGAAAAATAGCAGATCTACAAGCTCATAGCGTGCCACCGAGTGGCGCGCTACGAGCTTGTAGGTCTGCTATTTTTGAAAAATCGTGAAAATATTTATTTCAGAAAACTGGAGGATTTAGAAGATTTTTTTTTAAATTTCCGAGGTCAGGCCTAAATGGGTTAAAAACGGTCATTTTCAGTCCAGTTATTGCCCGGTTTTAGACGGTGGGTAGCCTGGGGTTTGATGAGTCCTCTGGTGGTCGTTCCAATGCGCATAATATCGTCCGTGTTCCCTGGTGGGAATTGAGCAGGCAAAGTAACTGAAGCAAAGTAGACAACTCAAGATTCTCAGCTGAAAACGAAGCGTGAATGACAGGTCCTAAAGTGACAATAATAAGATGACAAGTAAATGAGAAAATGTCTGAGCGGTTCAGCCTAGACACCAGGATAGTTTGGGAGGGGTGGCGGCAGCCCATTGGATGGAGTAAGAGTGGACTAAAATGTGTTGAAAGCTTAAACGTCTATATTCCAACAGTATATCATTGCTAATAGAATGTTAGTATCCCACCTAAATAAATTATGTTAAGTTAAAAAAAAAAGAAAAAGATGATATTTCCTGTTACAACTTTCTCAGCTCATTATTTTAGTTTTTGTTTCGTCACTTCTAATTTGACTTGTTTATCCTGGGCGAGTTCTCCCTCCTGATTCGATAAAATGAGTATCCTGACATGAAAAGTGTATTTTCTGTTTTAGTAAAGAGCCGGAGAGACATGGAGGCCCCCCCGTTTCCGAACAAACACTCCAACTATATAACAATGACTAGTATGGGAATATAGCGCTAATTAACGCTTAAAAACTAAATCACTTACAGCTGAGCTAACCCTTTCAAGTGTTGTTTTGGGGGGAGCCTTTGCGTGTCCACTAGGAAGTCGTCTCGCGTAAAATGAACGTCGAGCGTGAAGTTGTGTTGTGCGTCCGTCCAGAAGTCTGTTTGGAACCTGCTGCCTATGCACACAGAATAACTCGTTCTACTTCCTTCACAGGTGTTACCAATGATACTAATGAAAGGGACATTTCACCGCTGGAATGTTAATAGTATTTCTAGAAGATAACAGTAGCACATTTTTTTAGTCTGTGTGTTTGACTATAGGGTTTGACTGGATTGCCGAATTCCTACAATGCCCATAATGCTTTAGTGCACTTCCCCTCCTTGTGGAGAGGGGGGAGGCTGCGTGGAGGTGTGACTTTGTAGTCCAGGAAGGAAGTGAGACCACATGTTCATGACAGGTTTTTGAACATGAACATGGCGTCATGACTAAAATATCTAAAAAAACAACATAAAAACCCCAATAAAGTGTTTCTTGTGTCCTAAACATCATTAAAATAAGCTCTGGTTGCAAAAGGGGGTTGAAGTGGTCCATTTGGTTCCAGTAGTGCACTCTCAGAGTTACACACCTGAACAGGGGCCGTTTGGAATTTTGGAACCCACTCAAACCTTTGCCTGGAATTTTTCACATCTGCTCTTTATAGCGCCACCAGGAGGCCGACATATGTAAAACACATTTTCTAATATTACTCCTTCAGATTTTATCCAAATTTCACGCAAATCGGTACACATGCTCTCCATAGTCATGTGATCAAGACGGGTTTGTTTGATTTCTCATAATCCACCCTCATTGGCTACGATTGGCTTCTAAACTTTTCAGGAGTAGCCCGCTTTGTACCCGTTTTGTACAAATCGCCACAACTACTCAACGCAGCGTCCGATTGTGGTGAAACTGTGCATGCATATTCCCACTAGGCTTTGGAAGAAATGCCACTTGACAGTTTTCAAATCAGCCTCATGGTGGCGCTACAACAGGCCAAGCCACGTCACACACACACACAGACACACACACACGTTTATATTGCTCCTAAACATTTTGCCACACATCACACACACACTCCTATCCTCCTGGTGGAGACCTGTGCCCAGAAGGGCACTTTTTCTAGTTAACACTGACTCTGTTTGACCAGAATGGAACAGAGCCTTCGTCAGTATCACCGGTAACACCTGTGAATGAACTAGGGAAGGGGCCTACATTAAGTTCTTTCCAAAAATGGCGTGCGAGTGTGCATATAGAGAGCCCATTGAAATAGTCAACCTACAAGCTCACGACGCGTCGCGGATGCATACGCGACCACGTCGAGGCGAGCCCGACAGGTCGGGCCGGCTACTTTCCCCGCGATGGACGATGGAGCGTGGGGATCAGGCCGAGTCGTCGCCGTCGCGGTCGCCGCCGCCGTCGTCGACGACCATGCCCGCCACAATGCCGATCACGCTGCCCAGTCCGCGCAGGTAGCCGTCCTCCCGGTTGCCCTCGGCCCACGGCGTGCGGTGGTCCAGCTCCTCGCCGTCGGAGAGAGGCGTGGTCTTCCCAAAGTCAATCATCCAGACGTTGGCCCGGCCGCGGCCGTCGTGGACGAACAGCAGCGAACTGCCGATCACCTGGACGTGACGGACGGATGGACAGACGGACGGAAAGAGTGATAGGGACAGACAGACAGACAGACAGACGGGAAGGGCGGGGGGGACAGAGAGAGAATGCAGAGGGACAAAGACCGGGGGGTGGGTGGAGAAAGATGGAGAAAGGAATTAAAACCCATTTAGGCCTGA
>NC_136798.1:40140830-40153330 GCF_951216825.1 Electrona antarctica
CACCAACTCTCAACCTAAATTGTTATTTGTTTGTATTATTGCTCAATGTAAATCGCTCTGGATTAAGAGCGTCTGCTAAATGCCTAAATTGTAATTGTATTGTAACCTCTCATGCAAGTCATTGACAATAAGTCACAACACCAACTTCGATGAGGCAGTATTGCTTTGTATTCAAAATATAAGCTTTTCTTCATTTCCTGAAGAAAAACAATATATTTCTGAAAAATGAACATTTTGGAGTTTCTTCCCGACAGCAGAGATATACAAATAATATGGAGATAAGAGGTTTCCTGCCCCGACAGAGACAATATTATCATCACATCGCTGGAAGCAGTAAGACAAGCTCGGAATATCTTATCCGACCCCTTGCATGATGTATTGAACCGAGAGCACGATCTACTGCCATCTGGCAAGAGATAATAGGACTCCACGGTGTCAGTATAATAGATTTAAGCACTCATTTGTTCCTCTGTCAATTAAATTGCTTAATCAGAAATTGCTAAATGGCAGCGCAACCATGCACTTTATTGACTAGTTGCACTTTATCAAGGGAATGTGTGCAATATCTCAGTTTGTTCTATGTTCTTGTAAATGGTAAATGGTGCATTTATATAGCGCCTTTATCCAAGGCGCTTTACATAGATTGTGCATTACATTCACCCATTCACACACACATTCATACACCGATGGCAGCGGAAGCCATGCAAGGTACCAACCAGCTCATCGGGAGCAATTTGGGGTTCAGTGTCTTGCCCAAGGACACTTCGACATGTAGACAGGAGGAGCCGGGATTCGAACCACCGACCCATGGATCATTGGACGACCTGCTCTACCTCCTGAGCCACAGCCGCCCTTGTGTTTCTTGGTGTGTTTTTTTCTTTTTTTTCTTCTGTGAAGTGTATATACCGGTATATACATGCAGCTTGTGACTCTATCTCCAAGACACATTTCTACTGAGGGAGACAAATAAAGACAACCTTGAACCTGGAAGGTGGGCCCTTTCAGTCCAACTGATATGTGGTTACCGCAAAATCCCAAGGAACACCTGGACACACACCGCTGTGTCCCGCTCACCCTTTTGAAAACCGTGTGAGTGTGACCAGTGTTGATTTTGTCGACTAAAACTAAGACAAAAAATGTTCCCTTTTTTCCCTGACGAACTAAACTAAATGAAAACTAAGCTATGAGGACATTACATTACATTACAGTCATTTAGCAGACGCTTTTATCCAAAGCGACTTACAATAAGTGTATTCAACATAGGTAGGGAACAAAAACTACTAATCACCAGAAGTCTTTAGTGCATTTTCTGCAAAAACAAGCAACCAAGAGTATACCTGGCTAGCGCTAAGGTAAAAGTGCAATATATCAGCTACCTATTTCCTTAAACAGATGAGACAAAATAGCTGAGCATGAGCATGAGCTAAAACAATTAAGTGTATCGACTAAACAAGATCCAATAAACAATACAACAATAGAAAACAAGCGTTCGTACAACTAGTTAACAACAAGTAGGTCAGGCAGAGAGGAAGGGTAGTGTTTCCTGAAGAGGTGGGTTTTCAACCTGCGGCGAAATATGGGCAGTGACTCTGCTGTCCTAACATCAGTGGGAAGTTCATTCCACCACTGTGGGGCCAGAACAGAAAAGAGTCGTGACCGTGTGGATCGGCCAGAAGGACCCTTGAGTGACGAGGCAATCAGTCGCCCCGAGGTGGCAGACCGAAGTGGTCGGGCAGGGGTGTAGGCATCGACCATAGCCCGGAGGTAGGAAGGAGCTGTTCCTTTCACTGCCCTATAGGCTAACACCAGGGTTTTGAACTGGATGCGAGCCGCTACGGGGAGCCAGTGTAGAGAACGGAGAAGGACTAAAACTAATACTAACAATTTCTTCAACAAATAAAAACTAGACTAAAATGTTAGGAAGGGACTAGTGGACAAGAGATCCAGTATAAGTAAAAGACACATTACGTCATTTTACACTTGGTTGCATGCTGAAAATAGCAGATCTACAAGCTCACAATGCGTTGCGTTGTAGATCGGCTATTTTCAGCGGCTATTTTCAAGTGTAAAATCAGTCAATAAAAAAACAAAAAAAACTAAATCAACTTTAGAGTTAGTCGACTAAAATCTTATGATATTTAGTCGACTAAGACTAGGCCTACACTAACACGAAAACATTCCACCGAGGTGACTAAAATATGACTAGAAGTATACGTTTCATTCCAAAGGCTATGATGACTAAAGTAAAATAGAAATTAGCTGCCAAAAACAACACTGCGCGTGACAATACTTTGATGTCTATTTACTGTAGTGTTGTTATTGTTCTTGCGCGGATGAAAGAGATTGTTGTTTCAATGTCACACAGTAAACACTGGTTACTACTGTCAAGACGAGAATTGAACCCCATAACCTAAAAATCACAGTCAAGGAACCGGTGATTTATCTACATTTATAAGATTTGAATATACATGTAGGCATACTGTACATACATATATATATTAACCCATTTAGGCCTGACGTCGAAATAAATAAAAAGTCTTCTGAAAGATTATAGATTCAAAGATTTGTGCCACATTTTCACGATTTTAAGTTGGTGCAACCACTTCCTTAAGTGACTATGTGGGTGGCTGGGTGGGTGGCTGGGTGGCTGGGTGCGTCTGAGCATGAAAACACCATGGTTGTATATAACTGTGGGTCTGGAACCCCCACATGGAGTTGCACCACTTACTTCACACGGGTGTGATTTTTCAAAAATAGCAGACCTACAAGCTCGTAGCGCGCCTCTCGGTGGCGCGCTATGAGCTTGTAGATCTGCTATTTTTCAATAGCTAAATAATGCTTAGTTAAAACACCAAAACGGGTTCCCTATGACATCGTTTTTTTCACGCTATACAACCCCGCCCACACCATTAACTCTGCTAGACCCTCCATGGAAAATTAATGAGTCTGTTTTCATTTGTTATTCTGTCGCACGCACGCACGCACGCACGCACGCACGCACGCACGCACGCACGCACGCACGCACGCACGCACGCACACACAATTATTATACAAAGCACAGACACACCTATTGTCACTGCATGACATAAGGTGCAGCTACATTACGTATACTATTCACACAAACACACACACACGCACGGACGCACTGATGCACATACACACACACACAGCACATGCATACGGATGCACAAATACAAAGCACAGACACACCTAACTGCCCCTGCATGACATAAGGCACGGGTATACTATTCCCCCTCTCCCACACACACACACACACACGCACGCACGCACACACACACACACACACACACACACACACACGCACACACGCACACACGCACACACGTGCACGCGCGCACACACACACACTGCACAGATTACAGAGCGCTCCTCAGTAGAAGGTCAGCTAATAGGCTTACAGAGTGAACCAGAAGGCAGACTTGACAAACCGAGGTAAAGCAAAGCAATACTAACTAGAGGGCCGTCCGATAACTACAGCAGAAACGTCATGTTATAATTACAACCACATCAACCTGTATACCAATGACAACCAACCAAACCAAACCAAACTAGAAAAAGTGCCCCCCGTGGCACAGGTCTCCACCAGGTCAGGTCAGGTTGTGGTGGCCTCCTGGTGGCGCTATAATAGGCGCCATTTCAAAACAACAACTTTTCTTTCTTTCTTATCAACTAGTCAACTAGCCAACAAGGTCGACTATAGTGGTGATTTATTAGTCAAAGCATGAACATGTATAGTATCGGGGTATAGGACAGCGCAGTTTTAAACAACCGTAAAGGTGAATTCCATGCTAGAAGGCTTTCTGACCTTTCTTACCTTTATTTGTAGTTGTTACGTCCCCATCAAGGAGGTCCAGGTGTTTTTTTGTGCAAAAACTCCTTATTGGTTATTTCCCCTACCATAAGCCCTCGATGAATTGCATTTAATTGAATGGGAATTGAATGGGGCTATGGGGTGTTGTGCTAATTCGCTTATTTCCATCGAAATAAGTAGTAAAGTGTGCCGCTTGGGATATTATTTACATTATGAAGAGAGGATATATACAAAAAATAATAATTCTGAGCGATGGAAATAAGCAAATTAGCACAACACCCCATATCCCCATTAAATTCCCATTCAATTCAATGCAATTCATTGAGGGCTTATGGTAGGGGAAATAGCCAATAAGGAGTTTTTGCACAACATAACACCTGGACCTCTTTGGTGGGGACGTAACGACTACAAATAAAGGTAAGAAAGCCTTCTAGCATGGAATTCTCCTTTAAAGACGTTATTGACCGAATATGAACCAGTAAAGTTCCAGTCATTGTTGTTGTTTTTTGCCAACTGAGTTGGTTACCTTTGTTGGAGCTTTAACCCATTCTGGGCGGGAACCCCTTTTGGTGTTTTAACTAAGCATTTAGCTATTGAAAAATAGCAGATCTACAAGCTCATAGCGCGCCACCGAGTGGCGCGCTATGAGCTTGTAGGTCTGCTATTTTTGAAAAATCGTAAAAATGCGGCACAAATCTTTGAATATGTATTCTTTCAGAGCGAACGTGTTTTCTTTTTTTCTCCGACGTCAGGTCTAATCTGTGCACAATGTCTCAGACAGTTGGTGTTGAGAGGCGTAAGTGTCCTGTTTTAGATATAGGCTATACTGTGGGATATAGTTCAAATGAATACATTTGAAGATGAACTGGAAGGAGTACTGCTGCCGTCTTTACTGTTCAGGGAGGTGGCAAGTTGACATTTTCATACAAGGTGCAAAAGAAAATCTATGCCATTTTAGATTTTTCAAATATATAAAAAAGAAGAGATACAAGATCACAGTGCATCGACTTTGTGCAGCACTGCCTGCAAGCTTGTACATGATCTATTTTTGAAAAATCTTGAAACTGTGAGAACTGAGAACTATATATGAGAAGGCATTTGGAGAATCGGCCTCAGGTCGTCATGGGAATTATTTCAATATAGGAAAAGTGGAAAAAAGGGATATTTAGCCTATACTCACAGTCACAACCCATTAAAAAAAGGTTCCATGATGTCCCCAAATGGGTGAAGAATGTGTGTATGTGTGGGCAACACTGCAGTACTGGAGAGAGAGAGAGTGTGTGTGTGTGTGACGGCAGAAACAGGAGTGAGGAGTCTGGCAAATAATGACCAGTGGACTTCACCACAACACAATGATTACAGAGGTCTAAAGTGGTCATTTGAGTGAGATGACAGCTTTGGAAACGGCTGCAGTTTGTGTGTGTGTGTGTGTGTGTGTGTGTGTGTGTGTGTGTGTGTGTGTGTGTGTGTGTGTGTGTGTGTGTGTGTGTGTGTGTGTGCGCACGCGCGTGTGTTTGTCCCTCTGTCCTTCCGTCTGTGTGTTCGTCCGTTTGTTTGTGAACAGCTAATCTCCGGCACAGATCGAAGCAAAACTGTGCGCACGCACGCACGCACGCACGCACGCACGCACGCACACTCTCTGGATGCCAGAGCAGAACTTCTGCCCCACATTTGTCAGATCAGCCTTTCATAGCGCCACCAGGAGGCCGATGTGTTGTTTGCTAAACTTACTCTTACTCTTACAGATTGTGTCCAAACATCTCGCAAATGGATACACAGTCTATAGTCATGTGATCAAGACGGATCTGTCCGATGTTTCATATTCCATCCTAATTAGATGAAGATTGGCATCTAAAGTTTGCAGTCTTGTATTGTTGTGTATAGTACTATATGTGACCAAAAATTGAAATAAATGATGTAAAAATCACCACCATAGCATAATATTTACATCAGAAGACTCACCATCAGCAGAACATCAACGATCCGTAAGAGAAGTCCAACAGGCACAGCATAGGACACACGCACGCACCCACGCACGCACGCACGCACGCACCGCACGCACGCACGCACGCAACGCACGCACGCACGCACACAGTACATAGGGGGAGAGAGAGAGAGAGAGAGGTCAGAGAATCATCAACAATGGAAAATCCTTTCAACATCAATGCACACATTGAATGTCAACAAACATGGTTATTGACCACAGTAATGGCCAATATGCTCTCATGTCATACATGGGGGGAGGGGGAGGGTTCCCAATCCCAACTATGACATGAGAGGGTGTGGAATATGAATACTGTATGTGTTTATGGTCAGTATAGTGTGTCACAGAGTGCACATTATATCAACCAACATCTCTGTTAATGACCCCTATTCCACCGGTTGGGAACCGGTTCAGTTATTTTTGGTTCTTTGTTGTGCAAAACCATACCTATATTAAATTGTTATCACCATGAAACTGCCCCAGTTGATTACTTACACAAAGACAATGATTTATTGTATTACACATTTTAACATTTTAAATATAGGAAAATATGCAAACCTTTTAAATATGAAAAGGCTACTACTGTGGAAGGGTTATCATATATTTATATACTTATGTATGTACTTATATTGATCCTATAAACAATTTAATATACCGTAAGTCTTAAGAAGACAAAAGAGTGCCGATTATGTATTAGGATGCAGAGTAGGAACCAAAGTTTCGGCCAGGTACAACTGCCTTCTTCAGGGTATTCAGACCCTTGGCTAGTGTGTGCGGCCACTCTTTTGTCTTCTTAAATTTAGGCCCGACGTCAAAATAAGAAAAACTTGCAGACCTGCAAGCTCGTAGCGCGCCACTCCGTGGCGCGCTATGAGCTTGTAGATCTGCTATTTTTCAATAGCTAAAGTCTAACATAATGCTTAGTTAAAACACCAAAAGGGGTTCCCGTCCAGAATGGGTTAAGACTTTAACTCTTTAGATGTTTCTGCCGTGAGCTGGCACCACTACTAAGACTGGTGTGCGTTTAGCATCCTCCTGCATATATACAGTGTAAAACAGGAAATATCTGGGTCGCACACACCAAGACTGTGGTTCAAAAGTTTATTTTAAAATAAACTTTTGAACCACAGTCTTGGTGTGTGTGCGACCCATCTCCTTTATTTTGATATGTTTTGAACGGGTGGCGTACCTATAGTCAGAGCGGTGAGAGCGCGGTGGTCATATGAAGATTGATTTAAACAGAAAATATCTAACATTTGCCACAGACAGGGCCAAGCTCTTTGGCACATACAGTTGTCCGTGTATATAGGGACAAATTGATGACCCCCTGTTTGCATGGTTTCCTCTGCCGTCTGTGTGAACGGGAGGGACTGTGAAGTACATTGTATGGCGCTTTGAAGGGCCCGGAAAGAGCAGAAAGGGGCCTGTATATGAATGCAGTCTAGTTACCATTTACCAGAGTGGCATCTGGACGGTGTATACCGTCCGTCAGCCAGGGTTCCTTGAGGAGGAGTTACGGTCAGTGGTGGAAAGTAACTAAGTATTTTTACTTAAGTACTGTACTTGAGTACAATTTTGAGGTGTTTGTACTTTGCTCGAGTATTTCCAATTTTCCGGCACTTTTACTTCTACTCCACTACATCTCAGAGCCAACATTTGTACTTTTACTTCTTCACTACAATTATTTGAAAACTTTAGTTACTAGTTACTTTGGCGATTTTAATTTTGATTAGAAAACAGAAACAGAAAAAGAAAGAAAAAAATATATATATATAACAATTAGGGGTGTAACGATATAGTATAACTGTATCGAAATATCGATTTTAATTTAAGATATCGAAGTATATCGATATGTAAACAGCAAATATCGTATCGCATCATTTGACTTTGTATCGTATCGTTTTGCAATGGAAATAATCGGTATTGAATCGTTTTGCAATGGAAATGAATCAATTGTATCAATACTAAGTACTTGTGCATTGTATTTAGCAATTTTAAGAAAAACAAATAAAAAGATGGGTTTAATTACTTTTCCATTTCATATAGCTACAATTGGTCTATCGATAAATGTGTGTATTCTGTGTTCATGTCAAGGCGTGGGTTTGTCCACATGTGTTAATATCCATCTAAGTGCCAGAGAATCACTGTGTTTACTAATATATATCCATAATAATAAATCTTTCCCTTAAAAAACCTGCACTATCCACAAGTTTCAAACATATATGTAATGTATTTGCTAAATAGTTACGTATCAATTTCAAATCATTGAATCGTATCGTATCCATAATGAACCAATATTGTCCACGCATCGTATCGTCAACCATGTATCGTGATACGTATCGTATCGCTGTTATGTAATGTATCGTTACATCCCCAATAACAATCATTCAGCGCAATAATCACCTTTCGATCTAGCATACAACATTGATGCATGCTAGATGTAAGCAAGATGTAAGTGTCATGGCCGCCCCAATGCATTTCCAATGGAAGTCACATGGTTTGACACAACATTTTGGACTACAAGCTGTTGTACGGCTTTCGGCTGTGTTTTGACTGCCCCCCCCCCCTCATACAACACAAATGTTGTGTCAAACCATGTGACTCCCATTGGAAATGCATTGCGAGCTTGCATCAGCTATAGGCCTACATCTCATACAACAAGCATGCATGCATCAATGTTGTATGCTAGATGTAAAGGTGTGAGTCGCCCCTTACTCCATATGGTGCAATGCCCAAAGACAGACACTAAAAAGCATAGAATGCTACAATGCTATTACAAATGTTGTGCCAACTGTTTTGCTAAATGGTTAGGGCAAAACTTTACTTAAATAATAATCACTATTATGGGTCCATAAAACATTTATTCAGCTCTTTTGAATACATTAATTGCATACACTATTCGGTGATATATTTTCTGCCTATTCAGGCTGAAACCGAATAGGCCGAAAATGCATTTTTAGCCATTTTCTGCGGACGAATATTCGGTGCATCACTAGTTCAAAGTAAAAAAATATTTAGGACGACCGTCGAGCCGATTCTACTCTATGGCGCCGAGACATGGACACTTTCAAAGAAATTAGAGAAACGGCTGGATGCCACCCATCGACTTCTCTAATATACGGCAACCTTGCCCGTGTTTCTTCACTAGTCCGATCCAGAAGAACACAGTTTGCCTAGCCTGGCGGGGCTATACTCATGGCGAGGATTCAACCGACGCTTCCGGGCAGTGAATCCTTGCTATGAGTCTGGCCCCGCCAGGCTATACAGTTTCCCGGCCACTGCTATACAGAGCTGACCATGAAGGGTTATATCTTCCCTTCTTCTCTGGAGTCCTGCCTCAAAGCAGACCAGAGGTAGAAAACTGTCGTTCCCTGATGTCATCGCTAGGGACACATGCATCAGTATAAGCAGGAACTGGGGATGGCAATGAAAGACCGCGAACAAGTCTGGCGTGGCATTGTGAAATCCATGACCTCGATCGCGGTCGAAAAATGATGATGATGATGATGATCTTGGTTGCCGGTAGAACAGCCGGATGGATGGCAACCATGGGGTTGGGGGTTCTCCCCCAGAGATAGTGTCAAAGTGTCCTTGAGCAAGACTCTGAACCCCTAATTGCTCCCAGCTGTGTGTGAATGTGGGAAGTGAGGACGCTGGCGTCGACTGTTCGCCGCTTCACCTCCCAGTGTGTGAATGATCGCATTATGTCCCGCGGGCTAATTAGTGTCAATTGGGGGCTCCTTGGCGTGTAAAAGGTTTGGGAACCACTGTGTTATATAGTTAGACCACTCAGAACCAAAGCGTCCGACCACATGTCAGTTGATGTTGGCAGCACATGAAAGCAGCTTAACTCATTTTGGGCGGGAACCCCTTTTAGTGTTTAAAGCATTACGTCATGCTTTAGCTATTGAAAAATAGCAGATCTACAAGCTCATAGCGCGCCACCGAGTGGCGCGCTATGAGCTTGTAGATCTGCTATTTTTGAAAAGTCGTGAGAATGTTCAGAGCGAACATTTTTAACAAAAATATTTGCTTCTGGGGGGGTCCCTGGAACTACATATTTTCAGATGGGGGTCCGTGGCCCAATAGAGATAATTCTGGGGGTCCTTGACATGAAAAAGGTTGAGCACAACATAACATAAAAACATGGGTTTTCCAGAAGATTTAGAAGCCTTTTTTTTTTATCGACATCAGTCCAAAATGGGTTAATTCCTCCCATGCAGACTCTCTGGTAAAAGACCCTGGCTGGTTCTATAGGGACAGGATGCAGCTCCTCGGTGCCAACCAGTCACCATCCAGTTCCAGTAAGGTTGTAGATCACGGGCCGGGGGGGCATGCAACAGGACATTCAATGGAAAAACCAGTCATCAACGTGATTGATAGGCAGCTGCCCGAGGAGTGTACCGTATACAAGCTCAAGAATACACAACAGTCTACTCACTATGCCCGAAAGCCTAATTCAAATGATAATGTTTTTTAACAGCTGAGACACAGACGCATGCAGGCACACACGCGCACGAGCACACGAGCACACGCACGCACGCACGCACGCACGCACGCACGCACGCACGCACGCACGCACAGAGAGAGAGACAGAGATAGAGAGACAAAGAGACAGTAGGAAAGACAGCTGTATCAAGCAATATGATTAGAGCTAAATGTACTAAATCCTACATCAATCCCATATTTGATGTTATGTTTTGGCTTATCACTCCTAAAAAAACAAAATGATATACCTAAATGCCAACCTGCCAAAGTTGCCAATAAAAAAAAGCCTATACAATGACGAACTGCTATCTCAAAGCGAGCAGTTCTTCTGGTCACATTTTGGTGTTTTAACTAAGCATTATGTTCTACTTTAGCTATTGAAAAATAGCAGATCTACAAGCTCGTAGCGCGCCACCGAGTGGCGCGCTACGAGCTTGTAGGTCTGCTATTTTTGAAAAATCATAAAAATGCGGCACACATCTTTGAATATATATTCTTTCAGAGCGAAAATTTGTTTTTATTCCGACGTCGGGCCTTTAAACATGTAAGAATAGCAAAAATAAAAGTAGGTCGGGAGTGGCTTATTGTGGGTATATCAGCCGGTAACACGCCGGTGTGGGAGTGGAGTCTGTCCCCGTGAGACCTCTGGGAGATGGACTGCTGAGGTGGAGCGCCACACCTACCACCTATCAGCTCCCAGTATAGAGCGCTGCATGCAGTCCCGCCCCCTTTCATGACGATCGACGCTATAGGACCAGAAGTGAATTCCTCATTCATTTTTTCCCATAGACATTTCAAAAAATATTTATTTAACCCATTTTGGCCTGACGTCGAAATTAAAAAAAAGTCTTCTGAAAGAATATATATATTCAAAGATTTGTGCCGCATTTTCACGATTTTTCAAAAATAGCAGACCTACAAGCTCGTAGCGCGCCACTCGGTGGCGCGCTATGAGCTTGTAGATCTGCTATTTTTCAATAGCTAAAGCATAACATAATGCTTAGTTAAAACACCAAAAGGGGTTCCCGCCCAGAATGGGTCTTTTTAAAGACGATTACGCCACGGAAAAAGCCAACTCGAGTCGTGACAAATCATGACAACAACATTTTGGGGCCGAACAAATAATTACAAAGAAGAAAAACAACAAAAAAAAAGTGTTGTATAACCTGCCGTTTTTCTTCTTCTTTCTAATTATTTGTCGGGCTCGACAAATTGTGTTTGTTGTCATGATTTGTCACGACTCGAGTTGGCTTTGTACGAGGCTTATAAAAGGTCTTTAAAGGAGCATTCAGTGATTTGGGTGATTTGGAAAACCACCCAGTCCGCCCCAGTAACAAAATGTGCACATGCACACGCTCTACAGTGGGGGGAAGTGCAACAGGCCAACAGCATGTGCACCAAGGCCCGCCCCCACTCGATCATGATTGGAGGAAGGCCCCTCTCATCCTGATTGGATGAAGGTTTTGCCACCCGCCACCAAAACTGAAACTAGGGTTTTTTGACCCTGCAGGGGCTCACTGGGGACCGGGAGGATTTCCTTATATGGTCAGCACACTCTAGGGAGGATTATCCAGAAAAAAAGAAAAAATAAGTGATATTTGAATTAAGTCAAATCACTGAATATACCTTTAAAGAAATACTTTTTGAAATGTCTATGAGGAAAATAAAAACGGCCGGGGAATCATTTCCTGGTCCCTGGTAGCGGGGGGCGGGACTGCGGCGCTCTATACTTCCCGCACGACTTGCCGCGCCTAAAGGCCGTGCTCCTCATATACTGTACACTGAGTTGGCGTTGCCCGTGGGATCGAACACCTTCATGAACTTGTGGTCCAACGGCGAGAGCTCTATATATACCGACTGAGCAAAGATAGCAGATCTACAAGCTCAGTGCTGGCCCCAGAATATAGGGACACTGCATGGAGTCACAATGCATATGGGCTTGTAGATCTCCTAATAACAACCACAATGGATCCATTTGAAACACAGTTATTTTTTCCCCATGTCCTGAAAAGTGACAGTTGTGGAAATAACCGCCTGTACAATAACGCTTCTAGCTGGCCGCAGTGCACCCTGTGACCTTTACAGTACATCCTGATATTACTCAACCCAGTTCCAGCCCGGCATTTACATAATCGAGACAAATGTGTCTCTCCCTTGTATAATGTGTTTCTCCCTTTCATGTAAGGGGAAAGCAAA
>NC_136798.1:40155830-40158330 GCF_951216825.1 Electrona antarctica
TGTGTAACGGCTGCTCAGCTGTGGGTGAATGGAAATCAGTTCTCTTCTTCCACGAGCGACACACACACACACACACACACACACACACACACACACACACACACCGCCGTCACGCGGCTTGTAGATCTGCTATTTTGGAATAGCCAACGCATACATGGATAAAGTGGTTAACTCATTCTGGACGGGAACCGCTTTTGGTGTTTTAAGCATTATGTTATGATGCTTTAGCAGCTGTTGAAAAATAGCAGATCTACAAGCTCATAGCACGGCACCAAGTGCCGCGCTATGAGCTTGTACGTCTGCTATTTTTGAAAAATCATGTGGCGCAAATCTTTGAATATATAATATTCTTTCAGAGCGAACGTTTTTAACTCAAATCTGTGCTTCTGGGGGCGTCCCTGGAACGACATATTTTCAAATGGGGGTCGGCGGCCAAATACATATCATTTTTGGGGTTCTTGACATGAAATATTGAGCACCACCGACATAGAAACTGTCAGGATTTAGAAGCCATTTTTTAAAGAATCGTCCTCAGGTCTAAAGGGACACTTCACCCCTTTTGCAACCAGATCTTATTGTAATGATGTTTGGGTACCTGTTTTTTTTTTAATGTGAGTAAATATGTGTTTTTAGATATTTTAGTATTTCAAAGTGTCGGGCTCACTTACTGTACTTCCTGGACTACATGTTGTCTCAGTAAGGCAGCCCTCCCCCTATCCACAAGGAGGAGCAAGTGCACCAAAGCATTATGGGAATTGCAGTCCAGGAAGAAAGTGAGCCAGCCCAGTGGGACATTTGAGATACTAAAATATCTAAAAGCACATATTACCCACATAAAAACCCCCAAGAGAGTGTTTCAATTGTCTCCCAAACATCATTAAAATAATATCTCGTTGCAAAAGGGGTGAAGTGGCCCTTTAACATGACTGTGACTGATAGATAAATTCTGACATGTTGTTTACACGTCATGTCAAGTTGGCCACTCCATCATATTCTGTTGGTCAACTCAGATAGAACTTGGGCCCAGACCGTGTTCCATATAGGTCATATTTGGTCATCTTGCCCTTTTTATCATTTTACTCTTAGCCTACTGCCTGTTTACTCCGGGTTGTTCTCCTTATCCTATTTATGTCATGTCACCATCCACGTGCCTAATCATCTCAGCCCTATATTATCCTTTATATTATTATCATACTTATATTATGGGTTTCCGGACGCCAAGTTCAGATTCACTGTCTCTATTAGACTTTCCCCAGTCAAGTTAACTTGCCATACTGAGAGGTCTATTTTGATTTGAGACATGTATTTGACCTTGGTGCCTAGTGAGAAAGTAGATAGCAGGCCATTTCTCTCTGTCGAAGAGTTCACAGCTAGCAGGGAAAGAATGTTATCTTCAGGTTGCCATAGCAACGCCAGCCTCTGTGCTTTCCCGGTCTATGGCCCTCAATGACGGAACCAAGGAAGATGTCACGATACCAGTCTCATCATCCATGTGCTGGTCCAATGAGCGCTCGACAACCAGCACCACCGTGGGATATTGCGGAAATGAACAATCTATTGAGCCAATGAACGTTTATCAACAACTGACGTCAGATGCAGTATAAGCCAGGAAGATGCTGTGAAGAGGGGCAGTTCGGATCCATATTGGAACAATTGAATACTCTAAATTATAGTGATGTATTGTACTATTATTATTATTATCTGAACCATGTAGCACATTTTCTATGTAAATTGACTTTATTACCTACTAAAAATTACAGTTAAAACCTTAAACTTCCTCTCAGAACTTTATTTCGTCTGTCTCCAATTCGTTTTTAAGGTATCCTTCTATTTTTTATGGTAGAGTGACTGTCATTCAAGATTTAAAGGCCAATCACTCATTTTTAAGGTAAATACAGCACGGTATTTGGTCTCCCTGCTGGGTTATTGAAGATATATATATTTACAGTCCTTTCTAATTAGCATTACAGAATAGATATAATTTATTTTTATCCATTAATACGATCCTTGGGGTCGCCGGAATTTTATTTCCATCAGTGACGCTTATGTTAACTAGCCTACCATTGCTGGGGACCCTCTGGAAGTCCCCCAAGGACCCCTGGGGGTCCTCTGACCTCACTTTGCCCCCCAAAGAAACACTGTCTTCGGTTATTTTGTTCCCCGCCTATTATTATATTGAACCAGTTCGGAGTGTTTTCCACTGAAAATGAATTTGTTCAAAACCCTAAAAAGTGAAAGCACCAAAGTTCTGGGGATCTAGAATGGAACCACGATCTAGAACCAAAGTTATTTTGGTGGAAAAGGCCTTATTTGAGAAACACTGTAGGCCATGGGTTCCCAAAGTGGGGTCTGGGGACCCCTGGGGGTACTTGAGAGAGTTCCAGGGGGTACCTAGCTCAATTAGAGATAGCTGGGTACCAAGTGGACCCTTATGGGTCTGTAACTCAGAGAGTGTACAAATGGAACCAAATTGGTTCCATTTGTACACTCTCTGAGTTAG
>NC_136798.1:40163330-40202935 GCF_951216825.1 Electrona antarctica
CTTTGTGCAAAACAAGTTTTTGGACAGTACACCTACAGATTTTGTCCAAACATCACGCAAATTGGTATACAGTCTCTCTAGAGCCATTCAACGAAACGGGTCTTTCAGATTTCTCAGACTCCATCCTGATTGGCTAAGATTGGCTTCCAAAGTTCGCAGGAGTGCTCAGTTTCAAACAAAATGCTGCAAATCATGAACACATCGTGTGATTTCCGTGAAATTGTGCACGCACATTCCCACTAGGCCGAGGAAGAGATGCCACATGAACATTTTCAACTCAGCCTCATGGTGGGGCTATAACTGGCCGAAAAGTGTTTTTTACCTCTAACGCTATCTGTGGATAACTTTGTATGCCAACTCCCTAGAGGCCAAGGAAAAACCTTTGCCTGGAATTTTTCACATCTGCTCTTTATAGCGCCACCTGGAGGCCGACATATGTAAAACACATTTTCTAATATTACTCCTTCAGATTTTATTATTATTATTGCTCCTAAACATTTTGCCAAACATCACACACACACTCCTATCCTCCTGGTGGAGACCTGTGCCCAGAAGGGCACTTTTTCTAGTTTCATCTCCGGTGGTCACCTCACCACGGAAAATCCAGAGTCCAGACTATGAATGAGCCTTTAGTGTCGAAGTGTCCTCTGAACCCCAAATTGCTCCCGATGTGAGCAGGCTGGTGCCTTGCAAGGCTTGCATGGTTTCCTCCGCCATGGGTGAATGTAATGTACAATGTAAAAGCACTATATAAATGCACCATTTACTGTACCATTTACTAAGCATACATACGTAAGCCTTACCGAGCCTTGAGGCCCATGCATATAGGGCCTATAGAGCACCGAAGTCTGACGTCAATATCGGTAGAGGGCGCGAATGCACGGGTTCATGCACTTTTATTTGCATTGTAATCCCCATAGGGGGATTTTAGATTGCCTCATATAAGAACTGTGTATGAAAAATAAACATGTCATCCATGCAGGCCGTTACACTATTATACACTGACACCACGCTAGACAGGAAAGCTTGTAGATCTGCTATTTTTCAATAGCTAAAGCATAACATAATGCTAACACCAAAAGGGGTTCCCGCCCAAAATGGAACCACGTGGACCCGTAAGGGTCCATTTGAAGACAGACCTTGAGTTACAGACCTGTTATGGCCATTTTGACAAAAATGTCCACCACGAGCCAACATTGCGATGACCCCCTGGTCAGGGGCACATGGGCCAGGGGCACATGGGCCCCTGGCCCATGTGCAATATGGAATGCACTTCCCATTACAATCAGAACTGCAGCCTCACTCCCAATCTTCCGCCGTAGTCTGAAAACCCACCTTTTCAAACTCCACCATGGCCCGTAGCACTTACCCTACCCCCTTAGATAGCACTTTTTGTAGAATTAGATAGCATTTGATACAGACTTATAGCATGTTATGTAGACAGCACTTGTCTAGAATTGCATTGTATGTAGTCATAGCACTTCATAGTATGTATAGCATAGTTTATATATATAGATATTCCACTGTTACGTTCTTAGCTTACGCATGTTTCATGATAACTACTTTTTATGTATGTGATGTATTGCCATGCTTTTTGTTCTTGCTTAATCGCTCTGGATTAAGAGCGTCTGCTAAATGCCTATAAATTGTAAATTGTAAATTGCAATCCAACCCAGTGCCAAGCAGGGAGGCCCATTTCTCGATTCTTCGGTATCGGTATGACACGGCCCGGGATGGAGGAACCGCACGTGGGTGGGCCCCATCTGACGCAAACGCTTTCAAGTAGCCTGATATAGGAACGGTTGGAAATGGAACCCCTCCCCTGCTCTTAATCCATTTTGGGGCGGGAACCCCTTTTGGTGTTTTAAGCATTATGTTACGCTTTAGCTATTGAAAAATAGCAGATCTACAAGCTCATAGCGCGCCACCGAGTGGCGCGCTACAAGCTTGTAGGTCTGCTATTTTTGAAAAGTCGTGAAAATGTGGCGCAAATCTTTGAATATAGATTTCAGAGCGAACATTTTTAACTAAAATATTGGCTTCTCATGGGGGGGTCCCTGGAACTACATATTTTGAGATGGGGGTCCGTGGCACAATGGAAATAATTCTGGGGGTCCTTGACATGAAAAAGGTTGAGCACCACTGACATAATAGAAACATTTTTTTTCTTCAGAAAAATGTTTTTTAATCGACTTCAGTCCAAAATGGGTCAACAAGGCTAACTGTCTGTAGCTATAGGCTACTATACGCACTTTGCTGTTCAAACCTGCATGGTTTCTGGACGACTGACTGACTGCATGGGTCTTCACTGGCATGATGACACAGAATTGGATTAACAATGTTATATAATAACGTCACAATAACAAGAACACAGCTGCAGTCCCAAGCACATACAGTACAGTACCGTCAAACCATGAAAAGGAAATCACTCGGACACAATGGGGCGCACGCATACACACACACACACATGTATGACCGACAGACATTACAGACATTAGGCCTACAGACAGACAGACAGACAGACAGACAGACAGAGGCGTATCTACGATAAGGCGAGGGCAGGCGGCCGCCTGTCCAAATCCATTTCTCGCCAAAAACAAGACATGAGAACTATTAAAATGGACAGCTGATTGGCCGTTGCGGTAGAGCGCGACCCTCAATCACCCGTTGGAATGTAAATGCATGCCTTTCAGCCTTTGTATCCCACTCGTCTGGCAGGTATATCTCTTTGAAAACCTACGATTGTGCGCGGGGAGACGACAATTAACATATCTTGCCTGGCCAAAACGTAATTCCTGGATACGCCACTGACAGACAGACAGACAGACAGACAGACAGACAGACAGACAGACAGACAGACAGACAGACAGTAGGGTGGCCTACAGACAGTATGCCTATAGTAGCTATAGCCTAACTATGATGTCTATATAAAGTATACACACAGTAGATATAATTCATAATTTATAATAGTGTAACTAATATTTAATAGACTGCTGCCCTGCCCTTATGGCTGGGTGCAGCATTAGCTTATATTTTCCTTTCAAGAGTGCACTGCACACGGGACGCACGCACGCGCGCACGCGCACACACACACACACACACACACACGCGCGCGCGCGCACGCACACACACACACACACACACACACACACACACACGCACACACACACACACACACACACACACGCACGCACTAGCCTACACTACACTAAACACAGCAACACAAGGCGAACGATCGAGGGCTTCCCCGGGCGGCCACACACACACACACGCGCAATAGGTCTTCCCCAAGCAGCAGTGCGTGCACGCGCATTCACGAGCAGTTGGTGGGGGGGGGGAGTTGGGGGAGAGAGCGAGAGAGAGAGAGAGAGAGAGAGAGAGCCTTGTCGCTTCCGGGGCTTCAGTTGAGTTGACAGAGAGAGAGAGAGAGAGAGAGAGAGAGTCGAACAGCAGCAACTCAACACACATGTATGTCAACATGAAGCTACAGCTCTCTCTGTAGTAAAAACCACGAGACATTCTTAAAGTAAAGAACGCAACGCGGACTGTCTGGCATTTTATTATAGGCTAGTCCCTCCTTTTCTGACGAAGAGAAGAAGATCTGCGTGGAGGATCAGAAACGACTCGAGCAGCAGCAACTAAACCACTACACCAGAAGTCACAACATTTTGACATCTTTTTTTTTTTTTTGCGGGAGAGGAGAAGAAAACCTGATCAAAATAAGGACTTTGCTGCACTGTCAAGAAAGTGTATTTCTTTTTTTATTATAGGACCTCCGGAACTTTTTTTTTACACAGCGGGAGAATTATTACCTTTTTAATTAAAAAAAAACAAACAACATCCACAGGAATAATACGAATATAGGCTAGTTATTGTCAGTTGGAATAAGCTAGGAGGCGTGGACACAATACTAGTGCGTGTGTGTGCTGCGTGTGTGTGTGTGTGTGTGTGTGCGCGTGTGTGTGTTCGCGCGTGCGTGATACACATCCTCACACACAGATGTTTGAATGTCTTTTGTGTTGTTGCAAAGATCAGACAGACTTCTTATCATGGATTAAAATTCAATTCAATAATAAAGACACTATCTGAGGAGCAGACATAGCAGCTACACACACACACTCACTACTACAGGTAAGAGATACTCTTTTATTACTACTAATTTCTTTTATATATACTAAAAGTGCTATTTGCCGAAAATAGCAGATCTACAAGCTTACAATGCGCCGCGAATGCGACGCATTGTATCCTTGTAGATCTGCTTTTTTGTTGGGGGGGGGGGGGGCTTTAAAACAAGCAAAGAATGTCGTATAAAGTCTTTAAAACGAGCAGAGAATGTTGCAAAGTATACGATCGGAGTCTTTTGTTTTCAAACATCCCAAAAATGTCGACCCAAGAACTCTCTTGACGTCATCCCTGTAGGCCTACTAGTGTAAGCTTTTATATGGTCGGTGTTTCAAAGTCAAACCTTCACATGCCTATAAACAGTCTAGTTTAGACCAGCTGGTGTTGTTTGCTTTGCTGAAAACGAGTTGATCTGACAGGCTATAACAGCATTTAAGCCACAAACAAACCACGCTTATTGTTGGCCTTGTGGATGGAGTATAGGCCTATTATTTATAATTATAAATTAATTGGGCTTAATATTTTCCTTTTGCAGGCCTATATCTGTGGGATATTACTTGTGCTGTATGCTTTGATTGATTGATTGATTGATTGATTGAAATATGTATTAACAGTTTTACAGTACATTTCAAGCACAACTCAATACAAAGGCTGTTAACTGTGAGTGGACGACCCTATAAAGCATTACACTTGTTTACAAGAGGGTCCACCTTGTTCAATTCATCAACACATTTAGAGACGTACAAATAGACACTTCTATATAGCCAAAGAACAGAACAGGAATTCATCATAATGGAGGTAAAAAGGGAAAATAAACATATACAGTGAGGGGAAAAAAGGGGTGTTGTTTACAACAGGGTCCACCTTGTTCAATTCATCAACACATTTAGAGACATACAAATAGACACTTCTATATAGCCAAAGAACAGAAATTCATCATACAATAGGCCTAGCTTGCAATAGGCCTACACGTTGTTGTTATTAATTTGCTGTATTATTTTATACCTTATCTATAATTTTGCTGTAGGCCTACACTTGAGACCATGCAGTACCTGCTATTATTGTTATTGCTGAAGGTGATAAATGACATATAGTTCAGTGGCTACGTCATCATCCACAAATGTTTCACAATGTATGCCTAGTTCAGTGGCCTAGGCCCTAGGGAGCTATAATAATAACACCTGTAGCATACTACCATCATCATCAAAACTAGGCTACACATTGGATATAAACGTGTGTGTGTGTGTGTGTGTGTGTGTGTGTGTGTGTGTGTGTGTGTGTGTGTGTGTGTGTGTGTGTGTGTGTGTGTGTGTGTGTGTGTGTGTGTGTGTGTGTGTGTGTGTGTGTGTGTGTGTGTGTGTGTGTGTGTGTGTGTGTGTGTCAACAACACACGATGTTAGCAGCAGTTACATTGTGCACCACACAGATACAGGTGATGTTGATGGTGATAACGATGATAATAGTGGTCATTATGTTGATGACTTCCAGGTGGTGATGATGCACTGCAGGCCATCATACTGTGTTCAGTGGTGTAGTTCAGTGGTTCCCAAACCTTTTCATGTCGAGGACCCCCCAAATTGACACTAATCAGCCCCGCGGACCCCCATTAGATATTGAGATATTCCATGCAGCCGAATACGCCCCTAAAGAGACCATTTTTACAGCTCTTTCTAGCAGTGATTCTCAATCTCAGCCCCGTTTAATTTCAAGGACCCCCCATGAGTTTGACATGCATATTAGTCTACGGAAGGGACCCCCATTTAATGGCATTTCTATCTCTGGGACGCCAATTTATATTGTAAAATCAATGTTAATTTAACTCTGAGACCCCCTGTCCACCGGTTGGTTCCCAATGGGAACCGGTTCAGTTCTTTTTGGTTCTTAGTCCATGAGCCAGAGCTCCAAAATTGGTGGGAAAAACTAGACCTATATTAAATTGTTTATAGGATCAATACAAGTAAATTAATACATAAGAACCCTTCCACAGCTTTTTCATATTTTCTATTGTTTTTGCATATTTTCCTACATAATGCCTCATTTGCATATTTAAAAATGTAACATTTGTAATACAATAAATCTGTGTCTTCGTGTAAGTAATCAATTGGGGAAGTGTCATGGCGATAACAATCTAATATAGGTATGGTTTTGCTCCACTCAATTCCTGATTATTGTTCCAATTTTGGAGCTCTGGCTCATGGACTAAGAACCACAAAGAACTGAACCGGTTCCCATTGGGAACCAACCGGTGGAAAAGGGGCCTGTGAGTGTACAAATGGAACCAAATGGACCCGTTTGTATAGTTTACCTGGCTTATGTAAACCCATACGCATGCAGGATTTCAATGCAGCACAGGTGGCAACACTAATCATGTGTAAAATCCCATTATTACACGTTATTTAACCCAACCTGGCTCGCAAACTGTGTTCCTTCCTTTATATTAAAAATATAATCACACCTGTGTGAAGTGAGGGGCGCTCTTGTCATCGTACATCATCATCATCATTTGAGATGTCCCGATACTGTATCGGTATCGGGGAAAAGTATCGGATCGGCCCTTATTTGTCATATCGGGTCATATCGATATCGGTGAATATGTCAGTCTAACCACCGATCCGAGACAGGGTGTAAGGGGTTGACACTATGGCAGGTAAATAATATGTTGGGACATGTGGAGTTTGCTTTGGAGTTGCCCAAACTGCAAGTGCTCATTTGAGTGAGGAGTCTACTATAAACACAACACAAGTTATTTAGCTAGATAGCTATAAACACAACATGAGATCACGACACTGGTATCGGTATTCAGTATCGGTATCGGCTAACACAGAAATTATCGTATCGGGTTCGGATCGGAAGTGGATCGGAAACGAAAAAAGTGTATCGGGACATCATCATACATCATCTCATTCCGGCCAATCACAATCAACCTCCTCACCTTCGTCATCGATGTTTGTGTCGCGCAATGTTTCAAACCTGGCCATTCATTGTCAATGGCATTTAATGTTGAGTTTGGACAAAAAATGGGCTACACACACACACACACACCAAAAGCTGGACATAGGAGGGGCTATCACCCCTCAAAAATAATAATTCAAATTTGGTTAGCGCACTTTTGCACGCGCACAAGAACGGGGGCCCCTTTTTGATCCGAAAACCCATGCAGAATGAAGTTCATTTAACTTTTATTTTTGTTGAAGGAAATTTGACTTTGTCAAATATCTTTATTTTATTTTATTTATATATCGTTGTCCTGTTATGTCATGTTCATGTCGAATGTCCATGCTGCTGTTTTGCATGTTCTGTGTGGAGCTCGTAGCGTAGCGCGACACTCGGTGGCTTGTAGATCTGCTATTTTTCAATAGCTAAAGTATAACATAATGCTTTAAAACACCAAAACGGGTTCCCGTCCAGAATGGGTTAACCCAGAGGTTTTCAACCTTTTTCATATCGAGGTCCCATTATTTGTTCGGCATTTGAGCCACGGAACCACCATTTGATGACATACCCAAAACTAAAGAATATTTTGTTGTCGTTGGATGGACCCGTACGGGTCCATTTGGTTTCATTTTATGCTCTCAAGAGTTAAAGATCTACAGCAGGGGTGCCCAAAAGGTAGATCTCGATCTACCAGTAGATCACAAAGGCTGTGCAGGTAGATCACATGACATGCCCCTAAAGAGTATTTCATTTAAATAATATTGAAGAAGAAAAAACGATTAAAAAAAAAAAAAAAACATTTCTCCCCCTCTATTCTCATTCCAAGTGCGGTCAAAAAGTGTGGGCACCCCTGGATAGGGTGTGTAGGATGGGTGACAAATTCCAAATGTACTTTGTCAATGAATTTAGCTTTCTCTCTCCATTCTGTCATAAACTATAGTAAAACCAAACCAAAACAGGGCGGCGGTGGTTAAATACGGGGGGGACATATTTTGACAGCAGAAACTGCTTGTCATAATTTCTCCCCCCTCCCTATCCAAAGCCCCCCCAGGTACATTATATATTTAAACTATTTTCAGCAATGGTACACTTATTTTTTCAGTGGGTAGATCTTGTTGAGCTGGTCATTTTGAAAGTAGATCTCACGTCATAAATGTGTGGGCACCCCTGATCTACAGTATAATGGTTCAATTGGTTTTCCAACTCTCTGTCATTTTGGGGACCACCTGGAACCCCCTCTAGCACCACTGGTGGTCCCCGGGACCACTGGTTGAAAACCCACTCGGTTTAACCCATTCTGAGCGGGAACCCCTGTTGGTGTTTTAAGCATTATGTTATGCTTTATCTATTGAAAAATAGCAGATCTACAAGCTCATAGCGCGGCACCGAGTGCCGCGCTATGAACTTGTAGGTCTGCTATTTTTGAAAAGTCGTGAAAGTGTGGCACAAATCTTTGAATATATATTCTTTCAACGTTTTCTTCTGGGAGGTCCCTGGTACAACATATTTTCAGATGGGGGTCCGCGGCCAAATGAAAAAGGTTGAGTACCACTGACATAGAAACATCAGAAAACTTTTTGGATTTAGAAGACACTTTTTATGTGCAATTTTATGTGCAATGGTGTATTAACTTTGTATTTAGGGTTTCTTCCTGGAGGCTGAACCCTTGACAGTCAAACGGGCCAATGAAATAAACAGTAATCACATTATCAGCCCCTCCCCTAACCCCTCCCCCTTTATCATACAACTACAGCTGTGGGTGCGGCTTCAGTTCAGGTGGATCACCTCACCACCCATCACCACCCACCAGGCAAACCAGGCATACTTAATGAACTGGTGGGTGTGCCCACATAAAAACTACATTTTAACAAATACTGTACTTTAAAAAAAAAATTATACCTCCTTATATAACAATAAGACCTGATGATCATGTTTTAGGATGGGAATAAAATCACGGCACTTTCTTGTCATGAAAATGAACCACTGGCATATAAACAACATTTGGAAGCAAAAGCCCAAATAATTGGTGTACACCGCGTTGATAAATAAGGGCCCATGTGTATATGGTTTACTGGTTAAACAATATACAAAACAAGCACACACACACACACACACACACACACACAGACACACACAGACACACACAACTCCCACTCCATGGCCGTTGCTTGGAAACAAACTCTCTCCAAAAACTTTCCCAGTATTCGTCACCATGGTGATGTTTGTAGCCGACACTATAAAGCCCGGTGTATGTACTGTATACCTCGTCGTCCGGGCGGTATCGCTCGCCCGAAAATAGCTCATTTGTGAGCTTGTTGATCGGCTATTTTTGACACGCAGCGTCGTCTAGACTAGAGCATTGTCTGTTCTGTAAGGATATGCTTGAAAGGGTGGTAGGTGGTGGTGTAGGCCTACGCCCGTATATGGGACAGAAACAGCGTGGCCTTAAATTCCTGAGGCTAATTTAACAAATTTGACCCGTAAGGGTCCGTATTTTACTGACTCCGTATAGTTCAGTGTCTCAGTACAGTACAGCACCACTCACTTCAGACGGGTCTGATTTTCTTAAATTATTATTATTTTTTGGTCGTCAAAATGGGTCGCATGCTAATTTCTGGTGGGTTCCATACAGCAGGAAGTACTTGTCGAGCAGTATGGTATAGGGTCCAAAATGAAACAACCCCCGGATGACTAGACAGACTGGGCAGTATTATGCGTGTCTTAAGTACCAGGTGTTATTACTTAACCTAAGACCTGGAGGCATGGTCAATGCTGTTTGGCCACTCAGAATAGCCAAATGGCATTGATCACGCCTCCAGGTCTTAAGTTAAGTAATAAGACCTGGTACTTAAGACACGCAAAATACTGCCCACAGTGTCTTGACAATAGAGGGTATGCACGTGACATCATCATCAAACCCGGAAGTTATGCAGGAACGCCTACTGGTGTGGCAAAAAACTACTTTCTGGCCTTGAAAGCCCATACATCCAAAAAGAAAAGTCCTATCTGATTGCATTAAGCAATGTTAAACTCACTTTGCATGTTGCTTTGCCACTCAATTTGCCACTCGATGTGCCATTCACTTTAAGCATGCGCATACCCAATGCATTGTGGTCCGCTCAGAAGACTTATTCCGTGTGTAGCCGTGTTTCTTCTGAACTTCATTTCTTTTTTTAGAAACAGAAGCAGCATTTGATGCAGTGCACACTATGCACAGCCTGTGGGGGCTGTGAGGAGTAACTAGTTGGCAAGACACTTAGGGCAGTATTATGCGTGTCTTAAGTACCAGGTCTTATTACTTAACTTAAGACCTGGAGGCGTGGTCAATGCTGTTTGGCCACTCAGAAGAGCCAAATGGCATTGATCACGCCTCCAGGTCTTAAGTTAAGTAATAAGATCTGGTACTTAAGACACGCATAATACTGCCCGTAGGATTTTAATACAACATTAACATTGAAAGAGTTATCTCATTACCTTTTTCTTTAAAACCTTGAAAAAAATGTTTCACCCCCAGGTGATAAATAGGAATTTAAATGATAATATTTCCAGCCTCTGCCTCAGCCAACTGATTGCCATGGCAACCCCACACCTGCCAATTGATTACTTAACCAGTCCACTTTTCACAGTCAGTTTGCAGCACTCTTCAGGCACAGGCAGGCAGACAGACAGAAACAGAGATCTCCATGTGGGACACAGGCAGACAGACAGAAACAGAGATCTCCATGTGGGACACAGGCAGACAGACAGATACAGAGATCTCCATGTGGGACACAGGCAGACAGACAGATACAGAGATCTCCATGTGGGACACAGGCAGACAGGCAGAAACAGAGATCTCCATGTGGGACACAGGCAGACAGACAGATACAGAGATCTCCATGTGGGACACAGGCAGACAGACAGATACAGAGATCTCCATGTGGGACACAGGCAGACAGACAGATACAGAGATCTCCATGTGGGACACAGGCAGACAGACATATACAGAGATCTCCATGTGGGACACAGGCAGACAGACAGATACAGAGATCTCCATGTGGGACACAGGCAGACAGACAGATACAGAGATCTCCATGTGGGACACATACGAACAGTTAAAATGGGTGCTATGACAACGGGTATTGCATACTAGATCTCCATATACAGTATGGGCACAAAAGGGACACAGACAGATAGTTAAAACGGGTGCTATGACAAGTTGACAACGGGTATTATTAGGTTTCCAAGTTGCATCGTTCTCAAGTAGGCCGGAGTCCTACTTCCTAATTTGGAACTGAAGACTGAAGAAGAGGAGGAATTATACAAAGTAGGGTGACATTGATGACATCACGATGAGGACAAAATCAGTTGAGCTGTTCCTGAGAGCAATTTCCATTAAAGCGCCCATATGATATGAAAGCCTGATTGTTCAAAATTGGTTATTTGTGGGGATAGAAAACACATATGGGAGCCCTAAAAACACAAAATAAATGGAAAAAGTTGAATTTTATGTTATAGGTCCTTTAAGAGTCTCTGGTTAAGACTGGATCACTCCCAAGAAACAACATAATTGTCTTTATGTTTATTTGGGACTTGTTGTATAGCAAAGCTTTTATTTCAACCTTTTTGGGGCCTAGTGATCTCAAATCAAATCTGAAAAAGGCCATACAAAGTTATTCTGCCTTTTATTTTGTAGTGCACGCCATGGCATAGAGAGACGGGAAGCAGGGGGAGAGGGATGTGACGCACAACAAAGGTCATCGGGCTCGGGGATGGCATTAGAACCTGTATGCGGAATGCGCCTTACCTGCTATAGGCCAGCGGCCAATTGTTTTGCTGTCTTTCTCTTTGTCTGTCCCATTGTCTTCGTGTCCCTTCACCTATAGGAGACTGCATATGATTCCCACGTGTAACCTTTATAGATGGAGTGCCGCGATCCCCCCCACCCCCCTCCCTAAAACATGATCAGCAGGTATTATGATCTATACTCGGAGGAAGATTTCTTTAAAAAAAAAGTCGGATCGGAAAGGTCACCGGTTCGACTCTCGGCCCTCCCGAGACCCGTACATGTCGAAGTGTTCCTTGAGCAAGACGCTCAACCCCTGGCTGAAAGCTATATATTATATACCCCCCTGGTGCGCTCATCGAAAGCCATCTGAGCATGCAGCCTTCAGCTGGGTGAAGATTCAAGAAGCCGTGAAAGTATACTTTCACCTCAGAAAATAAATACTCTTGTCTCTTTCCAGCTTTCTCTCCCAGCATTCCGCTCTCTCTCTCTCTCTCTCTCTCTCTCTCTCTCTCTCTCTCTCTCTCTCTCTCTCTCCGCTGGTGACTTCTCTCTCTCTCTCTCTCTCTCTCTCTCTCTCTCTCTCTCTCTCTCTCTCTCTCCGCTGGTGACTTCTCCCCTTTTCTCATTCTCTCTCTCTCTCTCTCTCTCTCTCTCTCTCTCTCTCTCTCTCTCTCTCTCTCTCCGCTGGTGACTTCTCCCCTTTTCTCATTCTCTCTCTCTCTCTCTCTCTCTCTCTCTCTCTCTCTCTCTCTCTCTCTCTCTCTCTCTCTCTCTCTCTCACTCTACCTCTCTCTGCCTCCGACAGGAATGTTACCGTAGCGTTTCATTTATTTTTAGACTGAAAATCCACCTCACCATTTTAACCAAACAAAGGCCGACTTGACTCGCCTCGCCACTTGAGGACAGATCGTGGATGCCATAAATAGAGAGCGTTTTGTCCAGGGTGGAGCGGGGTCGGTTTCACGGGGTGACGGACACACACACACACACGGACACACACACAAAGCGCTCGTTCCTGAGAACAGCTTGGCCGCGTGTTTGTCTAACCCCCGTGAGACCTGCGTGACGTCACCATGGAGGAGAGAGAGAGACGCTGGGAAACCATCTGAAGACCATGAGCTCGTCACACACACAGTATATTTGAAAAGGATGCCCAGTTTGACATGCATAGGCTACTGACCCCCATTTAATGCCATTTATATCTGGGACCCCAACCCCCCCCCCCCCAAAAAAAAAATGGCCCGCGGGCCGCCTATTGGGGAACCCTGGTATAGATGGACGACCAGTTATAAGACCATGAGCTCGTCACACACACAGTATAGATGGATGACCAGTTATAAGACCATGAGCTCGTCACACACACAGTATAGATGGACGACCAGTTATAAGACCATGAGCTCATCACACACACAGTATAGATGGACGACCAGTTATAAGTGATCTGAAGACCATGAGCTCGTCACACACACAGTATAGATGGACGACCAGTTATAAGACCATGAGCTCGTCACACACACAGTATAGATGGATGACCAGTTATAAGACCATGAGCTCGTCACACACACAGTATAGATGGACGACCAGTTATAAGACCATGAGCTCGTCACACACACAGTATAGATGGACGACCAGTTATAAGACCATGAGCTCGTCACACACACAGTATAGATGGACGACCAGTTATAAGACCATGAGCTCGTCACACACACACAGTATAGATGTGGCCACTCGGTGGCGCGCCACTCGGTGGCGCGCTATGAGCTTGTAGATCTGCTATTTTTCAATAGCTAAAGCATGACATAATGCTAACACCTAAAGGGGTTCCCGCCCAAAATGGGTTAAGACTCTCCTCGGCACGGTGGCACAGTTGGTAGTGCTGTCGCCTCACTGCTAGAAGGTCCTGGGTTCGATTCCCGCTCGGGACGCTGTGGGCGCTGGCGGCGTGTTTCCTCCTCCGCGTCATCAGTGCCCGCATACCCGAGGCGGGGTTGGCGAAAGGGCCTTTCTGTGTGGAGTTTGCATGTTCTCCCCGTGTCCCCCTAGGGTAGGTACCCTCACAAAAACATGCAGTAATCCTGGTCTCTATAAACTGCCTCCCCCTGGCCAGCTGGTGCGCGTGATGGAGGGGAAAGGAACTGGTTGGAATAACGTGTTCCTTCCATGCCCAACCAGGGAAACTTGGAGCGACTTGGACACTCAGGCATGAAGGAAGCACGAGTTCAAGTCCGTTGCTCTCCCCATGTCCCCCATATATGGGGACTAGGTTGGCGGAGAGTGTGTAGAGCCCAGGATCACATTAGATAATTGACACAGGGGTGAAAAATGGGTTACCAAATCGTGGGATAAAAAAAAAAGAAAAAATACTCTCCCCGTGGTCTCATCTACTCATATGTCTTATGTCTTATGTGAACACCCCAGACAGTTTTTAATTTGCTTGATTCAGTATTTAGATTCATTCATTCATTTTAGCTGCCCTGTCCCCTCCCTATACAAACCCATTATAACTTCAAAACTCCATTTTAACCATGATAGATTCATCGAAAACACCCGTCCTTTTTTCTGGTGACTGATATTCTTCTTCTAATACGTGAGGGGGGCGTGGTTTTTCATTTACTGTTTTCATTTATTTTGAATAATTATTTTTGGAAAATGTGGCAGACCACGTAGCGCGATGTAGGAGACTGTAGGCGTGTGCGTGCGTGCATGCGTGCCTGCCTGCGTGCGTGCGTGCGTGCGTGCGTGCGTGCGTGTGTGTGTGTGCGTGTGTGTGTGTGTGTGTGTGTGTGTGTACAGCTCTGGTACAGAGCCATCTGTTATTCAAATGATAATAAACATAAATAACAAAATCTGTTTTTTACTGGAACACGACGTGCGCCGAGATGAGAGGAGAGTCATCTGTTCTATAAACAACACAGTGGTGTAGAGTGACTAAGTAGACGATATTTACTTGAATACTGTACTTAAGTACAATTTTGAGGTATTTGTATACTTTGAGTGTTTCCAATTCCCAGTACTTTTACTTCTACTCTGCTACATCTTCAGAGCCAAAATGTGTACTTTTACTTCTACTCTGCTACATCTTCAGAGCCAAAATGTGTACTTTTACTCCACTACAATGATATGAAAACATACACATACACATACACACACACACACACACACACACACACACACACACACACACACACACACACACACACACACACACACACACACACACACACTCATACACATACACATACACATACACAAATTACACATACACATACACATACACATACACACACACACACACACACACACACACACACACACACACACACACACACACACACACACACACACACTCATACACATACACATACACATACACATACACATACACATACACACACACACATTCTGGGGATCTACAAGCTCACAATGTGTCGCCAAGGACCCCCAAAAATATACATGAAATTGACCGCCGACCCCCATCTGAAAATATGTTGTTCCAGGGACTCCCCAGAAGCCAAGATTTGAGTTACAAACCTTCACTCTGAAAGAATATATATTCAAAGATTTGCGCCACATTTTCACGGGTTTTTCAAAAATAGCAGACCTACAAGCTCATAGCGCGGCACTTGGTGCCGCGCTATGAGCTTGTAGATCTGCTATTTTTCAACAGCTAAAGCATAACATAATGCTTAAAACACCAAAATGGGTTCCCGCCCAAAATGGGTTGAGTACATTTTGATGCCGATACTTTTGTACTTTTTTTTTACTTGTTTTGAATACAGGACTTTTGTACTTGTAACGGAGGAGTATAGTTCTACATTGACTGTAAACAAGATCATTGAGGCCGTTGAGAGCACATTCTTAACGTTGTGTTTCCTTGTTAACCATAACATCTGCTGTGTTTGGGCTGTCACAACAGGCGCTGATTCATTCTCCAACAGTGTAAACGCATTCCCACCATAGAGTGTTCCCAACTTGGTGACGCTGTTAAAAATTAAAAAAAAAAAAAAAAAGATGTATCAATTCAGCATACTACTATACGTTTGTGGATCAAGTTGAACCCATTTAGACCTGGGAACGATTCTACAAAATATCTTCTGAATCCTGACAGTTTTCTGAAAAACCCTTGTTTCTATATGTCAGTGGTTCTCAAACTATTTCATGTCAAGGTCTCCCAAAAAATATATGTAATTGGCCGCTGACCCCATCTGAAAATACGTTGTTCCAGGGACCCCCACCCCAAAAGCAATGATTTGAGTTAAAAAACGTTGGCTCTGAAAGAATATATATTCAAAGATTTGCACTACATTTTGACGATTTTTCAAAAAATAGCAGACCTACAAGCTCGTAGCGCGCCACTCGGTGCCGCGCTATGAGCTTGTAGATCTGCTATTTTTCAATAGCTTAAGTATAACATAATGCTTGAAACACCAAAAGGGGTTCCCGCCCAAATTGGGTTAACCCATTTAGGACTGAGGCCTTCTAAAGCCTGACCTAAGATTTCTGAAAAACATCAAATATTTATTCCAAAATCACACCCGTGTGAAGTGAGAGGCTCTCTTATCATCGTACGTCACCATGCGTCATCTCATAAGGGGCCAATCAGAATGCCCGTTGCGGCTGCCACATGTTTACGTCATATTTGGCGGACATTTTGACCTAATTTCTCCTTTCATTGTCGATGGCAAGTATGAGACGTGTGGGGACAAGATGACGTACATTTTCCCTTCATTGTCAATGGCATTTAATGTTTGTGTTGCAGACATTTTGTGGGGACAAAAGCTGTATATAGGAGGGGCTAGCGCCCCTCAAAAATGTATGTTGCTATAGCAACAAATACCCCAAAAGAGGTTCCCGTTCCTTAATCCTTAATATAATGAACTAAAACTAAACAAAAACCTAAAACTACCTGTATGTGTGGATGTTTTTTGGTTAGCTGAAATAACAAACAGCATAAAATAATCGATCTATAATTCCCAAATCTCTCTGAGTGAGTGAGTGAGTGAGTGAGTGAGTGAGTGAGTGAGTGAGTGAGGGAGGGAGGTAGTGAGTGAGTGAGGTAGTGAGTGAGGTAGTGAGTGAGTGAGTGAGTGAATGAGGGAGGGAGGGAGGGAGGGAGGGAGGTAGTGAGTGAGTGAGTGAGGGAGGGAGGTAGTGAGTGAGTGAGGTAGTGAGTGAGGTAGTGAGTGAGTGAGGGAGGGAGGGAGGGAGGGAGGGAGGGAGGGAGGGAGGTAGTGAGTGAGTGAGTGAGGTAGTGAGGTAGTGAGGTAGTGAGTGAGGTAGTGAGTGAGTGAGTGAGTGAGTGAGTGAGTGAGTCACCAGTGTATCTCAATAATCTCCTGACTTTTTTTTAAAAATACCGGTATGTTTTTATTAAATGTTATACAATTTGCACAATGAACATTCTTTTTTTTCTTCCCTATACAACAAAATCCAAAGAACCACAAATAAGCCAAAAGCAATTAAGCAAATATCCATTTGTGGAGTACCAACTAGGGCATTCACTTCTAGTCATTTTTAATTTTAAATTTAATTTAATTTTAAATATCCATTTGTGGAGTACCAACTAGGGCATTCACTTCTAGTCATTTTTACTAGTTGACTAGTTGCCTAGTTTACTAGTCGACTAGTTGTTTAACTACCTATTATGTAAAAGAAAAAATGGAAATAAATATTTGTACATTTAAAAACTGTGTACATTGGTGATTATAACTAGAATCTACTTGATTAATCGGGGGTGAAAATAGAAAATAAAAAAATAAACTATTTTTTAAAAAGAAAATTATCGATAGTTGCTTAATGCCCTAGTACCAACTAATAATAACTACTGGGCTACTAATAATAATTATTAATACAAACAAATGAAACATTTTTAAACATTAAAAACTAAACGGAAACAAGCACAACCACATTTGGGAGCCAACTGAAACTCATGTACAGTGTCAGTACATTGACGATGATTTCCTTCTTACTGTATTTTATTTTTTTTCTCTTTTCAGAAGAAGGAGTCCGTTTCCCCAGCAGTGGAGAGGAGAGAGCTGCTGTACATGTGCCTCTCTCACGCAGTGGATCCTCTGAGAGTCTTTCTCCAGCCATCCATGCAACTCTAGAGGGGGGATTGACAGATGTGTACCCAGCCTCTGAAGCCCCTGGCCTGGCCGTGGGGATGGCAGCCCTAAACCTCAATGGCCTGGGAGTCATGAGCAGGTGCCTTTCAACATTATTATAACCCATTTTGACCTGAGGACGATTCTAAAAAAAAAAAGTCTTCTAAATCATGACAGTTTTCTGAAAATCCTATGTTTCTATGTCGGTGGTGCTCAACCTTTTTCATGTCAAGGACCCCCAGAAGTATCTGTATCTGGCTGCGGACCCCCATCTGTAAATATGTTGTTACAGGGACCCCCCCCAGAAGCAAAGATTTGAGTTAAAGAAGATTTGCGCTACATTTTCACGATCTTTCAAAAATAGCAGATCTACAAGCTCATAGTGCGGCACCGCCACACTATGAGCTTGTAGATCTGCTATTTTTCAATAGCTAAAGTGTAACATAATGTTAAAAGTCAGTCAGTCAGTCAGTCACTCACTCACTCACTCACTCACTCACTCACTCACTCCGAGCAAGGTTTAAGAAGTTGAGTCGACTCCCAGTCATGTGATGTCTCATGGATATGGTTATGAAGATGAAATAAACTAAACTAATCTAGACACTGTAGTCTTTAACCCATTTTGGGCGGGAACCCCTTTTGGTGTTAGCATTATGTTATGCTTTTGCTATTGAAAAATAGCAGATCTACAAGCTCATAGCGCGCCACCGAGTGGCGCGCTATGAGCTTGTAGGTCTGCTATTTTCGAAAAATCGAAGAACGACTGACACAGAAACATAGCTTTTTCAGAAAACTGTCAAGATGTAGAAGACATTTTTAGAATCTGATCTCAGGTCAAAATGGGTTAATACACCATTGCACATAAAAACGACTCCAGGGTGTACTTCATACTGTCACCTCATAGACACATGGGAAAACTGGAAAAATTGTGGCACTCCCGTCTTTAATATAAATCGTCCATCCTCTTGTCCCCTCAGCGGTAATCCATGTCAGACCCAGCCCACATCGTCCAGCACCAGCACCACAACACACAGAGCTAGAGCCAGTTCGGGGGGTCGACCCGTCCTGGCGGTCCCAGACAGGAGCACCTACTGCCAGCTCCTGGGAGGCGGTCTGTACAGCCCCACCACCAGCCCCAAGGTAATAATAACAAGTGAGACGCGCGAACGCGGGAAGCGAACGCAGCTCGTAAATTGCAAAAACAACAATTAGAATAAATTACGTCATTTTTTAAGGTCTTTTTTAAGTTCTCTTTTTTTTGTGTTTTTCAAGATTTTTTTTAAGTTAAGTTTTTTTTAAGTTAAGTTTTTTTTTAAGTTTTTCCTTTTAAAGTTTTTCCTTTTTTTTTTTTAAGTTAAGTTTTTTTTTAAGTTAAGTTTTTTTTTAAGTTAAGTTTTTTTTAAGTTTTTCCTTTTAAAGTTTTTCCTTTTAAAGTTTTTCCTTACAGACATGATCTGCTGGGTCTCATAGTAAATGCTCACTGCGTTCACAATCACTGCGTTCGCAATAATAATAATAACTTTATTTATATAGCACCTTTCTAGGCACGAGCCACAAAGTGCTGCACAGGAATAACAACAAGAAAATTCACAATAGAAAAATAGAAAAACAAATGAGTATTAACATGATCTATCATAATGAACGTAATAAACAAGAAATACCCAAACATTAACCCATTCTGGACGGGAACCCCCTTTTGGTGTTTTAACTAAGCCTTATGTTATACTTTAGCTATTGAAAAATAGCAGATCTACGAGCTCGTAGCGCGCCACCGAGTGGCGCGCTACGAGCTTGAAGGTCTGCTATTTTTGAAAAATCGTGAAAATGTCAGGCCTAAATGGGAATCGAGATAACACAAGATCAGTAAAAGGCAGGGAAAAACAAAAACACTTATTTATAGGAATGAAGGTAGGTGTAATTTTCTTTTAGGTTTTCTGAGCTCAATTGCGCCCAAAAAACCTGAACTTTTAACATTCAGTAGATTTTCTGTGGTCTGGGGGGTTTTCGGGCTCAAACAAGTGCTCTGATTGGCCTGTGGACTGTGAGGTAACAGTCCACAAATCCCCATATATGACATAGGAGTTTGCCAGCAGATGTCACTGTTGATGACATTTTGCCTGTTTTCATTGCAGCTCAAAAGACTTCAGAACACACAGAGAAAACCCCAGACCACAGAAAATGCAAAGTTTAGGTTGTGTTGGTGTAAATTAGGTCATAAAACCTAAAAGAAAGAACGAAAAATGAAAAAGTACGTCATGAAACCTTTAAAAATACCATTTGTGTTTAGGATCCAAGATGGAGGGGGTGGGGCGGAGGTGAGCGGGCGGGCGGGGTCGACATATGCCCAGTAAGGCTGCATTCAAGACACTTGCCTTGTGTCTGACACCTGACTTGTGTCTGAACACAGCTTTGAAGCCGAGAAAGGCCCTTATTGGACAGAAAGTGTAGAAAACCACCACTCTCAGCCAGAGTCCTGCACGGGTCCAATTTTCGAAACCCGCACCCGCCCGGCCCGTCAATCATCAGTTCCGCAACCCGCCCGTTACCCGTGATTTATATAAAACTCGAAACCAGATCCACCCCGCCCGTCAAAAAAATGTACCCGTTCTGGGCCGTGGCTCAGCGGTCCAGGCACCTTGGCTGGTAATCCAGTCTGGCAGTGTGCTGCGGGTTCGACTCCCGATCCCGACGGCCTTTTACTGCATGTCACACCCCCCCATCTCTATCCCCATTTCCTGTCAGCCTACTGTCTGTCCCTCCATAAAAAATATAAAATAAAGGCGAAAGCCAAAAAAAATAAAAAAACCCTGTTACCCGCCCCGTTACCCGTTCGAATCACAGGCACCAATCATTGACTTTATTTCATCCAACACCGCATGTGGTGTGGTGGTGGTGGGCGGCGGCGACAGTGCGTAGCACACAGAACAGAATACATGTAGTTGACTGAGGCTACTGCTGCTTATTATCACAACATAAAGTTATATCATGATTTCGATCTAAATAGCATATTGGCATAATATATCAACAAGGAGAGGATGATAAAAAAAAGATTAGCCTGATGAGTCGACCGTCTTGATCCAAGGCTGTTTCAAACACTCATCAGGCTAATCTTTTTTTAACTTTATTTACACTTAGACAGAGTGACGCGTTAGGCCAACATTACCTGGGTTTAGCTTTACAGCTTGTGTTGAATGCATTATAATCCCTTGGTGTTTCATCAGCGCGAGCGAACGGAAATATAGGCTACAGTACAGGCTGCAGCCTGGTGATACAAAACTAAACTCCACGTGTGAAATGCTACAATTTACAATTTACAATTTAGGCATTTAGCAGACGCTCTTAATCCAGAGCGACTTACATTAGGCAAGAACAAAAGTATGGGAATACATCACATATATAAAATGCATTTATCAAGAAACATGCGTAAGCTAAGAACGTAACTAGAACATATCTATATAATGACACTATACATATTAACTATACATATATACTATACTATGCTATACATTATGTACTATGATGTGCTATGACTACATACAATGCAATAATGGTGCTGTCTACATGACATGCTATAAGTCTGTTTCAAATGCTATCTAAGTCTAAAAAGTGCTGTCTAAGGGGGTAGGGTAAGTGCTATGGGCCATGATGGAGTCTGAAAAGGTGGGTCTTCAGACTACGGCGGAAGATTGGGAGTGATGCTGCAGTTCTGATTGCAACGATAAGGAAGCAAGGATTCGGCCGTGATGTCACTGCTATGTAACAAGGAAGTGGCGCAGGGAAGCTCAGCAGATGATTCCTTGGGCATGTGACGGATTTAACTTGTCTCCAGCTCAGCTGCTGTTTATAACATCGTGCAGTGCGGGTCCGCTGATTTTACCCATTTTGACCTGAGATCAGATTCTAAAAATGTCTTCTACATCCTGACAGTTTTCTGAAAAAGCTACGTTTCTATGTCAGTGGTTCTTGGATTTTTCAAAAATAGCAGACCTACAAGCTCGTAGCGCGCCACTTGGTGGCGCGCTATGAGCTTGTAGGTCTGCTATTTTTCAATAGCTAAAGCACAACATAATGCTAACACCAAAAGGGGTTCCCGCCCAAAATGGGTAAAAAATAGGTCACGCACCCGTGTTTCGTTGCGTCCCGCCCGTACCAGCACCCGTTAACTTATAAAAGTATATTTTCCGCCCGTTCCCACCCGTCAAACCCGGGTACCCACGGGGTATCCGCGTGTATCCGACCCGGTGCAGGACTCTGCTCTCAGCTAAGGAGGGGTGGGAAGACATGCATAACTATAGGGCACGAACTAACATGGCAAAAACATCAAATACTTCATATAAACGCCAGTGATAAATAATCATAGAGATCACGGAACAATCTTAAAGGTATATTCAGTGATTTTACTTAATTCAAAAATCACTTGTTTTTTCTTTTTTTCTGGATAATCCTCCCTACTATAGAGTGTGCTGACCATATTAGGAGTTCCTCCCTGTCCCCAGTGAGCCCCTGGGGTCAAAAACCCTAGTTTCAGTTTTGGTGGCGGGTGGCAAAGCCTTCATCCAATCAGGATGAGAGGGGCCTTCCTCCAATCATGATCGAGTGGGGGCGGGCCTTGGTGCACATGCTGTTGGCCTGTTGCACTTCCCCCCCCACTGTAGAGCGTGCATGTGCACATTTTGTTACCGGGGCGGACTGGATGGTTTTCCAAATCACTGAATGCTCCTTTAACATTACAGGAATGCGTCACATAAATAACATTACAGGATCTTAACGCAAGAGAAAATACAGTTTAACAAACGGAAGAGACTTACTTATTATGAACGCATCGAGGTGGACACGGGACCACGTCGTCTCTACCTCTTCACCCTCCAAGAGTCATAAACCAAATGAGACCAAGATGTTTGCTCTGAGGATTACACCCGGGCCACGAGAAGGATCTTGCTGGTAGTAAAGGACTCTGCTGGTTATAAGTCTGCTCTACACCCCTACACACCAGCCATGCCTATGAGAGCATGTGCTGTATAGGTCACAGACCAGGCGGTATTGAAGTGTCACAGTATTTCAATCATTATGACTCTCTGTGAACCGCCAGGATGATAAGAAAAAGATTAGCCTGATGAGTCGACCGTCTTGATCCGAGGCTGTTTCAAACACGGTCATCACTCATCATCAGGCTAATCTTTTTTTTAACTTTATTTACACTTAGACAGAGTGACGCGTTAGGCCAACATTACCTGGGTTTAGCTTTACAGCTTGTGTTGAATGCATTATAATCCCTTGGTGTTTCATCAGCGCGAGCGAACGGAAATATAGGCTACAGTAGTACAGGCTGCAGCCTGGTGATAAAAAAAATAAGCAGCCCGCCTCCTTCCCCTTCCCAGTACTATGCCCCCCAGCAGTTGAACTCCTCACCTGCAGCCCAGCTATAGAGCGTCGCAGTCCCGCCCCCTACCAGGGCCCAGGAAATGATTCTCCGTTCATTTTCCTCATAGACGTTTCAGAAAGTATTTAATTAAAGACGTTTACGCCGCGGACAAAGCCAACTCGAGTCGTGACAAATCATGACAACAAACACCATTTTTTGGGCCGAACAAATAATTAGAAAGAAGAAAAAAACGGCAGGTTAAACACTTTTTTGTTGTTTTTCTTCTTTGTAATTATTTGTTTGGTCCAAAATATTGTTTGTGTTGTCATGAGTTGTCACGACTCGAGTTGGCTTTGTCCGCGGCGTAACCGTCTTTAAATAAATACTTTATGAAATGTCTATGGGAAAAATGCATTGGGATTCATTTCCTGGTCCATGGTAGGGGGTAGGACTGCGACGCTCTATCCCCATCACCTCTCCCTCAGTTGAACTCCCCACCTTGCAGCCCAGCTATCCCCATCACCTCTCCGTCAGTTGAACTCCCCACCTTGCAGCCCAGCTATCCCCATCACCTCTCCCTCAGTTGAACTCCCCACCTTGCAGCCCAGCTATCCCCATCACCTCTCCCTCAGTTGAACTCCCCACCTTGCAGCCCAGCTATCCCCATCACCTCTCCCTCAGTTGAACTCCCCACCTTGCAGCCCAGCTATCCCCATCACCTCTCCCTCAGTTGAACTCCCCACCTTGCAGCCCAGCTATCCCCATCACCTCTCCCTCAGTTGAACTCCCCACCTTGCAGCCCAGCTATCCCCATCACCTCTCCATCCAGCAAGCAGTCCCATCTCCAGGCATCCCCCCCCCTGCGCCCCCTCTCCAAGTGGTGGTGCCTGCAGAGCCAGAGTCCTATCCGGCACAAGTTCCTTCCCGAAGCGCAACCCCGCTGCACCTCCTCTGCAGCACCGAATCCAGTCCCCCCCGAATTTCCCCACCCCTCTGGTCCCCCCCCACCCCCAGACTTTCAGCCGGAGGTGGCTCTATACCGGGCCTCGACGGTGGCTCATCAACCCTCCTGGTCACCCACCAACCCCCTTCACAAACAGTTGCGGGCACCCGAGTGGCTCCACCCCTCAGGCCAACCGCCAGACTCCTTCCACCTTTCCACCCTGTCGGGGGGGGGGGGCCGTGTGCCCCTCATGGGGTGGCGGCTGAAGACAGGCCGTGCCCTTCCCCCGCTTGTAGCCAGCCCCAACCTGACATTGTTTAAAGGACCACTTCACCACTTTTCAACCTATCTTCATATAATAGGTCCTCACTAATAATCATGATAAAATGGCACAATTTGTTTCTACTCAGTCTGTGTCTCATAGGAGGGCTGTGGGCAGTTTAGAAACCGTCTTCCAGTGACATCATCATTAGGCAGATTATTTTTTAAACAAGATTTTTTTACAGAAATGTTTAGATTTTCATTATCGTGAGAACGATGGCTTCCATTTTCGCATTGCAACTTATCAGGACTAGAAAGCCTGCAGTTTGTATTAGCTTGTATTCCCCATCGATGATGTCACTGGAAGACGGTTTCTGAACTGCCCACAGCCCTCCTATGAGACACAAGATTATTAGTGAGGACCTATTATATGAAGATAGGTTGAAAAGTGGTGAAGTGGTCCTTAAAGGACAATGATTATTTTGTTAATAATCAACATTATATTTTGATGGGGGCGGCTGTAGAAAACCCCACCCACTCCTTAGCTGAGAGTGGGGTGGAGTGGGAACGGGTTGCCACATTTGGTGGTGGGCGGGGCTACTAATTCACCACACCTCCTGTGGTAGGACTATATAGGCCCGGGTGTAATGCTCAGAGCAAACATCTTGGTCTCATTTGGTTTATGACTCTTGGAGGGTGAAGAGGTATAGAGACGTGGTCCCGTGTCCACCTCGATGCGTTCATAATAAGTAAGTCTCTTCCGTTTCTTAAACTGTATTTTCTCGTGCGTTAAGATCCTGTAATGTTATTTATGTGGCGCATTCCTATACATGTAATGTTAAGATTGTTCCGTGATCTTTATGATTCTTTATTACTGGTGTTTTATATGAAGTATTTCATGTTTCTGCCATGTTAGTTTATGCCCTAGTTATTTACGTCTTCGTCTGGTACTGATTGTTGTTACTATACTTCTTTCCCTGTTCAGTTCATCCATCATTCATCATGTCATACCTTAAACCCATTTTGGGGCGGGAACCCCTTTTGGTGTTAGCATTATGTTATGCTTTAGCTATTGAAAAATAGCAGACCTACAAGCTCGTAGCGCGCCACCGAGTGGCGCGCTACGAGCTTGTAGGTCTGCTATTTTTGAAAAATCGAAGAACGACTGACATAGAAACATAGCTTTTTCAGAACACTGTCAGGATGTAGAAGACATTTTTAGAATCTGATCTCAGGTCAAAATGGCTTAAAACCATCCATGAACTGTGAAACACGGCACTGTGACTCTCGAAGCTCGTCTGGTCTGTGGCCAGTGTTGTTTTTGGCAGCAGATTTTGATTTTAGTTTTAGTCATTAGTCTCTTGAATAGTTTTCACTTAGTTTTAGTCACATTTTAGTCACCTGGAATGTTTTAGTCTAGTTTTAGTCGACTAAATATCATAAGATTTTTAGTCGACTAAATCTACAGTTGATTTAGTCGACTAACATGTATTTTGGCGGTGCCTTGATGCCGTCGTAATGACTGTTTTTACACTTGCTGTGAATAGCCGATCTACAAACGCTGCGACGCGTTGTGAGCTTGTAGATCTGCTATTTTCAGCATGCAACTAATTGTAAAATGACTTATACTGGATCTCTTCTCCACTATAGTCCCTTCCTAACATTTGAGTCTAGTTTTTATTTGTTGACGAAATTGTCAGTATATTTAGTCTTATAGTTTTAGTCATCATAGCTTAGTTTTCATGTAGTTTCCATTTAGTTTTCCTCAGTGGAAAAAGGTAGTCGACGAACATTTTTCGTCTTAGTTTTAGTCGAGGAAGACAACACTGTCTGTGGCCCTACATGGGCGGCTGTGGCTCAGGAGGTAGAGCTGGTCGTCCAATGATCCCTGGGTCGGCGGTTCGAATCCCGGCTCCTCCTCCTGTCCACATGTCGAAGTGTCCTTGGGCAAGACACTGAACCCTACATTGCCTCCAATGAGTCGGTCGGTGTGAGCTCGCCACCATCGGTGTGTGAATGTGGGAAGTGAGGACGCTGGCGTCGACTGTTCGCCGCTTCACCTCCCAATGTATGAATGAATGAACCATTGTAAAGCGCTTTGAGCACTTGGAAAAGCGCTATAAAATGCAATTCATTATTATTTTATTACATGCTTTGATAGGCATGCTGGTGTAGGAGTGTATGAAGTGTATATAGTACAGCATATAGCCAGCAGACATCCTTTAGCACCAGCAAGATCTTTTTCAGAAAGTGTTAAAATTATGTTTTTATGTGTTCATTAACCAGTTCATTAAAGGAGAATTTTAGACTAGGAGGCTTTCTTACCTTTATTTGTAGTCGTTACGTCCAGGTGTTATTTTGTGCAAAAGTGCATTATTGGCTATTTCCCCTACCATAAGCCCTCAATGGGGGTTGGGTTTTTGTGCTAATTCGCTTATTTCCATCAAAATAAGTATTAAAGTGCCGCTGGGAATACTATTTACATTATGAAGAGAGGATAAAAAAAAAGATTTTTGAGCGATGGAAATAAGCGAATTAGCACAAAAGCCCAATGCCCCATTCAATTCAATGCAATTCAATTCATTGAGGGCTCATGGTAGGGGAAATGGCCAATAATGCGCTTTTGCACAAAATAACACCTGGACCTCTTTGGTGGGGACGTAAACAACTACAAATAAAGGTATATAGGCAATATTTGCATAAACAAATACATTTATTTTTTATATATTTTTTTTATAATATTTTTGTACTCAAGTGCATTTTGAATTTTAAATTTCAGTATTGATAAAGTAAAAAGGTATTGATCAAGTAAAAAATATGTGAGTACTTTTCTCCACCACTGCCCACCATCAGACCAGTCCCGGCTACAGCCCCGGAACCCTGGGCCGATCCTTCGTCTTCCCACCCAGCGACGCCCCCCCCGGCCGCGCCGCCGTCTCCCCCAGACCCCCCCCCAGCAGCAGCAGCAGCCCGCGGGCTCTGTCCCCCTGCCGCCACCCGGAGCTCCTGGGGGTCAACGTGGGCCAGCGCGTCCGGCGCCTCAGCTCTCCCGGGCGGGAGGAGGAGGACGGACCCTTAGGAGGAGAGAGGGAGGAGCAGGGAGGAGGAGGAGGAGGAGGAGAGAGGAGACGCCAAGCGCAGCTGCTGCAAATCCACCGAGAGCTGCAGAATGTCGAGGTGATTGTTTGCGAGCGTCGGTGCCCGATTTGGGGCGTCCGAAAATAAGCTATATACTTCTTGACAATAGGGCTTTCACTTTTTGAGTGATTTTTACTATTTTACTATTTTACTAGTTGCCTAGTTGCCTAGTTTAATTATTATTTTTGAATGATATTTTTTTTAATATATATTTACAAATTGTGACACCTTTTTGAAATCCTCTGTATTTATGTATAAATTCCAACATGTGAAATTCCATTTCCCCATACTCAAGTTATTCATCATTGCCATTGCTGTATTCGGCTGATCTGCCTTTCACTTCATTCCATCAACTGAGAACCTTTCTATTAAGCCATGTGTGTGTGAACTAAACAAACTAACTGCAAATGATTGAATCAGACACTATACCGAAGAGAGGCTACTGTTGGGTCCATCATGTCACATGTCTATAAACTCCTCCCCGTTGTGCCATTATCCACCAAAACGCACAGCCATTTACGAAAGCTTTTCCCTTTTTCCTGTTTGGCAGGTCAGGGGGAAGGTGGGCATGTTCGAGGCACACATTTCCGGGATCCGGGCCCAGGTGATCAACACCGAGATGCAGCGCAGCCCGCGCTCCCTGCGCCGACAGATGGACCTGCAGCACGACGACGCACCCTGCCAGGCCCTGGACACCACCACGACGACGTCCCCACCGCCGACGCCAGACAGCCTGGCGTTCCTCCCCCGCCCCCGAGGAGGAAGCGGGGAGGGCGAGGAGGAGGCCTCCGTCGTCCTGAACGGGAGAGGAGGAGGAGGAGGAGGCGACGAGGAGGGGGAGGGGGGAGGGGAAACGAGAGGAGTGAGGACAGAAGGCGAGGGAAGAGAGGGGGAGAGGAAGGAAGGCGAGAGAAGAAGAGAGGGAGAGAGGAAAGCGCCCGAGGAGGAGGAGGAGGACGCAGCGGCGAACGGAACGAACGGCGGCGGCCCGCAGGCGTTTGCGCGGCGAGGCGGCGGAGCAGAGCTGGGAAGAGAGGCGAGAGGCGGGTCCGGGTCGGGTCCCGAGACACTAGGACTCCTCCGGACGCGGCAGGAGGAAGCGCCCGCCCCCATCCCGTCGGTCATAGTGACCGACCACGGGCTGCAGCAGGAGGCCTCTGTCGCGCCGCTGTGCGCCGAGGGCCACAACAACTCGGACCAGGGACTCTCCCGCAGCCCCAGCCCCGGGCCGGCGGCGTCCCGCTCCCTGAGGAAGCTCTCGTCCTCCTCGGCCTCCTCCTGCGGGTTCTCCTCGTCCTGGGAGGAGTCGGACGACGACGTCTCCAGCGACCCGGAGCGCGCCGAGCAGCTCCTCAACCCGGACGCCCTCAGCTCCCAGCAGAAGGCGGTGAGTAATAAGACGACGCGACAGCGCACGCGTGACTTGTGTTAAAAGATGTCGAGATATAGCCTTTTGTGCCTCTTGAGAGTGTACGGGGATGTAAGTCCATTTGGTTACATTCCGTACACTCTGAGAGTGTGTAGGTTAATTGTTTTCCAGACGCGCACGTGTGTGTATGACTGATTGATTTATTGATTGAATTCTTTTGTTTCACAATTTACAATTTACAATTTAGGCATTTAGCAGACGCTCTTAATCCAGAGCGACTTACATTAAGCAAGAACAAAAAGCATGGGAATACATCACATATGTAAAATGCATTTATCGCGAAACATGCGTAAGCTAAGAACGTGACTAGAACATATCTATATAATGACACTATACATATAAACTATAACTAGAACATATCTATATAATGACACTATACATATAAACTATACATATATGCTATACTATGCTGTACATATATACTATGAAGTGCTATGACTACATACAATGCACTTATTGTGCTGTCTACATCACAGTATGCATAATAACATTTCAAACGGAAGCACGTGTCAATGCAAAAAACGGTTACTTGTGGACGACACCAATGCTTTACACTTGTTTACAACAGGGTCCGCCATTTTCAATTCATCCGAACATTTTAGAGACGTACAAATGTACACTTTTATTAAAAAACAAACAGGAAATCATCATATAAAGACAGTAAAAAAGGGTACAATATGGGGGAAAAAGGGGTGGGTGGGAGGTGGGGGCCTCAGACTTTATTTACGGGGGCCAGTTTGGAATTTCAGCCGTCCGTAGGTGCCCTTTGAGAGCGGTTTTGAAGGAGTCCGGGGATTCACATGTCTTAATGGCTGTTGGTAGGGCGTTCCACGTTTTGGTGGCATAGGAATTTAGTTAGAGAGAGAGAGAGAGAGAGAGAGAGAGAATAGTTTTATACTAACAGGATCATAAAAAACACACTCATATGAAGTGAGAGGCTCTCTTATGATCATACATCACATTCCGTGCTCAGCCAATCGAATCATCGCTATGGGGTACACACATTGCTCAGCCAATCAAATCATCACTATGGGGTACACACATTGCTCAGCCAATCAAATCATCACTATGGGGTACACACATTGCTCAGCCAATCAAATCATCACTATGGGGTACACACATTATTGCTCAGCCAATCAAATCATCGATATGGGGTAAATGTCATTGCTCAGCAAATCAAATCATACACACAGAGTTGGGCATAGGAGGGGCTAGCGCCCCTCAAAAATAGATCTGTGAATTAATGTACACTGTTCATAAAAAGACTGCCATGTCATACACACCATCAGCAGGTGTATCAGTAGCTGCCTCAGTTACACAAACAACCTCAGATTAAATACATGGCAGTTTAATCCATTTCGACCTGAGGACGATTCTACAAATGTCTTCTAAATCCTGACTTCTCAAACATTTTCATGTCAAGGACCCCCAATATTATATGCAATATGCCGACCCCCATCTGAAAATATGTTGTTCCAGGGACCTGCCCCAGAAGCAAAGATTTGAGTTAAAAACTTTGGCTCTGAAAGATTTGCGCCACATTTTCACGATTAAAAAAAAATAGCAGACCTACAAGCTCGTAGCGCGGCACTCGGTGCCGCGCTACGAGCTTGTAGATCTGCTATTCTTCAATAGCTAAAGCATAACATAATGCTTTAAACACCAAAAAGGGGTTCCCGCCCAAAATGGGTTAATGAGCAGTGCAGCTGCAGCTTATCAAAATCATAATGGGTGTGTGTTGTTGTACTTGGGCGTGTCAGTCAACAGTACTGTCAGTGCACATTGACACGCCTAAATCTAACTCGGCCATAATTAATTTGATTTGCTTCAGCTGTCTTGTTTACATCAAGGTGTGCTGCTTTAAATGGCAGTGATTCTCGGCCTGCCGTGGCCATTATTGTAAGCGTGGGCCCATATAGACATAGAAAGGTAGACGCCTCATTCGTCGCTGTGATTGGCCAGAAGTGTCGGGCAATATTACTTATATAGGAGAGTAATATATTACTTATTACTCCTTGTAAAAAAATGACTTATTAGTTGGAATCAAGACTTGGAATCATATTATATAATATTACATATTACTTTATATTAAATTTAAAACAAAAACAAAAATGTGTGAAGTGAGAGACTCTCTCATCATCAGACAGTTGGAGGCCATCGATATTGTCCTTTTCTTTTTGCTGAGGTTTGCGTGATCTGCGCAAAAGGACAGTTAACCCATTTTGGGCGGGAACCCCTTTTGGTGTTTTAAACATTGTTACAATTTAGCTATTGAAAAATAGCAGATCTACAAGCTCATAGCGCGCCACCGAGTGGCGCGCTACGAGCTTGTAGGTCTGCTATTTTTTTTAAATCGTGAAAATATTTATTTCAGAAAACTGGAGGATTTAGAAGGATTTTTTTTAAATTTTGAGGTCAGGCCTAAATGGGTCAAATGATAAGGGACAATATCGGTGGCACCCAACTGTACATCAGCCAATAAGATCATCACAAAATACAAATGATGATTAGTTACTATTTACTTTATAGATTATTGCAAAACATACATTACCCACTTAGAGCTGAAGTGACATTTGAAATCTACAAGCTCACAATTGTGAGCGTGTAGATCGGCTATTTTCCCAAATGTTTTAATACATTTTAAAACTTTATATGAGACATTTCTGCATAATTGAGTATACTTTAACCTTTGCCAATACTTTTGGACTGGAGTATTTCTATAATGCAGGTCTTAATTGTCTCTCTGCCAGGGAGGACCAATCCAACCTTGTTGTATGTTGTTAAAATCCGCAGTGTGTGAGTATACTTGGTGCGTGTGTGTGTGTGTGTGTGTGTGTGTTTGTGTGTGTGTGTGCGTGGTGAGCATTAAGGTCTTTATGTTGATGTTGAAAGCAGTGTTAGTGTTCTTATTCATAAAACGCGTGCGTGAGTGCGTGCGTGCGTGCGCGTCAAATTGGCCTGAGCTCTCTGCACGAGTAATGGTTGACATTCACGTTAACAAAGCTAGCTCTGTGCCCCGACCGTGTGTGTGTGTGTGTGTGTCACTGTGCATACTGCAAACGTGTGCGTGTTGGCTCTGTGTGTGTGTTTGTGTGTGCGTGCGTGCGTGAGCGAGACAGACAGACATAGAGAGCGTTTTCCAGTCACACACACTTAGGCTTTGCATTCAGTTGGACACTGTTCAAAGAGGAGATTGATGCTTGTTTATGTGTGTGTGTGTGTGTGTGCGTGTGCGTGCGCACAGCCGTGCATGCATGCGTGTGTGCGTAGGCGTGAGAGTATTAGTTTGGCCAGTTCACACAGTCTCTGATGTTATCCTCCCGTAGCTGCTAGTAGGTGTGTGTGTGTGTGTGTGTGTGTGTGTGTGTGTGTGTGTGTGTGTGTGTGTGTGTGTGTGTGTGTGTGTGTGTGTGTGTGTGTGTGTGTGTGTGTGTGTGTGTGTGTGTGTGTGTGTGTGTGTGTGTGTGTGTGTGTGTGTGTGTGTGTGTGTGTGTGTGTGCGTCCACATTTGTTTGTATATATATATAATATATATATAGACTCAGCCTTCATCTCAGAGTAGTTCCGGAGCAACGGATTGTGTGGCCTTGGTCTTTCCCTAATGGGACTGATCGAGTGTAGCTATACTGGGACGTAAGTCGGGACTTGATCACCCCGGTTGGGTCGCCTGAGTGAGGGGTATGATGTTCGAGAGACCCGAAACCCCCGATGACCATGGGATACATCACTGAGGCTACGTCCCGGGTGATGACCTTGGGATACATCACTGAGGATACGTCCCATGTGATGACCTTGGGATACATCACTGAGGATACGTCCCCGGTGATGACCTTGGGATACATCACTGAGGATACGTCCCGGGTGATGACCTTGGGATACATCACTGAGGATCTGTCCCGGGTGATGACCTTGGGATACATCACTGAGGATACGTCCCAGGTGTATCCATGCAATGGTTTCTTTACTTTCATATCAAGGCCCATTATTTATTTTTATTCTGCATCTGAGCCACGGTCCACCATTACAAGAAATGTATGAGGATTTAGAAGACATTTGTAGAATCGAGCTCAGGTCCACCTGGAACCCCCTCAAGGACCACTGGCGGTCCCCGGACCACTGGTTGAAAACCACTGCTCTATGGAATGACCTATCCCTGGATGGAGGCCTCAGCCACTTTGCACTGCTCTTTGGAATGACCTACCCCTGGATGGAGGCCTCAGCCACTTTGCACTGCTCTATGGAATGACCTATCCCTGGATGGAGGCCTCAGCCTGCACTTTGTACTGCTCTATGGAATGACCTATCCCTGGATGGAGGCCTCAGCCACTTTGCACTGCTCTATGGAATGACCTATCCCTGGATGGAGGCCTCAGCCACTTTGCACTGCTCTTTGGAATGACCTATCCCTGGATGGAGGCCTCAGCCACTTTACACTGCTCTATGGAATGACCTATCCCTGGATGGAGGCCTCAGCCACTTTGCACTGCTCTATGGAATGACCTATCCCTGGATGGAGGCCTCAGCCTGCACTTTGTACTGCTCTATGGAATGACCTATCCCTGGATGGAGGCCTCAGCCACTTTGCACTGCTCTATGGAATGACCTATCCCTGGATGGAGGCCTCAGCCACTTTGCACTGCTCTTTGGAATGACCTATCCCTGGATGGAGGCCTCAGCCACTTTACACTGCTCTATGGAATGACCTATCCCTGGATGGAGGCCTCAGCCACTTTACACTGCTCTTTGGAATGACCTATCCCTGGATGGAGGCCTCAGCCACTTTGCACTGCTCTTTGGAATGACCTATCCCTGGATGGAGGCCTCAGCCACTTTGCACTGCTCTTTGGAATGACCTATCCCTGGATGGAGGCCTCAGCCACTTTGCACTGCTCTATGGAATGACCTATCCCTGGATGGAGGCCTCAGCCACTTTGCACTGCTCTATGGAATGACCTATCCCTGGATGGAGGCCTCAGCCACTTTGCACTGCTCTATGGAATGACCTATCCCTGGATGGAGGCCTCAGCCACTTTGCACTGCTCTTTGGAATGACCTATCCCTGGATGGAGGCCTCAGCCACTTTGCACTGCTCTTTGGAATGACCTATCCCTGGATGGAGGCCTCAGCCACTTTGCACTGCTCTATGGAATGACCTATCCCTGGATGGAGGCCTCAGCCACTTTGCACTGCTCTATGGAATGACCTATCCCTGGATGGAGGCCTCAGCCACTTTGCACTGCTCTTTGGAATGACCTATCCCTGGATGGAGGCCTCAGCCACTTTGCACTGCTCTATGGAATGACCTATCCCTTGATGGAGGCCTCAGCCACTTTGCACACAGCCTACTAAAGACATTTGTTTAAATGATCTGTGGCTGATTGATTTGAATTGGGTTTGTATGCTCATTTGCATATTTCCCTTCACCATTGCAGGACCGAGCATGATGAGACAATGGCAATAGCAGACCGGCACCTTTCCTTAAAGGACAACTTTTTTTTTTTTTTTTGGGTTTGAATGCCCCCGCCTCCCCCCTGTCAAAAATCGCTAAAACGAAAGAAAGCAGCAAATGAAAAAGAAACTTTACATGGTTGGTTGTTCGTGCATTTTCCAGCCATTCAGTTGCAAAAAAATAAAATAATAATAATAATTTGGCAAATGAGCTCGTAGCGCGCCACTCGGTGGCGCCCTATGAGCTTGTAGATCTGCTATTTTTCAATAGCTAAAGCATAACATAATGCTAACACCAAAAGGGGTTCCCGCCCCCAAAATGGGTTAATGGGGGCAGAACACCGCCATCAAACAAAAATGTTTGGTGAAACCATGTGACTTCCATTGGAAATGCATTGGGGGCATTAAACACGGACAAGACACAAGACACGGACAAGACAGCAGTCTTGTAGGTGTGAATGAGGCCTCTGTAAACATTTCAGTCATATTCTGTAAACCACTTCAGATTGAACACATGGCAGGGGAAGCGGCGCAGCTGCGGCTCATCAAATGAATCGTGTGTGTGTGTGTGTGTGTGTGTGTGTGTGTGTGTGTGTGTGTGTGTGTGTGTGTGTGTGTGTGTGTGTGTGTGTGTGTGTGTGTGTGTGTGTGTGTGTGTGTGTGTGTGTGTGTGTGTGTGTGTGTGTGTGTGTGTGTGTGTGTGTGTGTGTGTGTGTGTGTGTGTGTGTGTGTGTGTGTGTGAGATTTAGATGTTACTGAGTCTAGACTGCAGCCGTGGGAATTATTCATATACATTTTTGGTTGTTCGTGCAAAGGTTCCTTTAGACTTTATTTCTGGAGTGAAGACATTTAATGTAGAGGGGGGGGGGGGGGGGGGGGGTTACATTGGGGGGCTCATTTGCAGACATGTATGCACACACGCACTGACTATATGTGACTATAACTATAATCTACCTGATCTTGAGGCCTACAAAACCGGGGGATTTTTTTCCCTTTTTTTTCTTATCAACTTGTCAACTAGTACCAACAAGGTCGACTAGTGGATTTACTAGTCGACTAGTTGCTTAATGCCCTAACGCACGCACGCGTGTTTTTATTTTTGTATTTTAGTTCATATCACTAGATCAGTATTACAGCTCCGGCTAATGACGTGTCCTTGACGCTTATTTTGTCCCGACCTGGCGTGTGTACTACACAGTAAGGTGTGTGTACTGTGTACAACACAGTAAGGTGTGTGTACTGTGTACAACACAGTAAGGTGTGTGTACTGTGTACTACACAGTAAGGTGTGTGTACTGTGTACTACACAGTAAGGTGTGTGTACTGTGTACTACACAGTAAGGTGTGTGTACTGTGTACTACACAGTAAGGTGTGTGTACTGTGTACTACACAGTAAGGTGTGTGTACTGTGTACTACACAGTAAGGTGTGTGTACTGTGTACTACACAGTAAGGTGTGTGTACTGTGTACTACACAGTAAGGTGTGTGTACTGTGTACTACACAGTAAGGTGTGTGTACTGTGTACTACACAGTAAGGTGTGTGTACTGTGTACTACACAGTAAGGCGTGTGTACTGTGTACTACACAGTAAGGCGTGTGTACTGTGTACTACACAGTAAGGCGTGTGTACTGTGTACTACACAGTAAGGCGTGTGTACTGTGTACTACACAGTAAGGCGTGTGTACTGTGTACTACACAGTAAGGCGTGTGTACTGTGTACTACACAGTAAGGCGTGTGTACTGTGTACTACACAGTAAGGCGTGTGTACTGTGTACTACACAGTAAGGCGTGTGTACTGTGTACTACACAGTAAGGCGTGTGTACTGTGTACTACACAGTAAGGCGTGTGTACTGTGTACTACACAGTAAGGCGTGTGTACTGTGTACTACACAGTAAGGCGTGTGTACTGTGTACTACACAGTAAGGCGTGTGTACTGTGTACTACACAGTAAGGCGTGTGTACTGTGTACTACACAGTAAGGCGTGTGTACTGTGTACTACACAGTAAGGCGTGTGTACTGTGTACTACACAGTAAGGCGTGTGTACTGTGTACTACACAGTAAGGCGTGTGTACTGTGTACTACACAGTAAGGCGTGTGTACTGTGTACTACACAGTAAGGCGTGTGTACTGTGTACTACACAGTAAGGCGTGTGTACTGTGTACTACACAGTAAGGCGTGTGTACTGTGTACTACACAGTAAGGCGTGTGTACTGTGTACTACACAGTAAGGCGTGTGTACTGTGTACTACACAGTAAGGCGTGTGTACTGTGTACTACACAGTAAGGCGTGTGTACTGTGTACTACACAGTAAGGCGTGTGTACTGTGTACTACACAGTAAGGCGTGTGTACTGTGTACTACACAGTAAGGTGTGTGTACTGTGTACTACACAGTAAGGCGTGTGTACTGTGTACTACACAGTAAGGCGTGTGTACTGTGTACTACACAGTAAGGTGTGTGTACTGTGTACTACACAGTAAGGCGTGTGTACTGTGTACTACACAGTAAGGTGTGTGTACTGTAAGGTGTGTGTACTGTGTACTACACAGTAAGGCGTGTGTACTGTGTACTACACAGTAAGGTGTGTGTACTGTGTACAACACAGTAAGGTGTGTGTACTGTGTACTACACAGTAAGGCGTGTGTACTGTGTACTACACAGTAAGGCGTGTGTACTGTAAGGTGTGTGTACTGTGTACTACACAGTAAGGCGTGTGTACTGTGTACTACACAGTAAGGTGTGTGTACTGTAAGGTGTGTGTACTGTGTACTACACAGTAAGGCGTGTGTACTGTGTACTACACAGTAAGGTGTGTGTACTGTAAGGCGTGTGTACTGTGTACTACACAGTAAGGTGTGTGTACTGTGTACAACACAGTAAGGTGTGTGTACTGTGTACTACACAGTAAGGCGTGTGTACTGTGTACTACACAGTAAGGCGTGTGTACTGTGTACTACACAGTAAGGCGTGTGTACTGTGTACTACACAGTAAGGCGTGTGTACTGTGTACTACACAGTAAGGCGTGTGTACTGTGTACTACACAGTAAGGCGTGTGTACTGTGTACTACACAGTAAGGCGTGTGTACTGTGTACTACACAGTAAGGCGTGTGTACTGTGTACTACACAGTAAGGCGTGTGTACTGTGTACTACACAGTAAGGCGTGTGTACTGTGTACTACACAGTAAGGCGTGTGTACTGTGTACTACACAGTAAGGCGTGTGTACTGTGTACTACACAGTAAGGCGTGTGTACTGTGTACAACACAGTAAGGCGTGTGTACTGTGTACAACACAGTAAGGCGTGTGTACTGTGTACAACACAGTAAGGCGTGTGTACTGTGTACAACACAGTAAGGCGTGTGTACTGTGTACAACACAGTAAGGCGTGTGTACTGTGTACAACACAGTAAGGCGTGTGTACTGTGTACAACACAGTAAGGCGTGTGTACTGTGTACTACACAGTAAGATGTGTGTACTGTGTACAACACAGTAAGGCGTGTGTACTGTGTACAACACAGTAAGGCGTGTGTACTGTGTACAACACAGTAAGGCGTGTGTACTGTGTACAACACAGTAAGGCGTGTGTACTGTGTACAACACAGTAAGGCGTGTGTACTGTGTACAACACAGTAAGGCGTGTGTTCTGTGTACAACACAGTAAGGCGTGTGTACTGTGTACAACACAGTAAGGCGTGTGTACTGTGTACAACACAGTAAGGCGTGTGTACTGTGTACAACACAGTAAGGCGTGTGTACTGTGTACAACACAGTAAGGCGTGTGTACTGTGTACAACACAGTAAGGCGTGTGTACTGTGTACAACACAGTAAGGCGTGTGTACTGTGTACAACACAGTAAGGCGTGTGTACTGTGTACAACACAGTAAGGCGTGTGTACTGTGTACTACACAGTAGGGCGTGTGTACTGTGTACAACACAGTAAGGCGTGTGTACTGTGTACTACACAGTAAGGCGTGTGTACTGTGTACTACACAGTAAGGCGTGTGTACTGTGTACAACACAGTAAGGCGTGTGTACTGTGTACAACACAGTAAGGCGTGTGTACTGTGTACTACACAGTAAGGCGTGTGTACTGTGTACTACACAGTAAGGTGTGTGTACTGTGTACAACACAGTAAGGCGTGTGTACTGTGTACAACACAGTAAGGCGTGTGTACTGTGTACTATACAGTAAGGTGTGTGTACTGTGTACAACACAGTAAGGTGTGTGTACTGTGTACAACACAGTAAGGCGTGTACTGTGTACAACACAGTAAGGCGCAGACGTGCAGAAACATATAAAGCATGCTTGGCTGTGTGTTAGGTATGCACCGAGAGAGAGAGAGAGAGAGAGAGAGAGAGAGAGAGAGAGAGAGACTAAGGAAAACAATGATAGAAGAGACGCTGCAAGATAGGGTAATAAAAAGGAGAGACTGGGGTGTGAGAGACGGATTTCTTGTATATCAGCAACTTTTGAGACCTCAGGCCCATTCTACAGGCTCCCTCTAAATCAGTATACCCAGAAGAGAGGATTTGTGTTTTAAAAAAAAGAGACAAATTATTTGAACCCATTTTGGGGCGGCCGGGAACCCCTTTTGGTTGATTATGTTATACTGTAGCTATTGAAAAATAGCAGATCTACAAGCTCATAGCGCGGCACCGAGTGCCGCGCTATGAACTTGTAGGTCTGCTATTTTTGAAAAATCGTGAAAATGTGCCTCAAATCTTTGAATATTATATTCTTTCAGAGTTTCAGTTTTTGAATTCAAATCTTTGCTTCTGGGGGTCGGTCCCTGGAACAACATATTTTCAGATGGGGGGTCGGCGGCATATTACATATAATTTTTGGGGTCCTTGACTGTGAAATATTGAGAACCCCTGACATGAGATTTTTCAGACAAATACATTCCGGCGTCAGGCCTAAATGGGTTAAAAGAAGAGAAAAGGCTGATCTACAAGCTCACAGAAGCGGCACAAAGTGATGCCGCTGTGAGCTTGTAGATCTGCTATCAAGATGCTTTCCCGGATATTGGGTTCATATAGCGAGTCATTTTCACCCAGAAAAAAAAAAAAAAGCGGGTTTGTG